>NC_136878.1:1431985-1484485 GCF_949152265.1 Phoxinus phoxinus | reverse complement strand
CAGGCCATCTTTGAAGATGCAGCATTGATGAGGCAACATTTTTAATTTTCTATCACATGTAGGCCTACTAGAAAGCGACATATTTTCAAGATTCTCTTATACAAATGTGTTTATATTAGCCATGATAAAAAGTAAGTTTGCGTCGTCGTTGTTGAGCCCAGAATAGTCGGCACGGACTTATCATTGAGCAACAGTTTTCTGGCAAAGCCAGCATCATATTGGGATTTTTTTCTCAAAACAGTCATCCTTAAAATGTAAAGAACAAATCACTTCAAAAAAGGAAAATACAGTTCAGTGCAAATCTGTCATATCGGCTTCATAACATTATCATGAGATCATTATAATTGTGTGATTGCGACATGGATTTTAATGGTGAGACTTTTGCTTTTGTAATCAGGCTCTCAAAAATCATATATAAATTTGGATTTAGATTTATCGGCCAATATATCGGTTTTCAAAATATAAAGAATTATCGGTATAGGTCAAAATGTTCATATCGGTGCACCCCTAGTTATGACTGCAGTTATTTTATATTGGATTATTCTATTTCTGTGGTATTTTTACTTGAATTTTACTGTTAGTCCTATCTGAAAAAATATACAGCATTGTTTAATATGTATCTTTATTCTCTGTTTTTATTTTAAATTGTGTGTTTGGTAAATGGATTTTACTTGTAAGACTTCTGTTTTTGTAATCAGGCTTTCAAAAATGATAGAAAAATTTGGATTTAGATTTATCGGCCAATATATCGGTTATCGGCTTTCAAATATAACGAATTACCGATAATTCTTAATATTTAAAAAAGCGGATAACCGATATCGGCCAAAATGTTCATATCTGTGCATCCCTAGATGAGATATTTTGTTAGGATGCTGATTAAGAGGAAAATGTATTACTTGTTCTTTCAGAGAATGAAAGCGAGGGTCTCAGGAGTGTGAAGCTTTCTAAACTTCCTGAACTGCTGGACGGTGAACAAAAGAAAGTAAAGAGTCTCACTGAGAGAAACCGAGAGAACGCCACGTCACTGCAGAGACAAACTCACGCGTACCTGTCTGTGAGTCCTGAGAAACAACGTTCATGTCTCCACTCTCATGTTGTATCAACATCTGGATCGCTGCCTGACAACCTGTCAATCTCGTTTGATTTTTGTTAGTAATGTTGCTTGTGTCAATAGAATAAAGAAGAAACAGAGAGCTGAGACACTTCAGATGCGCACTGTTCAACATGATGGTTTTGAATTGCTTGAAATATGATTGAAATCACTTAAAATAGGAAAATACAATTCAGTACAAGTCTGTCATATCGGCTACATAAAATTATGATAATAACATTATTATTGTGTGTTTGAGACATGGATTTTAATGGTGAGACTTTTTTTTTTTTTTTTCAGGCTCTCAAAACCTATATATAAATTTGGATTTAGATGTATCGGCCAATATATCGGTTATCGGCTTTCAAAATATAAAGAGAGTTATCGGCATAAAGAGAGTTATCGGCTTTCAAAATATAAAGAGAGTTATCGGCATAAAGAGAGTTATCGGCTTTCAAAATATAAAGAGAGTTATCGGCTTTCAAAATATAAAGAGTTATCGGCTTTCAAAATATAAAGAGAGCTATCGGCTTTCAAAATATAGAAAGAGTTATCGGCTTTCAAAATATAAAGAGAGTTATCGGCTTTCAAAATATAGAAAGAGTTATCGGCTTTCAAAATATAAAGAGAGTTATCGGCTTTCAAAATATAAAGAGAGTTATCGGCTTTCAAAATATAGAAAGAGTTATCGGCTTTCAAAATATAAAGAGAGTTATCGGCTTTCAAAATATAAAGAGAGTTATCGGCTTTCAAAATATAAAGAGAGTTATCGGCTTTCAAAATATAAAGAGAGTTATCGGCTTTCAAAATATAAAGAGAGTTATCGGCTTTCAAAATATAAAGAGAGTTATCGGCTTTCAAAATATAGAGAGAGCTATCGGCTTTCAAAATATAGAGAGAGCTATCGGCTTTTAAAATATAGAGAGAGCTATCGGCTTTTAAAATATAGAGAGAGTTATCGGCTTTCAAAATATAAAGAGTTATCGGCTTTCAAAATATAAAGAGAGTTATCGGCTTTCAAAATATAGAGAGAGCTATCGGCTTTTAAAATATAGAAAGAGCTATCGGCTTTCAAAATATAGAAAGAGTTATCGGCTTTCAAAATATAAAGAGAGTTATCGGCTTTCAAAATATAAAGAGAGTTATCGGCTTTCAAAATATAAAGAGAGTTATCGGCTTTCAAAATATAAAGAGAGTTATCGGCTTTCAAAATATAAAGAGAGTTATCGGCTTTCAAAATATAAAGAGAGTTATCGGCTTTCAAAATATAGAGAGAGCTATCGGCTTTCAAAATATAGAGAGAGCTATCGGCTTTTAAAATATAGAGAGAGCTATCGGCTTTTAAAATATAGAGAGAGTTATCGGCTTTCAAAATATAAAGAGAGTTATCGGCTTTCAAAATATAAAGAGAGTTATCGGCTTTCAAAATATAAAGAGAGTTATCGGCTTTCAAAATATAAAGAGTTATCGGCTTTCAAAATATAGAGAGAGTTATCGGCTTTCAAAATATAGAGAGAGCTATCGGCTTTTAAAATATAAAGAGAGTTATCGGCTTTCAAAATATAAAGAGAGTTATCGGCTTTCAAAATATAAAGAGAGTTATCGGCTTTCAAAATATAAAGAGAGTTATCGGCTTTCAAAATATAAAGAGAGTTATCGGCTTTCAAAATATAGAAAGAGTTATCGGCTTTCAAAATATAGAAAGAGTTATCGGCTTTCAAAATATAGAAAGAGTTATCGGCTTTCAAAATATAAAGAGAGTTATCGGCTTTCAAAATATAAAGAGAGTTATCGGCTTTCAAAATATAAAGAGAGTTATCGGCTTTCAAAATATAAAGAGAGTTATCGGCTTTCAAAATATAAAGAGAGTTATCGGCTTTCAAAATATAGAAAGAGTTATCGGCTTTCAAAATATAGAAAGAGTTATCGGCTTTCAAAATATAAAGAGAGTTATCGGCTTTCAAAATATAAAGAGAGTTATCGGCTTTCAAAATATAAAGAGAGTTATCGGCTTTCAAAATATAAAGAGAGTTATCGGCTTTCAAAATATAAAGAGAGTTATCGGCTTTCAAAATATAAAGAGAGTTATCGGCTTTCAAAATATAAAGAGAGTTATCGGCTTTCAAAATATAAAGAGAGTTATCGGCTTTCAAAATATAAAGAGAGTTATCGGCTTTCAAAATATAAAGAGTTATCGGCTTTCAAAATATAAAGAGAGTTATCGGCTTTCAAAATATAAAGAGAGTTATCGGCTTTCAAAATATAAATAGAGTTATCGGCTTTCAAAATATAAAGAGAGTTATCGGCTTTCAAAATATAAAGAGAGTTATCGGCTTTCAAAATATAAAGAGAGTTATCGGCTTTCAAAATATAAAGAGAGTTATCGGCTTTCAAAATATAAAGAGAGCTATCGGCTTTCAAAATATAGAGAGAGCTATCGGCTTTCAAAATATAAAGAGAGTTATCGGCTTTCAAAATATAAAGAGAGTTATCGGCTTTCAAAATATAAAGAGAGTTATCGGCTTTCAAAATATAAAGAGAGTTATCGGCTTTCAAAATATAAAGAGAGTTATCGGCTTTCAAAATATAGAGAGAGTTATCGGCTTTCAAAATATAGAAAGAGTTATCGGTATCGGGCAAAATGTTCATATCGGTGCATCCCTACAAACTATTAATTTTCAGATGTTAGAAATGTTCTCGCATCACGCTTCAGCTCTATTTTACTACTCTTAAGACATTTTTAATTGGGTTAAACCTAATATAGTTTGAGTTTTTGGCAAAAATAGATATTGTTGTAAATTTTCTCGTCATGGTGTTAAAAAAAACAAATTACTCTTAATTGCACATAGAAACAAAGCAATGAGTTTTTGAGGTTGAGGCTTAAAATGAGGATGTCATATTTAATGTCATAGTGTTTTATGATGGTAGATGCTCATGAAATGTTATTATGGTTACATTAACTAGGGATGCACTGATATAAAAATTTTGGCCGATATCGATAACCGATAATTCAAGATATTTAATAACCGATATATCGGCCGATAAATCTAAATCCCAATTTTTATATAATTTTTGAGAGCCTGATTACAAAAACAGAAGTCTCACCATTAAAACCCCAACACACAATTATAATGATGTTCTCATTATAATTTAATATAATTTTACAGTATTTTCCTTTTTTTTAAAAGTGATTCCAATCATATTTCAAGCAATTCAAAAGCATCATGTTGAACAGTGCGCATCTGAAGAGTCTCAGCTGGAGGAAATAATACATTATTTATCGGCTTTAATGTATCTGACTAATTTTCTTATCGGGCCGTTAACGATAACATTAAAAGTGAACATTTATCGGCCGATACCGATATGGTGGCGATATTTCGTGCATCTCTAACGTTATCAGCGTTTGCTTTGACAGGAGCTGCTGAAGTGCATGAAGATCCTTCAGTGCCTCGTCCTGGATCTCAGGCTAAAGGCTCAGAAAGATCTAGACCGGAGGAAGATCGAGTACTTCGAGGGCAAGTGCGAGATTGGTTTGCAGAAGATAAGGTGCGATGATCATTGTAGCTTCGGCTTGTGCTCTGACATGTGGTTTTGAGGGTTCATAACGACGGGTTTGTTCCTGCAGGGCCGAGATGCTTGAAGTCCAACTGGACACTTACACAAGAGACAAGATCGCAGCGCACAAGAAAATAGTGTGAGTTGTTTTCACAGGAGCCAGTGCCTCGCGCTGTTTTATTGACCCCTGTTAACTCCCCCTGTTAAATCCAGCGTTTAATGTTGTTTATATGAAGGGTTGCAAAATTCTGGGAATTTTCAAAGATGGAAACTTTCCATGGGAATTTAAGGGAATTAACAGGAATTTATGGGAATAAACGGGAATAAACTGGGAATTTTCAAAGTTGAGGGTTGGCTCTTCATAGGGAACTTAAATATAGTTGAGGAAAGTATATCTTAGCATAATCTTGACTAAAACAAACAGATGCCATTCAAATACACTTGAATATCCATGCCGCTCCTCAATCACATGCACATAGCACACTGCTTACTGCATGGCTATCGAGACCACACCCCCTACTGGCACTGTGCACGCCTCCTGAGACCACACCCCCTACTGGCACTGTGCACGCCTCCTGAGACCACACCCCCTACTGGCACTGTGCATGCCTCCTGAGACCACACCCCCTACTGGCACTGTGCACGCCTCCTGAGACCACACCCCCTACTGGCACTGTGCACGCCTCCTGAGACCACACCCCCTACTGGCACTGTGCACGCCTCCTGAGACCACACCCCCTACTGGCACTGTGCACGCCTCCTGAGACCACACCCCCTACTGGGACTGTGCACGCCTCCTGAGACCACACCCCCTACTGGCACTGTGCATGCCTCCTGAGACCACACCCCCTACTGGCACTGTGCACGCCTCCTGAGACCACACCCCCTACTGGCACTGTGCACGCCTCCTGAGACCACACCCCCTACTGGCACTGTGCACGCCTCCTGAGACCACACCCCCTACTGGCACTGTGCACGCCTCCTGAGACCACACCCCCTACTGGCACTGTGCACGCCTCCTGAGACCACACCCCCTACTGGCACTGTGCACGCCTCCTGAGACCACACCCCCTACTGGCACTGTGCACGCCTCCTGAGACCACACCCCCTACTGGCACTGTGCACACCTCCTGAGACCACACCCCCTACTGGCACTGTGCACGCCTCCTGAGACCACACCCCCTACTGGCACTGTGCACGCCTCCTGAGACCACACCCCCTACTGGCACTGTACATGCCTCCTGAGACCACACCCCCTACTGGCACTGTACATGCCTCCTGAGACCACACCCCCTACTGGCACTGTGCACGCCTCCTGAGACCACACCCCCTACTGGCACTGTGCACGCCTCCTGAGACCACACCCCCTACTGGCACTGTGCACGCCTCCTGAGACCACACCCCCTACTGGCACTGTGCACGCCTCCTGAGACCACACCCCCTACTGGCATTGTGCACGCCTCCTGAGACCACACCCCCTACTGGCACTGTGCACGCCTCCTGAGACCACACCCCCTACTGGCACTGTGCACGCCTCCTGAGACCACACCCCCTACTGGCACTGTGCACGCCTCCTGAGACCACACCCCCTACTGGCACTGTGCACGCCTCCTGAGACCACACCCCCTACTGGCACTGTGCACGTCTCCTGAGACCACACCCCCTACTGGCACTGTGCATGTGTGCATGCCTCCATCACATGTGCAGAAGCCCAAAGCACAAGACTATTGAAGGCACACATTTGAGCCTGTGGAGTAAACAAAGTGAAATAAGTATTCTTACTTTAAGAAGAATATTATATTTATTATAATATATTAATATTATGGGGAAATCTATTTATTAAATGTTTAAATTGCAAATATCACATACAAATGTATTCATCTAGTAGATAGCAAGCTGATAAGTTATGTAGATTAAAAAGTTCGTCGAGACAAACTTTAAGTTGGTTTGTGAAAGTTTGGACCAGAAAGTTTGAAGAAGTTTGAAGTTTAAAGTAGTTTACAGTTTAAAATAGTTTGAAGTTTTTCTACAGAAAAATGCCACGTTATTTCCAAAATTATATCATTATTATATGATATATCTGTTCATGGCATTGCATTAGTATTCTTACAAGCTCTTGCCTTATTTTACACGTTATTTCCAAAATTCCCCAGCTTAACTTCCCATGGAAATTTACCGGAAACTTTCATCCCCTTTGCAACCCTATTTACATGTCTATGTGGCGTTTTTAATATGTAATATTACAAAATATCTTTACTTAAAGGGTTAGTTCACCCAAAAATGAAAATAATGTCATTAATGACTCACCCTCATGTCGTTCTAAGCCCGTAAGACCTCCGTTCATCTTCGGGACACAGTTTAAGATATTTTAGATTTAGTCCGAGAGCTTTCTGTCCGTCCATTGAAGCTGTATATACAGTATACTGTCCATGTCCATAAAGGTAATAAAAACATCATCAAAGTAGTCCATGTGACATCAGTGGGTTAGTTAGAAGTTTTTGAAGCATCGAAAATACTTTTTGGTCCAAAAATAACACAAAATAAGACTTTATTCAGCATTGTATTCTCTCCCGGGTCTGTTGTCAATCCTTCACAGTGACGCTGATGGCGTAAGACGCTGATGACGTGTTATCTGGTGCGCCCGAGCTTCATTTATAGACTGAGGGAAACGCACGCTGTAAAAGTGTCTCATCCAAGACATGCACATTTACGCACCATTAAAAAAATGATATCCACGCAAATAATGTAGAATAGCTTGAATATAGCGTGCGTCTCCCTCAGACTGTAAACGAAGCTCGGGCGCACCAGATAACACGTCATCAGCGTCTTACGCCATCAGCGTCACTGTGAAGGATTGACAACAGACCCGGGAGAGAATACAATGCTGAATAAAGTCTTATTTTGTGTTATTTTTGGACCAAAAAGTATTTTCGATGCTTTAAAAACTTCTAACTAACCCACTGATGTCACATGGACTACTTTGATGATGTTTATATTACCTTTATGGACATGGACAGTATACTGTATATACAGCTTCAATGGACGGACAGAAAGCTCTCGGACTAAATCTAAAATATCTTAAACTGTGTCCCGAAGATGAACGGAGGTCTTACGGGCTTAGAACGACATGAGGGTGAGTCATTAATGACATAATTTTCATTTTTGGGTGAACTAACCCTTTAATATCCTCATGATTTTTGGCATAAAAGAAAATTGATAATTTTGACCCATATGATGTATAGTTGCTATTGCCACAGATATACCCGTGCGGCTCCAGACTGGGTTTTAACAATTATCTTATTAATAAATTAATTTCTCAAGCATTATCTCGCCATAATCAGCCGTGCGTGTGTGATTGGCTCCAGGGAGAAGCTGAACGCGGATCTGAGGACCTCGGAGATGGACCGGCAGGCGGTGGAGTCGAAGCTGTCGTCCTTCGAGATCTACGGCAGAGACTTCGAGGCTCTCGCTGAGGAATACTCTCGCCTGCGCCAGGAGATCGCCACCAAATCCTGGGCCCTGAGGGAGTTCTCCTCCGCGTGAGCGCATGCATATGAGGAACGACAGCGCGCCCTGCTCATCTGTTGCCCTGTCATGAATATTGTTTTCTGCATTTACAGGTGAAACTCCACAAATATGGTGCAAAAGTGAATTTATTTCAGTAATTCAACTTAAAAGGTGAAACTAATATATTATATAGACTCATTACATGCAAAGTGAGATATTTCAAGCCTTTATTTGTTATAATTGTGATGATTATGGCTTACAGCTTATGAAAACCTTTACACAATATTCTAATTTTGAATTTTGGGTTTTCATAATCATAATCTGTAAGCCATAATCATCACAATTATAACAAATAAAGGCTTGAAATATCTCACTTTGCATGTAATGAGTCTATATAATATATTAGTTTCACCTTTTAAGTTGAATTACTGAAATATATTAACTTTTGCACCATATTTTTCCAGTTTCATCTGTAATATTGTTAATTTAGTAATTAATCAGTGCCACTCAACAAGTTTAGGCAAAATTGACCATCAGCCACTGTTAATTAATGATTTTTTTTGTCTTGATGTTATTTTCTTTTTCTGATATTTGTCTGCAATGTTGTATAATCTTCACTTTTAGGTTGTAGTTTAATTCTGAGCTATTAAATCACTGTTTAGGATGAATAGTGATGTTTCAAAGTTATGTTGCTGCCTAAACTACACGCATTCATATGCTAATATCAGGATTTTCTAAAATATATTGGTTCCAAATCATTTTTAGAAGAATTTATTTAGAGTATTAATAAATATTATTTGCCTGGTCCGGATTTTGCAGTTTTTTTTATTTTATCTCACTGTCATATATTCTTGTGAAACTTTTAATTTAAGTTTAATACATTTTCTTTTTTTCTTTTTTTTATAGACACGTTTTAAACTTAACCCTGTTTTTTTAACATGTATTTAAATAAAACCATAAAATAGTACATTTTTAAATGTACATTCTTACACACACACACACACACGAAATATTCAAATAAGTAAATAAAATTATATTACAATAGATAATGAAAAATATTAAAATAAGTTCATAAATTATATTAAATTAAATGTTAAGGAATATTTGAATAATTGAGCAAATAAATTATATTAAAATAAATTAGTTAAAAATAACCAAGTACATAAATTATATTTAAAAAAATATTAAGAAATATTAAAATAATTAAATTAGTTAAAAATATATACAAAGTAAATAAATTATGTTAAAAAATGAAGAAATATTAAAATAAGTAGATAAATTATATAAATATATAAAAAGTAAATAAATAATAAAAAGATTAAAATAAATAAGCACATACATTATATTGAAATAAGTAAATAAATTATACTAAAATGAATTATTAAAATAATTAAATGAATTATACTAAAATAAATAATTAAATGATTAAAATAAGTAAATTATATTAATATATATATATATATATACACACACACAAGTTAAATGAATTAAGAGGAGAATAGATGATTGTATGAATAAGTTAATTTAATTATATATTATTATTATATCATTAGTATATTGTATAGTAAATGCAAGTACATAATTTATATGCTATATTATATTTATACCGTTGTTCTTACGTTCCTCCACGCCTGTAGGGGTCGCGCTGTGAGACGGAAGTGACGCGCGATCAAGGCTAACGTCAACTTCCTCTTTCTGCACAGAGCTGTTTGTAGTTAGTAGTAAATAATAAATTGTATTTATTTATCAGCGAAATGGATGTGGTTCTGTATATCGTGGCTGCGATTATTCTGCTCGTTCTGATCGTGTTTGCGGTGAAAGTTCGTGGACGGACTGAGGAAGGTGAGGGAAAATATGGACATTAATATACAGTCAGTAATGCGACAGAGAGCAGCTGTCAATCATAACCTGATATTACTGCTCAAAACACGGTTATTAAACTCATATGATGCTCACTGGCTGTAAACATTAATCTCAGGAAGCCTGTGAAGAATATTTACTTAGTTTCAAGTATACAGACTTATTAATACTGTGTGAGGAAGCATAAATATCATCCAGAGCTTTTACTTTGGCATCTTAAAAACTAATTTTGTAAAATATTTTATTCCCTTCATAATTTCCATGATCCTCCTAGAACAGGGATTTCACATGTTTAGATGGGGGAAAAATTAATAAATAATAAGAAAGATTAAAATAAACAAGTCAATAAATTAGGACAAATAATACAAATATTAAAATAAGTCAATAAATTGCAATTCAAATGAATATTTAAAATAAATAAGTTAATAAATTATATTAACATAAATAACAAGAAAGATTAAAATAAGTAAATAAACTGCAATTAAAATGAATATTTAAAATAATTAAAATTAATAAGTTAATCAATTATATTAACATAAATAACAAGAAAGATTAAAATAAGTAAATAAACTGCAATTAAAATGAATATTTAAAATAATTAAAATTAATAAGTTAATCAATTATATTAACAAAAATAACAAAAAAGATTAAAATAAGTCAATAAATTGCAATTAAAATGAATATTTAAAATAATTAAAATTAATAAGTTAATCAATTATATTAAAATAAATAACAAGAAAGATTAAAATAAGTCAATAAATTGCAATTCAAATGAACATTTAAAATAATTAAAATAAATAAGTTAATAAATATATTAACATAAATAACAAATAAGATTAAAATAAGTCAATAAATTGCAATTCAAATGACCATTTAAAATAATTAAAATAAACAAGTTAATAAATTATATTAAAATAAATAACAAGAAAGATTAAAATAAGTCAATAAATTGCAATTAAAATTAATATTTAAAATAATTAAAATTAATAATTTAATAAATTATATTAAAATAAATAACAAGAAAGATTAAAATAAGTCAATAAATTGCAATTCAAATGAACATTTAAAATAATTAAAATAAATAAGTTAATAAATTATATTAAAATAAATAACAAGAAAGATTAAAATAATTTAATAAATTGCAATTCAAATGACCATTTAAAATAAACAAGTTAATAAATTATATTAACATAAATAACAAAAAAAGATTACAAAAGTAAATAAATTGTTAAAATAAATATAAAACATTTAAATAAGTGAATAGATTATTTTAAAATAAATAATATTAAATATTAAAAATAAACAAGTAAATAAATTATATCAAAATAATAAAAAAAGATTCAATTAAATAACAAGTAAATAAATTATATTTAAATAAATAATAACAAATATTAAAATTAATATGTAAATAAATTGTTAAAATAAATTAAAAAAAGATTAAAATACAAAACATTAAAAAATAAATAAGTTAATAGGTTATATTAAAATAATAATAAAAAGTAAATATTGATAAATAAAAAAGACTAAAATAAACAAGTAAATAAATTATTATAAAATACATGCATGCATACATAATTGAATTATATTGTCATAATTGCATAAATAATTTGATTAAAATAAATGAATAATAAAGAAAGAATAATACATCTAACAGTTCAGCACTGTAGTGAGGAGGAAAACTAACAATGTAAATGAATAGAAATTGATTTTAACCGTTGACTGTAAAAAATGTAAGTTTTAAAGAAGTAATTGTAGTGTACGAAACGTGTGTGTGTGTGTATACACGAACATCTCCAGCTGTGCTCTAAATGTAAGGATGTTGTGTCTCCTCCTCCCAGCGGACCGAGAGGAGCGTCGGGATGTGGCGTCTCGGTCCGGGTCGCGTCCGCAGGTGTCGGAGGAGCGTCCCCCGGGAGCGGCCCGGCGCCGCAGGAACCTGCACACCCGAGTGAGCGCCCAGCGGGCCCAGCGGCCGGCAGACAACGGTACATCAGCAGCCAATCAGAGCCCACCGAGCGTTACGCTAATACGCTTAATGGTGACGCTTTACAATAAGGTTCATTAGTTAACATGAACTGGGAATAGTTAACGCACTGTGAACTAACATGAACAAACAATGAACAGCTGTTTATTAACTAACATTAAGAAAACATCCAAAATACACATTTAAGTGTTTATTGTATAATGTGTAATGAATTAGTAGATGCATTATATTAAAGTAAATAATAAGAAGATTAAAATAAGTAAATCCATTATATTAACATAAATAGTACAAAAGATTTCAATAAATAAGTCAATAAATTATATTAAAATAAAAAATAAAAAATATTGAAATAAGTCAATAAATTATACTTTAATAAGTAAATACATGCATACAATTTTATTGAAATAATTACATAAATAATTTGATTAAAATAAAATAATGAACAAAGAATAATAAATATAACAGGACAGCACTATAGTAAGGGGAATTTTATTTATTTATTATAAATTAATTATAACTAACTATGTAAATAATAATAAGGACATTTTATTCCTATCTAATTCTAAATTGTTCATATATATATATTAGAGCTGTCAAAAGATTAATCGTGATTAATCAAATCCAAAATAAAAGTTTGTGTTTACATAATATATGTGTGTACACACACATTCATGTATATATTTAAGGAATAATTGCATTTATATACTGTATATACATTTATATAATTTATATTTTATATATAAATATAACCAATTTTTCTTAAATATATACATGATTGTGTGTGTTTTTATATATATAAATAATTATACACAGTACACACACATCCATCCATCCATCTTCTTCCGCTTATCCGGGGCCGGGTCGCGGGGGCAGCAGTCTAAGCAGAGATGCCCAGACTTCCCTCTCCCTAGCCACTTCCTCCAGCTCTTCCGGGGGGACACCGAGGCGTTCCCAGGCCAGCCGGGAGACATAGTCTCTCCAGCGTGTCCTAGGTCTTCCTCGGGGTCTCCTCCCGGTGGGACGTGCCCGGAACACCTTCCCAGGAAGGCGTTCAGGAGGCATCCGGAACAGATGCCCAAGCCACCTCAGCTGACCCCTCTCGATGTGGAGGAGCAGCGGCTCTACTCTGAGCTCCTCCCGAGTGACCGAGCTCCTCACCCTATCTCTAAGGGATCGCCCAGCCACCCTGCGGAGAAAGCTCATTTCGGCCGCCTGTATCCGGGATCTTGTCCTTTCGGTCATGACCCAAAGCTCATGACCATAGTTGAGAGTAGGAACGTAGATTGACCGGTAAATCGAGAGCTTGCGGCTCAGCTCTTTCTTCACCACGACAGACCGGTACATCGTCCGCATTACTGTGGAAGCTGCACCGATCCGTCTGTCAATCTCCCGTTCCATCCTTCCCTCACTCGTGAACAAGACCCCAAGATACTTGAACTCCTCCACTTGAGGCAGGAACTCTCCACCAACCTGAAGTAGGCAAGCCACCCTTTCCCGACTGAGGACCATGGCCTCGGATTTGGAGGTGCTGATTCTCATCCCAGCCGCTTCACACTCGGCTGCAAACCGTCCCAGTGCATGCTGAAGGTCCTGGTCTGATGGGGCCAATACGACAACATCATCCGCAAACAGCAGAGACGACATCGTGTGGTCCCCGAACCCGACACCCTCCGGCCCCTGGCTGCGCCTAGAAATTCTGTCCATAAATATTATGAACAGAACCGGCGACAAAGGGCAGCCCTGCCGGAGTCCAACATGCACCGGGAACAAGTCTGACTTACTGCCGGCAATGCGAACCAAGCTCCTGCTCCGGTCGTACAGGGACCGGACAGCCCTCAGCAAAGGACCCCGGACCCCATACTCCCGGAGCACCCTCCACAGGCCGCCTCGAGGGACACAGTCGAATGCCTTCTCCAAATCCACAAAACACATGTGGATTGGTTGGGCAAACTCCCATGAACCCTCCAGCACCCTGTAGAGGGTATAGAGCTGGTCCAGTGTTCCACGGCCCGGACGAAAACCGCACTGTTCCTCCTGAATCCGAGGTTCTACTATCGGCCGTAATCTCCTCTCCAGTACCCTAGCATAGACTTTCCCGGGGAGGCTGAGAGTACACACACATATATTATGTAAACACAAACTTATTTTGGATGCGATTAATCACGATTAATCTTTTGACAGCCCTAATATATATATATATATTATAACATTTTATGAATATACAGTATGACTCATCTGGTATTTGTTGTGCTCCGAGCAATCATCTGCATGCTTCATGAACATTATGAAATTTTAAAAAATTCAATATTTTCAGATCTTGTCAGGCGTTCACTGCAAAATAATGCTTTTCTTACTCAGTATTTTTGTCTTTTTTCCAGTCCAAATATCTAAAAATTCTTAAATCAAGATACATTTACTAGATGAGTAAAACGCCATACGATATTCTGTCTTGTTTTCTGATTTAAAAAATAAATAAAAAGTGAGTTTTTGCATTACCCCATTTTTTTTCTTACCCCATTGGCAGATAATTTAGCTTGTTTTAAGCAACAACTCACTTAATTTTTTTAATGTAATTTTATCTAGTAAATACATCTTGATTTAAGAATTTTTATATATTTGGACTGGAAACAAGACAAAAAAACTGAGTAAGAAAAGCATATTTAGCTGTGTTCTAATAATTGTGGCTGTATATCACTGTATATCACAGACAGATGTTCAGTAACCTTTAACCCCTTCAGAGGACAGTCCCGTGGAGGCCGAGGAGGATCCGGACGACCGGTCTGAAGAGCGACCGCAAGCCTCCGGGAAAGTGGGAGCAAAGAAACAGAAGAAGCTGGAAGAGAAGCAAGCGCGGAAAGCTCAGAGAGAGGTCACACACCACGGCCTCTGTGGAGTCCATTTTGCTTTCATATTTATTTGTGGAATATTATCTAGGCTCATTTATTTATATGTGACCCTGTGACCCAAACCCAGTCTGGAGCCGCACGGGTATATCTGTGGCAATAGCAACTATACATCGTATGAGTCAAAATTATCCATTTTTCTTTTATGCCAAAAATCATGAGGATATTAAGATCATGTTCCATGAAGATATTCAGTAAATGTCCTACCGTAAATATATAAAACATGTATTTTTGTGAGTGAATGCAGCACAATCGTGAACATAAATGCACAACTTTAAAGGAGATTTTCTCAATGTTTAAATTTTTTTGCTCCTCAGATTCCAGATTTTCAATAGTTGTCTCGACCAAATATTGTCCTATCCTAACAAACCACACATCAATGGAGAGATTATTTATTCATCTTCAGATTATGTATACATCTCTATTTCAGAAAATTGACCCATGTGACTGGTTTTGTGGTCCAGGGTCACATATTTGTTACTTTCTGGTTGTTTGCGAGTCGAGTTTTCCTTTGCAAAGCAGATCGAGTTTGTTTGCAAAATGCGGGTTTGGTTTGTTTATCTATGGCACAAAATTCGCTCCATATGCTACATCTCACTTTCACCCGTATCAGACGTATGGTTATTAATGTGTGTGTGTGTGTGTGTGTGTGTTTTAGGCCGAGCTGGAAGAGCGAGAGGAGAGGAAGAAGATGCAGGAGCTCAGAGATCAAGAGAGACAGAAAGAAGAGGAGAAGGAGAAACTGCAAGAGCAAAAACAGGTCATTTTTACAAATAACACTTTTCGGTTTAGCTAGTAAGTGTCAGAAGCGGGACTTTTATTTTGACAGCGCAGAGAACCCAGATAAATAAGACAAATAACACTTTTCTGTTTGGCTAGTAAGTGTCAGAAGTGGGACTTTTATTTTGACAGCGCAGAGAACCCAGATAAATAAGACAAATAACACTTTTCTGTTTGGCTAGTAAGTGTCAGAAGCGGGACTTTTATTTTGACAGCGCAGAGAACCCAGATAAATAAGACAAATAACACTTTTCTGTTTGGCTAGTAAGTGTCAGAAGCGGGACTTTTATTTTGACAGCGCAGAGAACCCAGATAAATAAGACAAATAACACTTTTCTGTTTGGCTAGTAAGTGTCAGAAGTGGGACTTTTATTTTGACAGCGCAGAGAACCCAGATAAATGAGACAAATAACACTTTTCTGTTTGGCTAGTAAGTGTCAGAAGTGGGACTTTTATTTTTACAGCGCTGAGAACCCAGATAAATAAGACAAATAACACTTTTCTGTTTGGCTAGTAAGTGTCAGAAGTGGGACTTTTATTTTGACAGCGCTGAGAACCCAGATAAATAAGACAAATAACACTTTTCTGTTTGGCTAGTAAGTGTCAGAAGCGGGACTTTTATTTTGACAGCGCAGAGAACCCAGATAAATAAGACAAATAACACTTTTCTGTTTGGCTAGTAAGTGTCAGAAGCGGGGCTTTTATTTTGACAGCGCAGAGAACCCAGATAAATAAGACAAATAACACTTTTCTGTTTGGCTACTAAGTGTCAGAAGCGGGACTTTTATTTTGACAGCGCTGAGAACCCAGATAAATAAGACAAATAACGCTTTTCTGTTTGGCTAGTAAGTGTCAGAAGCGGGGCTTTTATTTTGACAGCGCAGAGAACCCAGATAAATAAGACAAATAACACTTTTCTGTTTGGCTACTAAGTGTCAGAAGCGGGACTTTTATTTTGACAGCGCTGAGAACCCAGATAAATAAGACAAATAACGCTTTTCTGTTTGGCTAGTAAGTGTCAGAAGCGGGGCTTTTATTTTGACAGCGCAGAGAACCCAGATAAATAAGACAAATAACACTTTTCTGTTTGGCTAGTAAGTGTCAGAAGCGGGACTTTTATTTTGACAGCGCTGAGAACCCAGATAAATAAGACAAATAACGCTTTTCTGTTTGGCTAGTAAGTGTCAGAAGCGGGGCTTTTATTTTGACAGCGCAGAGAACCCAGATAAATAAGACAAATAACACTTTTCTGTTTGGCTACTAAGTGTCAGAAGCGGGACTTTTATTTTGACAGCGCAGTGAACCCAGATAAATAAGACAAATAACACTTTTCTGTTTGGCTAAGTGTCAGAAGCGGGACTTTTATTTTGACAGCGCAGAGAACCCAGATAAATGAAACAAATAACACTTTTTTGTTTGGCTAGTAAGTGTCAGAAGTGGGACTTTTATTTTGGCAGCGCTGAGAACCCAGATAAATAAGACAAATAACGCTTTTCTGTTTGGCTAGTAAGTGTCAGAAGGGGGGCTTTTATTTTTACAGCGCTGAGAACCCAGATAAATAAGACAAATAACACTTTTCTGTTTGGCTACTAAGTGTCAGAAGCGGGACTTTTATTTTGACAGCGCAGAGAACCCAGATAAATAAGACAAATAACACTTTTCTGTTTGGCTAGTAAGTGTCAGAAGCGGGACTTTTATTTTGACAGCGCTGATAACCCAGATAAATAAGACAAATAACACTTTTCTGTTTGGCTAGTAAGTGTCAGAAGCGGGGCTTTTATTTTGACAGCGCTGAGAACCCAGATAAATAAGACAAATAACACATTTTTGTTTGGCTACTAAGTGTCAGAAGCGGGACTTTTATTTTGACAGCGCAGAGAACCCAGATAAATGAGACAAATAACACTTTTCTGTTTGGCTACTAAGTGTCAGAAGCGGGACTTTTATTTTGACAGCGCAGAGAACCCAGATAAATAAGACAAATAACACTTTTCTGTTTGGCTAGTAAGTGTCAGAAGCGGGGCTTTTATTTTGACAGCGCTGAGAACCCAGATAAATAAGACAAATAACGCTTTTCTGTTTGGCTAGTAAGTGTCAGAAGCGGGACTTTTATTTTGACAGCGCTGAGAACCCAGATAAATAAGACAAATAACACTTTTCTGTTTGGCTACTAAGTGTCAGAAGCGGGACTTTTATTTTGACAGCGCTGAGAACCCAGATAAATAAGACAAATAACGCTTTTCTGTTTGGCTAGTAAGTGTCAGAAGCGGGGCTTTTATTTTGACAGCGCTGAGAACCCAGATAAATAAGACAAATAACACTTTTCTGTTTGGCTAGTAAGTGTCAGAAGCGGGACTTTTATTTTGACAGCGCAGAGAACCCAGATAAATAAGACAAATAACACTTTTCTGTTTGGCTAGTAAGTGTCAGAAGCGGGACTTTTATTTTGACAGCGCAGAGAACCCAGATAAATAAGACAAATAACACTTTTCTGTTTGGCTAGTAAGTGTCAGAAGTGGGACTTTTATTTTGACAGCGCAGAGAACCCAGATAAATAAGACAAATAACACTTTTCTGTTTGGCTAGTAAGTGTCAGAAGTGGGACTTTTATTTTGACAGCGCTGAGAACCCAGATAAATAAGACAAATAACACTTTTCTGTTTGGCTAGTAAGTGTCAGAAGCGGGACTTTTATTTTGACAGCGCAGAGAACCCAGATAAATAAGACAAATAACACTTTTCTGTTTGGCTAGTAAGTGTCAGAAGCGGGACTTTTATTTTGACAGCGCAGAGAACCCAGATAAATAAGACAAATAACACTTTTCTGTTTGGCTAGTAAGTGTCAGAAGTGGGACTTTTATTTTGACAGCGCAGAGAACCCAGATAAATAAGACAAATAACACTTTTCTGTTTGGCTAGTAAGTGTCAGAAGCGGGACTTTTATTTTGACAGCGCAGAGAACCCAGATAAATAAGACAAATAACACTTTTCTGTTTGGCTAGTAAGTGTCAGAAGTGGGACTTTTATTTTGACAGCGCTGAGAACCCAGATAAATAAGACAAATAACACTTTTCTGTTTGGCTAGTAAGGCCCTGTCCCAAATGGCACACTCCGGACTTGTGGACTTCCTCAGAGTCCACACTTTGGTGACGTCATGTAGTGCAGACCTATAGGGCCCTTGGCACGAGTCCACGAGGGCGCATTGAGAGGTATTTTTGGGACAGACTCGATCGCCACGCCGGAAATAGGAAGACGGTCCGGTTGTTGTTTAAATATTATATTTCTACATTTACATATGACTCAGTAAAGCCCTGACATTCGTTTATATTTATTTAATTAAGCATAATGCGATCGTAGCCTATTATTCAGTGCGCTATTTATGTTTATATTAAATATAAATATATATTTATATTTATGTTTGAGACATCAACCACTGGTTGATGACAATATGTTTGTATAAACTGTAGGTAATAACTGGTAAAATGTACACATAGGTCATAAAAACCATAATGATATTTACACTTAAATATGTTCTTCTCATGTTAACGTGAGCGAAAGCTCCTCCCATTCGTTGTCTGATTGGCCTTTCGCAAATTCGCAAGGATTCCTGGGTAGTTAAAGTGCGTGAAGCCTGCATCCATGCGGGCTTCGCGGAAGACCGCTTCAAGGGTACAAAGGGGGCGCTGCTGAGCACACTTCAGAGCGTTAAAGTGATGAATGGGACGGCCTACGGACTCGTAGACTCAGCGAGCACGCGCAATTTAAGTCCACGAGACCGAAAGTCCACATCAAGTGCGCCATTTGGGACAGGGCCCAGGTGTCAGAAGTGGGACTTTTATTTTGACAGCGCAGAGAACCCAGATAAATAAGACAAATAACACTTTTCTGTTTGGCTAGTAAGTGTCAGAAGTGGGACTTTTATTTTGACAGCGCTGAGAACCCAGATAAATAAGACAAATAACACTTTTCTGTTGTAAATGCATCTTGATTTAGGAGTTTTTAGATGTTTGGACTGGAACTCGT
Source organism: Phoxinus phoxinus (assembly GCF_949152265.1). Classification (NCBI taxonomy): domain Eukaryota; kingdom Metazoa; phylum Chordata; class Actinopteri; order Cypriniformes; family Leuciscidae; genus Phoxinus; species Phoxinus phoxinus. Next base: position 1,464,784 of record NC_136878.1, on the reverse strand, counting down.
GTGTAAGCGGTCAGCTTTAATCTCAGTAAACGTCTCGTCCGCAGGAGGATGAGTTGCGTCGTGTTAAAGAGGACCAGGAGAGGAGAGAAGAGGAGGAGTACCAGCGGATGAAGGAGGCGTTTGTGATCGAGGATCAGGGAGAAGCAGAAGAGCTCGACGAGCAAGAGGTGCGTTCCTCCAATCGCCTGTCCGTCAGTGCTCGAGTTATGCTGTGTCCGGTGACGGGACGGAGTGTGTCCGAGCAAACAAGGCTGCCAAAGTTCATCTTAGAGTCATTCCTGGCTCATTTATTAAAGATTTTTTTATTTTAATAAGTTCCTTGAGGTTCACTTATAATTTTAATAGTGTTTTTTTTTTTGCACAAAAACAAATATGTACAGGTGAAACTGTAAACATGAGAATATGGTGCAAAAGTTCATTTATTTCAGTAATTCAACTTAAAAGGTGAAACTAATATTATATAGACTCATTACATGCAAAGTGAGATATTTCAAGCCTTTATTTGTTATAATTGTGATGATTATGGCTTACAGCTTATGATTATGAAAACCCCAAATTCAAAATTAGAATATTGTGAAAAGGTTTTCATAAAAATTTGAAGTTTGTTTGTCTGTGTTTTTAGACTCGTTTTTACTTGCTAAAATAGCATCTTAAAATACCATTTCGCTTTGGATATTCTACATTGTATCTTTTTTTATATATATTTTTTATGTTTGAGACGTTGTCTGTATGTTTAATCTGTACGCCATAATCATCACAATTATAACAAATAAAGGCTTGTAATATCTCACTTTGCATGTAGTGAGTCTATATAATATATTAGTTTCACCTTTTAAGTTGAATTACTGAAATAAATGAACTTTTGCACCATATTCTCATTTTTCCAGTTTCTCCTGGATGTAGAAAAGTTATTATTTTAAACCCTCATTCTGAGCCTCTGTCTGAAATTATCTTTTTTTAAAGGCGCGGCTCCTTTGAGTTTCTCTTTAGTGAATAATTGTATTAAAACACCAAAATTACATATTTAAACGTTTTTTCTGTCCTGTCCATCTGATGCTAAAGTTATTTTGTGTTTAGTGACGGTAGTGAGTGTGTTTGCAACAATGTATCAGTGCAAACCTGCAGAGGAAGTTGGGTAACACTTTATTTTACAGTGTCCTTGTTACATATGTTACATGTACTAAAATATGCATAACTACATGCAACTAACCCTCAACCAAATCTTAATCCTACCCTAACCCTATAGTAGTGCTTACTATTACTCAGCACTTAAATATAATTACACTGTAACAATGACACCTTAAAATAAAGTGTAACCGGAACTTCTTACATTTGTTGTAAGGTTTATTTATTAATTAAAGGGGTCATGACATGGACTTTTTTTATTTATTTTATTTTAATATGTTCCTTGAGGTTCACTTATAATTTGAATAGCTTTCTTGAACGAAAAACAAATATATATGTAGAAAAAATATTAATTTTAACCCTTTTTCTGAGCCTCTGTCTGAAATTATCACTTTTTAAGGTGCTCCTTTAAAGTATATAAGAATATCATCCCTTAAAACTCATCTTTGATCACCTTTTTAAAAGTTTTTTCCTAGAAAAAAATCTTCATGTCTTAACATATCTTGAATGTAACTCGACACCCTCGCCTCATTTAGTATGCGCGGTTCTATGAATATGCAAATGAGCCCCGCCTCCACTCACTCACTCAGAGATCCACTGGTTGACGATCACACGTTGATCTGATTGGTCAAGGTAGTGTGTGACGTCAGAAACACCAGCGATTTCAAACCGTGTTTTTGAGACTGTCTTTGGTTCACTGCAGTTTTAAGCAGAAAATACTCAGCAATGCTGTCGACTTATGAACTTACACATTCATTTATTAAAAACACCACATAGACACATAAACAACATTAAAAGCTGGACTTTCACCACAAGGTGGCTTGTCAGTAAATGCCATTGTTATGATTGGCTAACATCATTGCACAGGAAACAGTATCAACACCCACTCACTATTAAAAACATATGAAACCATCAGCATTATGAAATAATTTACTCCGGGTTTGTGATGCTGCTTCATCTTTAAACTAATGTTTCTTTGTGAACTCTCCATTGCAAAACAATCTGCAGTCGAATGCTCCGAACAAACATATAATCCTGTGACATGATCCGGGACGCCATTATAATAAACATCCGCTTGTTCCTGACGCTGGGATCTTCTGAAGTCTCTAGAGACTCAAACCAACTGTTTAAACTGGATAAACTTGATTGAGTTTGATTTTTCATGTCATGGCCCCTTTAAGGCGAGACACTACAGGCGAAATGTAAAGCAAAATCTATCAGATTTTAAAGTTACTTTGTGTTTTTCAGTCTCGCAACCTTCTGCAAGAGTTCATCACGTACGTCAAGGTAAAGCATCTCAGTTATACATTCAGATTAAAGCTGTTGCATTCATATTTGTGAGTTGAAAGGCAGCGGCGTGTTGAAATATGTCTAGTTTATGATATTATGATATGCTGTACAAATGAAAGATATTTTATTATGGTTGTCTCTCTTTATTTGGAACTTGAATGATGCGCTTAAAGCAAACGATCAGATGATTGATATCAAATTGATGAATCAGTCTTTTATGGACATCAAAACATCTTGTGTAAATATAATGTGAAGCATACATACAGTCAAACCAAAAAGTATTCAGACACCAGATATATATATGTTCATTATTAATGTTAATGTTATTAATCGAGAGGTGAGCACGACATCTGCAGGAATGACTAAAATGATGTTCAATCCCATTCACATGTTTACTTATCCTGTTCACTTCTGTCTCCTGCTCAGACATCGAAAGTGGTTTTGCTGGAGGACTTGGCGTCTCACTTCGGCTTGCGCACACAGGTCAGTGTTCAGTGCAACGGTTTTGACTTCTGAACACGTTTGAGTGCTTTAAGCTGACTCTAGCGGTGTGTTTCTTCACGTCAGGATGCTATTGCCAGACTTCAGGACCTGATCGCAGACGGTTCCCTCACAGGTACGAGTGTGTGACTTCATCCTGATGCAAAACACACACTACACCATTACAGCAGTTCCTCAACCTTCCTGTTTTTTAGAGATGCACGATATATCGGCCACCATATCGGTATCGGCCGATATGTTCATTATTAATGTTATCGGTATCGGCCGATATGTTCATTATTAATGTTATCGGTATCGGCCGATATGTTCATTATTAATGTTATCGGTATCGGCCGATATGTTCATTATTAATGTTATCGGTATCGGCCGATATGTTCATTATTAATGGTATCGGTATCGGCCGATATGTTCATTATTAATGTTACCGGTATCGGCCGATATGTTCATTATTAATGTTATCGGTATCGGCCGATATGTTCATTATTAATGTTATCGGTATCGGCCGATATGTTCATTATTAATGTTATCGGTATCGGCCGATATGTTCATTATTAATGTTATCGGTATCGGCCGATATGTTCATTATTAATGTTATCGGTATCGGCCGATATGTTCATTATTAATGTTATCGGTATCGGCCGATATGTTCATTATTAATGTTATCGTATCAGCCGATACGTTCATTATTAATGTTATCGGTATCGGCCGATACGTTCATTATTAATGTTATCGGTATCGGCCGATACGTTCATTATTAATGTTATCGGTATCGGCCGATATGTTCATTATTAATGTTATCGGTATCGGCCGATATGTTCATTATTAATGTTATCGGTATCGGCCGATATGTTCATTATTAATGTTATCGGTATCGGCCGATATGTTCATTATTAATGTTATCGTATCAGCCGATACGTTCATTATTAATGTTATCGGTATCGGCCGATACGTTCATTATTAATGTTATCGGTATCGGCCGATATGTTCATTATTAATGTTATCGGTATCGGCCGATATGTTCATTTTTAATGTTATCGGTATCGGCTCGATATGTTCATTATTAATGTTATCGGTATCGGCCGATATGTTCATTATTGATGTTATCGGTATCGGCCGATATGTTCATTATTAATGTTATCGGTATCAGCCGATATTTTCATTATTAATGTTATCGGTATCGGCCGATATGTTCATTATTGATGTTATCGGTATCAGCCGATATTTTCATTATTAATGTTATCGGTATCGGCCGATATGTTCATTATTGATGTTATCGGTATCGGCCGATATTTTCATTATTAATGTTATCGGTATCGGCCGATATGTTCATTATTGATGTTATCGGTATCAGCCGATATTTTCATTATTAATGTTATCGGTATCGGCCGATATGTTCATTATTGATGTTATCGGTATCGGCCGATATTTTCATTATTAATGTTATCGGTATCGGCCGATATGTTCATTATTGATGTTATCGGTATCAGCCGATATTTTCATTATTAATGTTATCGGTATCGGCCGATATGTTCATTATTGATGTTATCGGTATCGGCCGATATTTTCATTATTAATGTTATCGGTATCGGCCGATATGTTCATTATTAATGTTATCGGTATCGGCCGATATGTTCATTATTAATGTTATCGGTATCGGCCGATATGTTCATTATTAATGTTATCGGTATCGGCTCGATAAGAAAATATGTCTAATGTATTAAAGTTGATAAATAATGTATTATTTCCTTCAGCTGAGACTCTTCAGATGCGCACTGTTCAACATGATGATTATGAAAATTATTGAAATCACTTTTAAAAAAGGACAATACAGTGCAGCACAAGTCTGTCATATCGGCTACATAACATTATCATGAGAACATTATAATTGTGTGATTGGGACGTGGGTTTTAATGGTGAGACTTTGTTTTTGTAACCAGGCCTTGAAAAATTATATACACATTTGGGTTTAGGTTTATCAGCCAAATATATCGGTTATCAGCTTTCAAATATAAAGAATTATCGGTTATCGGTATCGGCCAAAAGTTGATATCGGTGCATCTCTACTATTTTTATAATACAATACAGGGTTTCTGATGTTCTAAAGTCTTAATTCATACGTTCACAAATGATGTAAAAAAAACCAAATGTGGGCGGGGCTTGATTTTGTCCATGTGAAATTGATTGGATGGTTGTGGTTTGCTATTGGTGGATCTGAGGTAAGTGACAGGTTGCCCCGCCCACATCATCAGAGAAGAGATTAAAGGGGGGGTATCATGCCCTGTCACAAGATGTAGAATAAGTCTCTGATGTCCCCAGAGTGTGTGTGTGAAGTTTCAGCTCAAAATACCCCACAGATATTTTTATATATCATGTTAAAATCACTTTTTGAGGGTGAGCAAAAACACACCGTTTTGTGTCTGTCCCTTTAAATGCAAATGAGCTGCTGCTCCCGGCACAGTGGGCGGAGCTTCAAGAGCTTGTGTCCTTTTACCACACACACACACACACACTCACACTCAAAAAATGTTAAAACCGGAGTCAGAAAGATGGAGAGACTCGAGAAGAAGTGACAACATGTAGAAGAACAGGACATTTCTGAATGTTAGCTGATGAATTTATGTAGATTATAGTTATCTTCTCGTCACTGATTAGCATATTCTGTCTTGATGATCTATAAATCGTGTTCCGGGGGCGGGGTTTATGTAAATTCTAGGGTTGGTGATGTCACTAACCCGGGAGGAATGTCGTGTAGTTCCTACCAGCCGTTTGTTGTAGTTCTTAAAAAGTGATTTCTTTAAAAGCAAATATCTCCCTTTGCTCTGAACTTTGAGCGTTGTAACTTTGCAGATGTTGTTTATGATCAAACAGCAACATTACACACTCACTACAGCTAGAAACGTGAAATCATACTCAACCGCCCCTTTAAGATAATCTGGTGTGTTTCTCCAGGAGTGATCGACGACCGAGGGAAGTTCATCTTCATCACACCGGAGGAGTTGAGTGCGGTGGCTCAGTTCATCAAGCAGAGAGGAAGAGTGTCCATCTCTGAGCTCGCTCAAGCCAGCAACACCCTCATAAACCTCTCGCCCGACCTCCAGAACACCTCAGCAACACCCTCATAAACCTCTCGCCCGACCTCCAGAACACCTCAGCAACACCCTCATAAACCTCTCGCCCGACCTCCAGAACACCTCAGCAACACGCTCATAAACCTCTCGCCCGACCTCCAGAACACATCAGCAACACGCTCATAAACCTCTCGCCCGACCTCCAGAACACCTCAGCAACACGCTCATAAACCTCTCGCCCGACCTCCAGAACACATCAGCAACACCCTCATAAACCTCTCGCCCGACCTCCAGAACACATCAGCAACACGCTCATAAACCTCTCGCCCGACCTCCAGAACACCTCAGCAACACGCTCATAAACCTCTCGCCCGACCTCCAGAACACCTCAACAACACCCTCATAAACCTCTCGCCCGACCTCCAGAACACCTCAGCAACACCCTCATAAACCTCTCGCCCGACCTCCAGAACACCTCAGCAACACCCTCATAAACCTCTCGCCCGACCTCCAGAACACCTCAGCAACACCCTCATAAACCTCTCGCCCGACCTCCAGAACACCTCAGCAACACCCTCATAAACCTCTCGCCCGACCTCCAGAACACCTCAGCAACACCCTCATAAACCTCTCGCCCGACCTCCAGAACACCTCAACAACACCCTCATAAACCTCTCGCCCGACCTCCAGAACACCTCAGCAACACCCTCATAAACCTCTCGCCCGACCTCCAGAACACCTCAACAACACCCTCATAAACCTCTCGCCCGACCTCCAGAACACCTCAGCAACACCCTCATAAACCTCTCGCCCGACCTCCAGAACACCTCAGCAACACCCTCATAAACCTCTCGCCCGACCTCCAGAACACCTCAACAACACCCTCATAAACCTCTCGCCCGACCTCCAGAACACCTCAGCAACACCCTCATAAACCTCTCGCCCGACCTCCAGAACACCTCAACAACACCCTCATAAACCTCTCGCCCGACCTCCAGAACACCTCAACAACACCCTCATAAACCTCTCGCCCGACCTCCAGAACACCTCAGCAACACCCTCATAAACCTCTCGCCCGACCTCCAGAACACCTCAACAACACCCTCATAAACCTCTCGCCCGACCTCCAGAACACCTCAACAACACCCTCATAAACCTCTCGCCCGACCTCCAGAACACCTCAGCGGCATAAAGCCCTTTTCTTCTCATATCCCACAACTTTATTTCTTGCAATTCTGATGTTATTTTTCAGAATTCGGTTTAAATCTCACAATTCTGTATACACTGCAAAAAAGGCTTTTCTTACTCAGTGTTTTTGTCTAGTTTCCAGTCCAAATATGTAAAACTTCTTAAATCAAGATGCATTTACCAGATGAGTAAAATGCTTTAAGATATTATGTCTTGTTATCTGGGGAAATAAATCAAAATTAAGTGAGTTTTTGCTTAAAAAATTGCAAAATTATCTGCCAATGGGGTCAGGAAAATAATCTTGTTTCTGTTTGAATTAACTTTATTTTTCTGACCCCATTGGTGGATAATTTAGCTTGTTTTAAGCAACAACACACTTAATTTTGATGTATTTCCCCAGAAAACAAGACTTAATATCTGATGGCATTTTCCAAATATCTAAAAATTATTAAATCAAGATGCATTTACTAGATGAGTAAAATGCCATACGATATTATGTCTTTTTTTCTTGGGAAATAAATAAAAATTAAGTGTGTTGTTGCTTAAAACAAGCAAAACTATCTGCTAATGGGGTCAGAAAAATAAAGTTAATTCAAACAGAAACAAGATTATTTTCCTGACCCCATTGGCAGATAATTTTGCAATTTTTTAAGCAAAAACTCAATTAATTTTGATTTATTTCCCCAGAAAACAAGACATAATATCTGATGGCATTTTACTCATCTAGTAAATGCATTTTGATTTAACATTTTTTTAGACATTTGGACTGAAACAAGACAAAAATACTAAATAAGAAAAGCATTTTTTGCAGTATCTCTCACAATTCTGATAAAAAAGTCTGAATTTTGAGTTCTTAAACAATTATAAAGAATAAATCATTTTTAGTCATGAACTCTGAATTGCAAGGAACCATCGTTCAGGACTCAAACCTGCCGTGATATCAAGCATCAAGTCTACAATATTTCATGCACTTATAATGTCTGTTAAATGATTGGTTAAAGCAATCAACAGAACAACAGAAGTATCACAAACAACAGAAGTCATGGATATTTATTGGTCAGAAGCTGGGAACCCGTTCACTGTTCACTGTCCTGTCCAATAAACAGTATCACAAAAAAACTACAGTTGGTTTTATTGTAATGACAATTTAAACCGGTAAGGCTTTAATTTATTTATTTATTTACATAATACATTTATTTTTTAAATGTACTTATTTTTCCTGAAACGAGCTGGTCATCTTTATTATTTTGATTCCTCCCAGCAGTGTCGTATGAGAAACAGAAAGCATGCATATGAGAGGACTGCTTTATTCCCGGCAGGAATTATAATTGTTTACTGGTTGTTTGTCTTGTGACATTAATTTCCCAGAAGCGCAACTTTTCTATTTGCACATCATTTTTGTATTTGGTTTTAAAGATTTAAAAATACAGCCAGGGTTTATATATATATATATATATATATATATATATATATATATATCGGATAGGATACATTATACATCCGGATAAACAGAAAAAATAAAATAAAATCATAAGAATTCTGGGTCAGATGTCTCGTGTTGTGAATGTGTGTCGTGCATGTGTGCGTCGAGCCTCTAGAGGGCGCTGTGTGAGCGGAGCTGCGCATGCGCACTGTTCTTCATCTACTTATGTTGTTGATTCGTTCCGTGTTTTAAACCGCCACGATGAGCTTTTATGAGCTGGAGATTTAATTAACGCAACCAGAAGACATATCGTTCGTCTCTATCCGTGTCCAGCATGAGAGGTGCAGACACATCGACGCTTTGTTTAGCGTAGAGAATGTTTTATAGCGGTTATAATAATGTCACGAGCGATTATTCGACTGCCAAGGTGAGACACGTCGTTTTCATTCGGTGACGTCACGCGGAACTCTGTCAGGTAACTTATTATTTACATGTAATCTCTGTTTTGGTTTTGTTGTCCTCGAATGGTTTGTAATGCTTAATATCGCTTTGAATGAGATAGTTAACGTTACAGTACTGAGACCGGGGCTAGTTGTCACGTGATCTGGACCAAAGGGCAGGTTCGGGTTGTCACGTGCTTGTTTTATGTCGTGATCTTGTAGTTTATTAATTACGGTACATTCTCTGTAGGGTATAATATATATATAGAGAGAGAGACTTTAAGGTTTTTGTCTAACTGTAAAAAAAAAAAAAATGGAATAATAATATTCACTAATGTGACAACTAGCCCCGATCTTCTACACAAGTGCACTTTATGTGTCACAGAGTAATATTGCTGGTGTTTCATTTTTCTTTCTCCAAAGTGTGTGAAAGCGTTTGGGTTCAGTCAGTGCGTGAGATGTGCAGTATTGTGTCCACACAGAATGTTCTGCTGTTAGGTCGCATCTGTGGACCAGCATGACCCTGGCGTTGACCCCTGCGTCCGTGTGCCAGTGCTTCACTCTGGTGTCGCTGTGCACGTCCATCGCAGACCCGAACTGGATCCAGGTCCAGAACTCCTCCGACCCTGACAGCAAACTCATCTACGGCGTGGCCTTCACGATGCACGCGTACCAGAACCGCACGGACACAGGTTTGATCCGATACTTCTATAATGTTATTTTAGAGAGCCCATATTATACCTCGACTAGAACAGGTTTTCCTGCGTGAATGTTGATTATTCTCCTCATATTCTCCATTGTTGCGGCTCCTCTCTTCCCAGTCTGTCAGTAACGCTCTGTTTACTTCCTGTCTCTATGAAGCCCCTCCTTCTGAAAAGCACACTGTGCTCTGATTGGTCGGCTGGAGCAGTGTGTTGTGATTGGTCGAGCGCTTCGAGTGTGTTTGGGAAATGTCCCGCCCCTTACCATAACCACCAGTTTAACACACTACTGACTAACTCAACCAGGCCCCGCCCCTTTATTCTGCTCATTAATTATTATAATGAGGAATATTGTGACGTGTTCGTTCCCGGAAGAAACTCAAGACTACAATGGAGGCGTTTCAGGGAGTAATTTCATAGACTGTAAAAACAATAAAGATGTAGTGTTTCTGAAGAGTGAGCCGGTCATCGCCACCTTGGCAGTGTGTTTTTTAAAAGTTCAGTGTGTGTGTGTGTGTGTGTGTGAGGTTAAGGACACGAGCTCTTGAAGCTCCGCCCCCTGTGCCGGGAGCAGCAGCTCATTTGCATTTAAAGGGACAGACACAAAACGGTGTGTTTTTGCTCACCCTCAAAAAGTGACGATTTTAACATGCGATATAAAAATATCTGTGGGGTATTTTGAGCTAAAACTTCACACATACACACACACACACACACTCTGGGGACATCAGAGACTTATCTTACATCTTGTGAAAAGGGCATTACACCACCCCTTTAATTTAAAACCCTGGTGTTCACAATGAAAAGCCTCTCAGGCTACGTCTACATTAATCCGGATACTTTTAAAAATGGCGTTTTCGTTTAAAAACGCTCTCCGTCCACACTCGCGTTTCAGTGCGGATGAGAAAAGTTATCGAGCAGGTCTTCTGACAGGATCATTTTATTTAGCAGAATATCTGACCATTCACTGAAGCTTTCAGGTCGCACTCACTCACTGTTATATTTTTGGTGTGTGTGTGTGTGTGTGTGTGTGTGTAGGTCCGCTGGGTGGTTTGCACGGATGGGGAATGGGGCTCCTGTATTCGCTGGCCGCGCTCTGTTACTGCGCCGTCTTGTTTTCGAGCTCCTCGTTCCTGATGGATTTCCTCGGAGCATCTGTCAATCAACCCAAGCTGGTGACATCACTGCACGTCTCCACAGGTGACATCACTCAACCTGAACTCTCCGCACGAGTCGTTCCTTAAAATACATAATAATGTATAAATACAATTATGTATGTTAATATATACGCATAATGAGTAAAATACAAGACAAAAATACATCTTGATTTAAGAATTTTAGATATTTGGACTGAAACGAGACAAAAATACATCTTGATTTAAGAATTTTTAGATATTTGGACTGAAACGAGACAAAAATACTGAGTAAGAAAAGCATTTTTTGCAGTGTGCCAAGATGAATTTATAAAGCATTGCATTTCTTCTACTAATGTGTGTGTTCCTCTGCTTTCAGCGGTCAGCTGTGTGTCGGTGCTGGGTGTGTGTGTGGCGTGCATGTGTGTGATCGAACACAACCTGCAGCGCGGGAGCACCGGATCTCAGCCGGGCCGCAGCCTGGTCCCCGGGGAAAGCTTCTTCATCCAGATGCTGGGCTTGCTCTTCTCTCTCGCGGCGTGTGCTTTCGCCATCAAGGCTCGGCCGGAACCCGGCAGGTCATGTGACTACCTGAGCGTGGGCGGAGACGACACGGATACGGAGCCTCTGATTGGTCAAGCTGAGAGGGAGGAGTAAATTCGGATAGAGTTTAACCTCTATAAAGTAAAGAGGTTCACTCGATTTATGCACTTTATTACGTATGATGGGAAACAAACGCAAACACATGCAAAATTAGGCGTTTATTAAATTCAGGGTGAATTTGAGTTGAATTGGTCACACAGGATGTAGAATTGGAATGACAGGAAGTATTTATTTACTGAGTTACAGTTCAAAGAAATTCAAAACTTCATTGAGATAGCATACTGTAGTTTTTATAAATATATTCAATTTGTTTTATATATTTTCCGTTTTCATTTTAATTATTTTTATTGTCATTTCTTTTTTTTATGTCTGTTTTTATTTCAGTTTTAGTTTATTTCAGTACATCAAGTAGAACTAAATGAAAATGAGAAATGTTACTGAAATAAAACGTTTTTAAAAATATATAATTTTTTTCATTTTGTTAAAATTAATTCAGTTAACGTTTGTTTTATTTTAAGCAACATTTTTTATGCTTTAATTTTAGTTTACTATAACTGCACTATTTATTTACTAAGTTAAACTTCAAAGAAATTCAAAACATCATTGAGAGAGTATGCTAGTTTTATTAATATATATATATATATATATATATAGTTTTGTAATTTCTGGGGGTTTTTTATGTCAGATTTTTTGTTATTATCAAGAAGTAAATAAAAATGAAAAATGTTACTGAAATAAAATAAGTTTGTTAATTAATTTTGTTAATATATATATTTATGATAAAACACAATTACTTTGGACTAAATTACGTTTGTTTGCTTATTTTTGTCTGAATTATTTTGCCATTTTTCTCTAATATTAAAGCATTAGCAAACTTTAGTCATGCAGCACCAAAACAAAACATTTTTTATAATAAGATTACATTTTTATGTGAATTTTTAAGTGGAAAACCGCCACAGCTGCTATTTATGAATTAAAAACAAATTTCTTCAATCTAAAAATGCATCATTTTTCTTAAAAATACCCTATTTTTGTGTGTTGACGAGAACATATTTATGGGTAATTCATAGTGAAAAATGTAATGTTTTGGATTTTGACTTTTATGATTTTATTTTTATTTTTGCACAGTTAAAAAAATAAAGCACAATAGAATACACAAAAAAACTAAGGGCTTATTTATTAATTTCACCTGAACAATATTTAATTAAATTAACTTAATTTTCAATTCTGTATCCTGTTTGCTACTTCAATTATAATTTAGTTCAGTATTCAATATTGGCTTCTCCTCAGCACAACTACTATTACTGCCAGAATTATGGGAAATGTATTTTTCCTGTAAGTATGATCATTCCAACACGACTTGAGCTGCTTCATGCAGTAAAACTCAGTTTACTCTCGGACCAAATGCAGAATTACATGTGAACGCTCTAAATGAACTCCTTTATACTGGAACTCAACAGCCTGTATGCTGCATAATCATATTTAATATTCAATGTATGCATAAATGAGAGGAAATCATATAAAACTCAATATAATGTTGTATCTGAGCAGGTGTGAACAGAAAGTGGACTGAGACCCGATCTGAGTCCGCTTTCTGATGCACATTCAGTGTAAAAGTTGTTCTTCTCTGAAAGGGAGAGTTTGGATCGTGTGAAGATATTCAGGGCTGATTTCATCTTCATCCCTGCCGTGATTTCTGTGGATAAATGAATCAAACACCGATCCTCAGTGTGCCTTGAGCTTTCTGGAAGAACTTTTATTTTGTAACGTCACGTGATAAAGGGATCCTTCAACCAAAAAATTAAAATTCTGTTATTTATTCGCCCTCGTACGAAAGCTTGTTTCCGACACAGAATAAAACATTTTAATAGATAATTCCGACTTTTTATCTCACAATTGCGAGTTTACATCTCACAATTCTGACTTTATTTATCAGAATTGGGAGATATAGTCATAATTGCGTGAAATAAAGTTGCAATTGCGTGTTATAAAGTCAGAATTGCGACATATAAAGTTAGAATTGTGTGAAATAGTCGCATTGCGTGTTATAAAGTCATAATTGCGAGATATAAAGTCATAATTGCAAGATATAAAGTCATAATTGCGAGATATAAAGTCATAATTGTGTTATAAAGTCATAATTGCGAGATATAAAGTTAAAATTGCGTGAAATAAAGTCGCAATTGCGTGTTATAAAGTCATAATTCCGAGATATAAAGTCATAATTGTGTTATAAAGTCATAATTGCGAGATATAAAGTTAAAATTGCGTGAAATAAAGTTAAAATTGCGTGAAATAAAGTCGCAATTGCAAGTTATAAAGTCATAATTCCGAGATATAAAGTCATAATTCCGAGATATAAAGTCATAATTGTGTTATAAAGTCATAATTGCGAGATATAAAGTCATAATTGCGAGATATAAAGTAATAATTGCGAGATATAAATTTAGAATTGCGTGAAATAGTCGCATTGCGTGTTATAAAGTCATAATTGTGAGATATAAAGTCATAATTGCGAGATATAAAGTAATAATTGCGAGATATAAAGTCAGAATTGCGAGATATAAAGTCATAATTGCGAGATATAAAGTTAGAATTGTGTGAAATAGTCGCATTGCGTGTTATAAAGTCATAATTGCGTGTTATAAAGTCATAATTGCGAGATATAAAGTCATAATTGTGTTATAAAGTCATAATTGCGAGATATAAAATTAAAATTGCGTGAAATAAAGTCGCAATTGCGAGTTATAAAGTCATAATTCCGAGATATAAAGTCATAATTGTGTTATAAAGTCATAATTGCGAGATATAAAGTCATAATTGCGAGATATAAAGTAATAATTGCGAGATATAAAGTCAGAATTGCGAGATATAAAGTCATAATTGCGAGATATAAAGTAATAATTGCGAGATATAAAGTCAGAATTGCGAGATATAAAGTCAGAATTGCGAGAGAAAAAACTCACAATTCTTTTTTCTCGCAATTGCGACATCTTTTCTCAGTTGTGAGTTATAAAGTCCAATTCTAAGAAAAAAATACTTTTTTTTTTTCTTTCTCAGAATAGTTTATATCACGCAATTCTGACTTTTTATCACGCAATTGCTTATTATAAAGTCCGAATTGCAAGATAAAAACATGCAATTCCAATTAAAATATATACATTTCTCGCAATTGCGAGTTTATATCATAATTCTGACTTCATAACATGCAATTGCGACTTTATATCACGACGCAATTACCTTTTTTATTTTTCATTCTGTGGCGGAAACAAGCGAGTTCTAAACCTGTGTGAAAACAATACTATGGAAGTCAATGGGGTCCAAAAACGGTTTGATGACCAACATTCTTCAAAACATCTTCTTCTGTGCTGAACAGAAGAGAAGCTCCTACAGGTTTGGAACAACATGAAGATGAGTAAACAACTCTTAAATAATAATACTCACATTTTTATTTTTAGGTGCGCTGTCCCTTTAAATCTCCGGCTCCTCCTTCAAAACATCAACAAATAAGCGTTACGTTTTCTAGCTAACGTTGATCTTGAGGAATCAAACGAATTCTGTCTCATATTTGTATTTCCCTCTTTTAAACAGAATAATATTGTACCGTGTGTTGTCAGATATTCTGTTATTTGTATATTATGTTGTACAAACCTTTATTTCTTCTCATCGAGGAAAAGATTACAAGCAAATAATGATTTAAATGTGATACAAAATATTCAGAATGTAATGCACAGATCATATGGACTATTGTTATGATGTATTTAGAGAGTGTAAATCTCATTTATGTGCATTTTTGAATGAATCAAACCGCATATTTCACAATAATCTTTCATTTTGAGACATGGCAAACACTGTGATTTCAAAAAATATAAATACACACTGTGTTTAAAGATTATCAGTTCATGTCTGGTGAAGCCATTGCATTTAATTGTGTGTAATACAAAAAATATGATCATATCTTCATTGTTTCTTGTTCTAAGTTGAGCTTCAAACGTCTTGCTGATCTGGACCGGTCACTAAATGAACCTTCATGGTAACAGAGGGGATCATGGGAAGGCGTGCATTAATTTCTCAGCTCTAATTAGAGCCGTTCTCCTCCGTCACGTGACCAGTTGGATGGAGACCATCGCCATAGTAACCTTGAGAAGTTGATGATGTCACAGATTAATTTGTGAATGGGGAGAGAAATATTAACGTGACGTTTAGAGGAGAGAACAATCTTCATCTCCAATGCTTCATGAGTTTGTTTTTAAAACAATGCATACATAATATAAAATATGCCTTGAACAATACAACGATCTCACTTTATTTGCTTTATCTTACTGATGAATACACTAATGTTAACAGATACAACATTTGATTTTTAATAATGCGATTCATTAATAATTTAATAAAGATACTTAGGAAAGAAGATCCTTATAATTCTAACATAAAAAAAAAAAAACAACAACATGGTAACATTTTATTTTACAGTGACATTGTTACATGTAGTTACTATAAATTATGCATAATTACATGCAATTAAACCAAACCCCAATCCTAACCCTACAGTAAGTAAATTTAATTATTATTACTTGGCACTATAAGTCCCCCTGTAGTCATTAACTTTATTCTTTAAAACTCATCTTTGATCACCAAAATTACATATCTAAAAGTTTTTTCCTTGAAAAATCCCATAAAATAGAGAAATTAACAAACTAACAATTCCTTGAATGTAACTCGACACCCTCCCCTTATTTAGTATAAAGAATATTCAGAAATATTTGCATTTATATACTGCATATATATTTTTATATAATTTACATTATATATAAATATAACTATTTTATATATAAATAACACATTTTTCTTAAATATATACATGCATGTGTGTGTATTTATATATATAAAATAATTATACACAGTACACGCACATTTATTATGTAAACACACACACTTTTATTTTGGATGCGATTATTCGCGATTAATCGTTTACAGCCCTTAAAATATCTTGAATGTAACTCGACACCCTCGCCTCATTTAGTATTCGCGGTTCTATGAATATGCAAATGAGCCCCGCCCCCACTCACTCAGAGATCCACTGGTTGACGATCACACGTTGATCTGATTGGTTACAAGGTAGTGTGTGACGTCAGAAACACCAGCGATTTCAAACCGTGTTTTTGAGACTGTCTTTGGTTCACTGCAGTTTTAAGCAGAAAATACTCAGCAATGCTGTCCACTTATGAACTTACACATGGTGTGTGTTAAAGCAGATTAATAACTCCACATACACACATAAACTACATTAAAAGCTGGATTTTCACCACAGGGCGACTTTAAATGAATAATTACAGTGTAACAAAACACCTTAAAATAAAGTGCAACCAAAAACATAAATCTAAAATTAGTTTCTATGAAGTAACATATATTTCCCCTTCTCTTGCACTGTTAAATGTATTCTTCGTTTATTTAATTTTAATCTAATGAATAACTAAAATGTTTTGCATTTTAATCGAATTTATGGTAACACTTTATTTTACAGTGTCCTTGTAACTTGTTATATGTTACATGTACTTACCATAGAGTAAATTATGCATAATTACATGAAATTAACCCTCGACTTAATTGTACATGTACGTAGATGTACTAAATTTAGTAAATTGGTATTATTCAGTAGTAAATATATAATTACACTGTAACACGGACACCTTAAAATAAAGTGTAAACCGAATTTATTTATTTTATTTAAACTAACGAACCTTATTGTAAAGTGTTACCTAATATATGCGGGAAGGGGGCGTGGCTGCCCGCGTCCAAAAGGGGCGGGGCTCAGGTGGGTGTGTCTCTCAGCTGATGCGCGCGCGCACTTCATCTCCAACGCGGGCGTCAGCGGCAACGCATCGCGTTCGTTCGTTCGTTCGCAACGGCAGATCAGCATCCGAACGAACGGACAGACACACGGACTGACGGATCCGCGGCGAGACAGTGAGTGTGTGTGTGTGTGTGTGTGTGTGTGTGTGTGTGATGGAGTGATGGAGAGACTGGAGTCACTGGATGCTGCTGTTGTCATGGAGGGATGCGGATTCAGTGATGCATCATTTTGCATGAGCAGAAACACGCATTATGTAATGCGATCAGGTGAACGCTGGATCTTCATTGTGCATCCGTCGTTAAATGCACAATTTATGATGTTATTATGATAAACGCAGAGAACTGAACGCGTCGGTGACTGGTAACTGGTTAGTAGCATCACTGGGCCTGTTCACTGATGCTGGTAATGCTGGTCAATAGATCAGTGCGCGCGCCGCTTCGAAAGGTGAAGACGCGTTTTGAGTGCATATATAGTGAGATGTCATCTTTAAAGCACGAGGGCTGTGTGAGTGTGTGTGTGTGTGTGTGTGTGTGTGTACAGGCCTCCATCTCCTGGTTTTACTGTCACTGTTGTGTGTTTTTGCGGCGCGCGAGTCTGGTGCATCAACACTGCATGTTTACATCTCCGCGTCGCGTCTGCGTGTGTGCCATCGAGTTATACGCGTACGCGGTGATTATTAAACACTATATCGGGGTATTTCAGTGTGTGTGTTGGCTATATGAAGCATGTGAGCGATGATGTAATGCCAGTGAGTGAGTGACTGTGGTAGTAGAGGCACGTGCCAGTGCTGATCTGATCCAGTAATGGAGGCTCTGCTGGACCAGTGATGCCACTGCACATCGTTTGCAATGGCACAGAGTTTATAGAGTAGTCGAGCATGTGCACATCGTGTGCTTTTACAGAAAACCACACTGTTGGACATGCACCATGGCATTTTTACAGTACCTTCGAATAGCCTATCATCATGGTATACAAATATGGAAGTCATCTGTGTTTATCAAAATGCCAAGATATATTAATATATGATACCTTTACTGCACTGTCTTGAGAACTGATCCGTTGAATGTTTATATTCTTACACTGTTTATTTTTAGGGGTGCATGATATATCGGTATCGGCTGATATCTGTTCATTTTTAATGTTATTGTTAGCGACCCAATAAGAAAATTTGTTTGATCTTCTGATAAACAGTAAGCCGATAAATAATGTATAATTTCCTTCAGCTGAGACACTTCAGATGCGCACTGTTCAACATGATGGTTATGAATTACTTGAAATATGATTGAAATCACTTCAAAAAATGTAAATACCGGCTGCATTATAGTGAGAACATCATAACTGTGTGTTTGGGACATGGATTTATTGGTGAGACAGACTTTTGTTTTTGTAATCAGGCTCTCAAAAATTATAGTAAAATTTGGACTTAGATTTATCGGACGATATATCGGTTATTGGCTTTTAAATATAAATAATTATCCCTATCAGTCAAAATGTTGATATCAGTGCATCCGTATTAATTTTATCGTTACCCTTGCAAAGAAGTACTGGTAAAAGTATGCTATCAAAAGTCAGGGATCTCAATATGAGCTCTAATATTTCTCATCAGATTTCTCATTGGTTCTTGCTGAAGATCAAACGTGATGCGTAACACTAGAATGATCCTCATTGGTTCTTGCTGAAGATCAAACGTGATGCGTAACACTAGAATGATCCTCATTGGTTCTTGCTGAAGATCAAACGTGCTGCGTAACACTAGAATGATCCTCATTGGTTCTTGCTGAAGATCAAACGTGATGCGTAACACCAGAATGATCCTCATTGGTTCTTGCTGAAGATCAAACGTGCTGCGTAACACTAGAATGATCCTCATTGGTTCTTGCTGAAGATCAAACGTGATGCGTAACACTAGAATGATCCTCATTGGTTCTTGCTGAAGATCAAACGTGATGCGTAACACTAGAATGATCCTCATTGGTTCTTGTTGAAGATCAAACGTGATGCGTAACACTAGAATGATCCTCATTGGTTCTTGCTGAAGATCAAACGTGATGCGTAACACTAGAATGATCCTCATTGGTTCTTGCTGAAGATCAAACGTGATGCGTAACACTAGAATGATCCTCATTGGTTCTTGCTGAAGATCAAACGTGATGCGTAACACTAGAATGATCCTCATTGGTTCTTGCTGAAGATCAAACGTGATGCGTAACACTAGAATGATCCTCATTGGTTCTTGCTGAAGATCAAACGTGATGCGTAACACTAGAATGATCCTCATTGGTTCTTGCTGAAGATCAAACGTGATGCGTAACACTAGAATGATCCTCATTGGTTCTTGCTGAAGATCAAACGTGATGTGTAACACTAGAATGATCCTCATTGGTTCTTGCTGAAGCTCAAACGTGATGCGTAACACTAGAATGAATCTCATTGGTTCTTGCTGAAGCTCAAACGTGATGCGTAACACGAGAATGATCCTCATTGGTTCTTGCTGAAGATCAAACGTGATGCGTAACACTAGAATGATCCTCATTGGTTCTTGCTGAAGATCAAACGTGATGCGTAACACGAGAATGATCCTCATTGGTTCTTGCTGAAGATCAAACGTGCTGCGTAACACTAGAATGATCCTCATTGGTTCTTGCTGAAGATCAAACGTGATGCGTAACACTAGAATGATCCTCATTGGTTCTTGCTGAAGATCAAACGTGATGCGTAACACGAGAATGAACCTCATTGGTTCTTGCTGAAGATCAAGCGTGCTGCGTAACACTAGAATGATCCTCATTGGTTCTTGCTGAAGATCAAACGTGCTGCGTAACACTAGAATGATCCTCATTGGTTCTTGCTGAAGCTCAAACGTGATGCGTAACACTAGAATGATCCTCATTGGTTCTTGCTGAAGATCAAACGTGATGCGTAACACGAGAATGATCCTCATTGGTTCTTGCTGAAGATCAAACGTGCTGCGTAACACTAGAATGATCCTCATTGGTTCTTGCTGAAGATCAAACGTGATGCGTAACACTAGAATGATCCTCATTGGTTCTTGCAGAAGATCAAACGTGATGCGTAACACGAGAATGATCCTCATTGGTTCTTGCTGAAGATCAAACGTGCTGCGTAACACTAGAATGATCCTCATTGGTTCTTGCTGAAGATCAAACGTGCTGCGTAACACTAGAATGATCCTCATTGGTTCTTGCTGAAGATCAAACGTGATGCGTAACACTAGAATGATCCTCATTGGTTCTTGCTGAAGATCAAACGTGATGCGTAACACTAGAATGATCCTCATTGGTTCTTGCTGAAGATCAAACGTGATGCGTAACACTAGAATGATCCTCATTGGTTCTTGCTGAAGATCAAACGTGATGCGTAACACTAGAATGATCCTCATTGGTTCTTGCTGAAGATCAAACGTGATGCGTAACACTAGAATGATCCTCATTGGTTCTTGCTGAAGATCAAACGTGATGCGTAACACTAGAATGATCCTCATTGGTTCTTGCTGAAGATCAAACGTGATGCGTAACACTAGAATGATCCTCATTGGTTCTTGCTGAAGATCAAACGTGATGTGTAACACTAGAATGATCCTCATTGGTTCTTGCTGAAGCTCAAACGTGATGCGTAACACTAGAATGAATCTCATTGGTTCTTGCTGAAGCTCAAACGTGATGCGTAACACGAGAATGATCCTCATTGGTTCTTGCTGAAGATCAAACGTGATGCGTAACACTAGAATGATCCTCATTGGTTCTTGCTGAAGATCAAACGTGATGCGTAACACGAGAATGATCCTCATTGGTTCTTGCTGAAGATCAAACGTGCTGCGTAACACTAGAATGATCCTCATTGGTTCTTGCTGAAGATCAAACGTGATGCGTAACACTAGAATGATCCTCATTGGTTCTTGCTGAAGATCAAACGTGATGCGTAACACGAGAATGAACCTCATTGGTTCTTGCTGAAGATCAAGCGTGCTGCGTAACACTAGAATGATCCTCATTGGTTCTTGCTGAAGCTCAAACGTGATGCGTAACACTAGAATGATCCTCATTGGTTCTTGCTGAAGATCAAACGTGATGCGTAACACGAGAATGATCCTCATTGGTTCTTGCTGAAGATCAAACGTGCTGCGTAACACTAGAATGATCCTCATTGGTTCTTGCTGAAGATCAAACGTGATGCGTAACACTAGAATGATCCTCATTGGTTCTTGCTGAAGATCAAACGTGATGCGTAACACTAGAATGATCCTCATTGGTTCTTGCTGAAGATCAAACGTGATGCGTAACACGAGAATGATCCTCATTGGTTCTTGCTGAAGATCAAACGTGCTGCGTAACACTAGAATGATCCTCATTGGTTCTTGCTGAAGATCAAACGTGATGCGTAACACTAGAATGATCCTCATTGGTTCTTGCTGAAGATCAAACGTGATGCGTAACACGAGAATGATCCTCATTGGTTCTTGCTGAAGATCAAACGTGATGCGTAACACTAGAATGATCCTCATTGGTTCTTGCTGAAGATCAAACGTGATGCGTAACACTAGAATGATCCTCATTGGTTCTTGCTGAAGATCAAACGTGATGCGTAACACTAGAATGATCCTCATTGGTTCTTGCTGAAGATCAAACGTGATGCGTAACACGAGAATGATCCTCATTGGTTCTTGCTGAAGATCAAACGTGCTGCGTAACACTAGAATGATCCTCATTGGTTCTTGCTGAAGATCAAACGTGATGCGTAACACGAGAATGATCCTCATTGGTTCTTGCTGAAGATCAAACGTGCTGCGTAACACTAGAATGATCCTCATTGGTTCTTGCTGAAGATCAAACGTGATGCGTAACACGAGAATGATCCTCATTGGTTCTTGCTGAAGATCAAACGTGATGCGTAACACTAGAATGATCCTCATTGGTTCTTGCTGAAGATCAAACGTGATGCGTAACACTAGAATGATCCTCATTGGTTCTCGCTGAAGATCAAACGTCTTCAGCAAGAAGTGCGTGCGTGTGTGTAAAAAGAGCATTAGCAATTAAAGAAAAAACACTTCAGCAAAACATGATCAGGTCAAAGTGTCGGAATAATTTTTGGTCCCAAATGTGTATAAATGTTTCTGGTAGTCGCTGTATGAAGAATTATTGCCTATAATATCTCACAGTTTACTGTATTTTGCTCTCCTCACTCACAGAAATGAACTAGTGTCCTCTCACCATAATTGGTGTCTGAATAATTTTGTACCGTGTGTTTGTGTTGCAGTGTGTGTGTGTGTGACCCGGCTCCCGTCTCCTTCATGCCCGTGTGTGTGGGCAGTGGAGTGAAGCGCTCGAGGCTCCTGGCATGGGCAGCGTAGGGAGCGGGGCCTCCAGTCAACGGCCCATCACCATGCGTAGCGTTGGCACCCGCACCACCCCGAACGGCCCGCTGGCACCGGCGCCGGCCCCGGCCCCCGCCTCGACCCGCCGGCGCCTGGACGACCGGAGCTTCAGCGCCGACCGCATCCCCGGCCCGAACACCAAGACCAAAGGCGTCTGCGCCGACGAGAGGGATTACGCTCGCAACGCTAACCGGCAGCACACGGTCAACGGCGAGAGGCTCGTGACCAACGCGGTGTTCGCTAACGGCGCGCGCAGAGACGGGCACCGGCGCGGGGAGAGTCTGGATCTGTGCGGGAACAACGTCGTGTTGAACAACGACAGGAATCATCAAGCGCCAACGCTGCACAAGGACAAGAGCAAAACCAAACCTGATAATCACAATCCTCCCAACATTCTGCCCGTCTCTGGGAAACTCGAGCATGCGCAGGTACTAGCGTTCGGAATTTTAGCCCTTAAAGTGACATATTTAAATGTTTTTTACTTGAAAAATGCCTTAAAATATCTGGGATGTAACTCGACACCCTCGCCTAATTTAGTATGCGCGGTTCTATGAATATGCAAATGAGCCCCGCCTCCACTCACTCACTCACTCAGAGATCCACTGGTTGACGATCACACGTTGATCTGATTGGTTACAAGGTAGTGTGTGACGTCAGAAACACCAGCGATTTCA
The DNA here is from genome assembly GCF_949152265.1 of Phoxinus phoxinus. NCBI lineage: Eukaryota > Metazoa > Chordata > Actinopteri > Cypriniformes > Leuciscidae > Phoxinus > Phoxinus phoxinus. The sequence goes on along the minus strand of NC_136878.1, from coordinate 1,441,392 downwards.
AAGCGTGGTTTTGAGACTGTCTTTGGTTCACTGCAGTTTTATGAATACGACTTATGAATTTACACATGGTTTAAGCAGATTAATAACACCACATAGACATATAAACAACATTAAAAGCTGGATTTACACCACAGGGCGACTTTAAGCACAAATTCACTTCATTTTTATAAATTTTTATGTATATATTTTGATACTTCAGTCATTTTTGCTTCTCCAGTAAATGTATCGTGATTTAAGAATGTCAAAAAAGTTGTTAATTATGACATAATATGAAATTTAAAACGTATATTCATGAGTTATTATATTATATACTTAATATATACTTATATTGAATTATTTTCAAAATGACGAAAATAATTATGATATAAAAAGTCAGATATTGAAAAATCATACCATTTTACTTTTTTAGTGAGGCGGGGCTAATTTACATATTCGTAGAACCGCGCATACTAAATGAGGCAAGGGTGTCGAGTTACATTCAAAGATATTTTAAGGCATTTTTCAAAAAAAAAAAGTTGAAATATGTAATTTTGGTGATTAGAGATTAGATAAAATGATTGACTTCAGGGGGACTTTAAAACAAGAACAAATATCTATCTCAATGGAGTCTTAATTCAAAGATTAAACTAGTTTATTCTTCTGATTGGCAGATATCTGTTCTTATTTTAAGCACAAACTCATAAATAATAGTACAATGTTAATTGTGTATTTAATGCTGCAGTTTCTGTCAGTTTGTCTCTCCAGACCAATGACAATAATGGCACGATTGACCAATCAGAATCAAGTATTCCACCGTGTAATAACATTATATAAATATTAGCAAAATGTCGGTTTTGTCTCTCCAGACCAACGACTCTCTGGTGCGTCCGTCGGCCTTCAAACCCGTGGTGCCGAAGAGCTTTCACTCCATGCAGAACCTGGTGTGTCCCCTTCAGACGGGCTCCGGCTCGGCTCCGGGTCCGAGTGGCGCCGGCGCCGGCGGGTCCGAGCCGGGTCCGATCCAGGACAGTCCCGGCAGCCGGGGAACACACACGGGCCCGGGCCTTTCGGACTCGGGGAGGAACTCTCTCACCAGCCTTCCCACGTACACCGGGTCCGGTTACGGCCCGGCTCCGGCCCTCGGGCCCCTCAGCGCCTCCACCAGCCACATCAACCGGCTCGGCACCGGCGTCCCGGATAAGCCGGGCTTCCAGAACGGGCTCAGCGCGTCGGACAGCGGGCGCTCGTCCTCGGGGAAGAGCTCTTCCTCGTACCAGCGCCTCAGTCACATGAGCGACGGCCCCGGACCCCTGAGGCCGTCCCCGAGCTCAGACGACGTCATCCAGGACCTCGAGGACCGGCTGTGGGAGAGAGAGCAAGAAGTGAGTGAGGTGACACAACCTTTATATGATCCTCTTACATCTTCATTCATTCATTCATTTTCTTTCATTTTGGATACACCATTGGATATTTATTTATTTATTTGTATTTATTTATTAAATTTGTATACACCATTGGATATTTCATTTATTTCATTTATTTCATTTATTTCATTTATTTCATTTATTTCATTTATTTTAAGGCTAAATGTCATGTTTAATTCAGTCTTTATTTATATAGTCATTCATCATTAATTTTCTTGGATACACCATTAAATATTTAATTTATAAAATTTGGATACAGCATTGGATATACATTTTTTTAATTATTTTTTTTAAGGCTAAATGGCAAGGTAAATTTTGACTCTTTATTTATATTTTCATTCATTATTTTTCATTAGTTTTGTATAAACTATTGAATATTTAATTTATTTAATTTATTAAATTTGTAAAAACCATTGGATTTTTAAAATTATTTTTATTTTATTTTATATACACCACTGAATATTTTATTTATTTTAAGGCTAACTGGCAAGTTACATTCACTCTTTGTTTATTTATATATTCCATTCATTCATTTTCTTTAATTTTGTATACACCACTGAATATTTAATTTATTCAATTTATTGAATTTGTATACACAATTGGATATTTATTGAATTTATTGAATTTGTATACACCATTGGATATTTATTGAATTTATTGAATTTGTATACACCATTGGATTTTTATTTTGCATGCACATTTGATATTTTCCACTGAGATTAAATGTCAAGTTAAATTCACTCTTTATTTAAAGTTGCTTTGAATAAAAGTGTTTGACAGAATGACAGAGTGATATTTACTGTACTTGCCGAAACTTATTTTACTCTGTGCTTTTGTCCCCACTAGAAATCAATCAATGACAAAAGATTACAAAACTTGACATTTTAATGTTGGAATTGGAAAATGGTGTTTGCTTTTACATTTATTTTATTTAATTGCATGCAAATATATATATGTGTGTGTATGTATATTATATATGTATATATATTTTTTTCTTTTTTCTTTATATAGCACATTTACAACAATCAATAATTTAATTTATTTTATTTTGCATACACATTTAATATTTTATTTTATTTATTTTATTCAATTTTGCATACACCAGTGAATATTTAGTTTATTTATTTAATTTGAATACACCATTGGATTATTATTTATTTATATAAATATTATTTATTTATATAATAATGATAAATTATTTCATTTTGCATGCACATTTTATTTAATTTTTTATGCACTATTGGATATTTATTTGTTTATTTATTTTATTTTATTTAATCAATTTATATACACCATTGAATATATTATTTATTTAATTAATTCATTTAATTTGAATACACCATTGTATAATTATTTATTTATCCTCTTTATTTTTGCAGACACCATTTAATTTATTTATTTATTTAATATTATTAATTTTCTTTACTTTTGCCATTTTACCATTGAATTATTTTTTTTATTTTTTTTATTGGATGAATTGCATTCATATAAATGTGTGAAGGTAAGTCAAAGCAACTCAATGAATGCAACATTAGAAAAAATCCCTTAGTTTAGCAGGAAAATATTGTTTGATTGTAAATAAAACTGCCATTTTTATGGCTCTATTCAAATCTGTTTTTCCAAGAAGTTGGCATAAGTTTCTAAACATTGGATATGCTGTTAGCTTCAACAAGCCTCAGGACAGATCCTGCGGTTTCCTTCAAATGCCAGTGTCAGTGTCAGATGATGCACATGATGAATCTGACACATGGCGTTTGAGAATGCAGCTATGCCTGAAATGAAGAGTGTGTTGTGGTGTGTGTTGTCCCCGGCTCAGGTGATCCACATGCGGCGTAACCTGGACCAGAGCGAGGCGGCCATCGCGCAGGTGTTCGAGGAGAAGCAGCGCGTGTGGGAGCGCGAGATGGAGGAGCTGAGGCAGAACTACGCCGGCCGGCTGCAGCAGGTGACCGCACGACACACACCGCACGACACCGCACGACACCGCACGACACCGCACGACACCGCACGACTGCACACCTGCAGCGCACTAACAGCTTCATAACACTGAAGAAAAAGGAATTTACAATACATCACATCATATGACCTCTTTAAACATTAACTTACTTAAAGGATTAGTTCACTTTCAAAAATCTATTTTTAATTTTTTTTATTTCCACTTTTATGATGGATAGATGCACTTTTATGATGGATAGATGCACTTTTATGATGGACAGATGCACTTTTATGATGGATAGATGCACTTTTATGATGGATAGATGCACTTTTATGATGGATAGATGCACTTTTATGATGGACAGATGCACTTTTATGATGGATAGATGCACTTTTATGATGGATAGATGCACTTTTATGATGGACAGATGCACTTTTATGATGGATAGATGCACTTTTATGATGGACAGATGCACTTTTATGATGGATAGATGCACTTTTATGATGGATAGATGCACTTTTATGATGGATAGATGCACTTTTATGATGGATAGATGCACTTTTATGATGGATAGATGCACTTTTATGATGGATAGATGCACTTTTATGATGGATAGATGCACTTTTATGATGGATAGATGCACTTTTATGATGGACAGATGCACTTTTATGATGGATAGATGCACTTTTATGATGGATAGATGCACTTTTATGATGGATAGATGCACTTTTATGATGGACAGATGCACTTTTATGATGGATAGATGCACTTTTATGATGGACAGATGCACTTTTATGATGGACAGATGCACTTTTATGATGGATAGATGCACTTTTATGATGGACAGATGCACTTTTATGATGGATAGATGCACTTTTATGATGGACAGATGCACTTTTATGATGGATAGATGCACTTTTATGATGGACAGATGCACTTTTATGATGGACAGATGCACTTTTATGATGGATAGATGCACTTTTATGATGGATAGATAATTTCTTTTTAGACTGAAGAAAGAAAGACATGGACATCTTTGATGACGTGGGGGAGAGTAAATTATCAGCAATTTTTTTTTGAAAGTTAACTAATCCTTTAACTTTGCAGTGTTTAAAATGTACTGTTTTCGTCCTGGAGAATGGACCAAATTGTATTCAATAGACTTATAGACTTGATATTGTTTCTTATTCAAAAGTGGTGACGCAAACAACAACAACAAAAAACCCCATAAAAATCCAGCACCCCCAACCTAAAGCATGTTCCCGCAGGTGACCCGACGGGCCCAGCGCTCCCAGCATGCACTGCAGGCCCAGATCGGGCGTCTCCAGCAGGACAAGCGCCGGCTCCAGGACGAGATGACGCTCCTGCTCGCTCAGAGAGAAGAACTGGAGAAGAAGTGCCTGGACTTCAGGAAGGAACAGGCCGATATTCTGCCCAGACTCGAGGAGACCAAGTGGGAGGTCAGTCTGAAGACAACACTGCAGAACATGCTTTATCACTCAGTGTGTGTGACCCAAACCCAGTCTGAGCCGCACGGGTATATCTGTGGCAATAGCAACTATACATCGTATGGGTCAAAATTATACATTTTTCTGTTATGCCAAAAATCATGAGGATATTAAGATCATGTTCCATGAAGATATTTAGTAAATGTCCTACCGTAAATATATAAAACATGTATTTGTGTGAGTGAATGCAGCACAATCGTGAACATAAATGCACAACTTTAAAGGAGATTTTCTCAATGTTTACATTTTTTTGCTCCTCAGATTCCAGATTTTCAATAGTTGTGTCTCGACCAAATATTGTCCTATCCTAACAAACCATACATCAGTGGAGAGATTATTTATTCAACTTTATATGATGTATAAATGTCAATTTAAAAAAATTGACCCATGTGACTGGTTTTGTGGTCCAGGGTCACATACTGGAGAATCTATCAGCCGCTTGAACGCGTTGACTCACTCTTTAAGACATTTACCGCCACCAATGTGCGGTTCTATGAATATGCAAATGAGCCCCGCCTCCACTCACTCACTCACTCAGAGATCCACTGGTGGATGATCACACGTTGATCTGATTGGTTACAAGGTAGTTTGTCACATCAGAAACACCAGCGATTTCAAACCGTGTTTTTGAGACTGTCTTTGGTTCAATTACCGTACCATGCAGTGGAAAAGCGCCATAAACTACTTTGATCTGTAAATCCATCTAAATACCAATTCAGATGCAGCTTCTATAAAAAAAAACAATATATATATATATATGTGTGTGTGTGTGTGTGCAGGTGTGTCAGAAGGCGGGGGAGATCTCTCTGCTGAAGCAGCAGCTTCGGGAGAGTCAGGCCGAGGTGACGCAGCGCGCCGGAGAGATGGTGGCCCTGCGGGGTCAAATGAAGGAGCTCAACGCCCAGCTGAGAGAGCGAGAGGAGAACGAGATCAGCCTCAAAGAGTCGTTCTGCACCAAGACCCTGGAGCTGGAGCGCTGCGAGGCCGAGCTGCAGGCCATGCTGGCCGAGGTACACACACACACACACACGCTCGTCTGCTTGTTTGTGTAACGTTAACTAGTCAAGCCACAGTCTAAAAAGAAATCTCTTACTGCACCTTTAAATCATAATTGCTATTTTTATCAGAAAGATCGCAATCAGATATTTTACCCACTTCTACTTGACATGTTGTTTATATGTATCAGACCAAGCAGCACGACACTCTTGTAGCCAATCAGCAGTAGGGGGCGTGTCCACTCATGATGCGGGAGGGGAGAGAGTGAGCCAATCAGCAGTAGGGGGCGTGTCCACTCATGATGCGGGAGGGGAGAGAGTGAGCCAATCAGCAGTAGGGGGCGTGTCCACTCATGATGGAAGAGGAGCGAGTGAACCAATCAGCAGTAGGGGGTGTGTCCACTCATGATGGAAGAGGAGAGAGTGAGCCAATCAGCAGTAGGGGGCGTGTCCACTCATGATGGGAGAGAGTGAGCCAATCAGCAGTAGGGGGCGTGTCTACTCATAATTGGAGAGAGGGAGCCAATCAGCAGTAGGGGGCTTGTCCACTCATGATGGGAGACGAGAGAGTGAGCCAATCAGCAGTAGGGGGCGTGTCCACTCATGATGGAAGACGAGAGAGTGAGCTAATCAGCAGTAGGGGGTGTGTCCACTCATGATGGAAGACGAGAGAGTGAGCCAATCAGCAGTAGGGGGCGTGTCCACTCATGATGGGGGAGGAGAGAGGAGCCAATCAGCAGTAGAGGGCGTGTCTACTCATTATGGGAAAGAGTGAGCCAATCAGCAGTAGGGGGCGTGTCCACTCATGATGGGAGAGAGTGAGCCAATCAGCAGTAGGGGGCGTGTCCACTCATGATGGAAGATGAGAGAGTGAGCCAATCAGCAGTAAGGGGCGTGTCCACTCATGATTGAAGATGAGAGAGTGAGCCAATCAGCAGTAGGGGGCATGTCCACTCATGGTGGGAGAGAGTGAGCCAATCAGCAGTAGGGGGCGTGTCCACTCATGATGGGAGAGAGAGTGAGCCAATCAGCAGTAGGGGGCGTGTCCACTCATGATGGAAGATGAGAGAGTGAGCCAATCAGCAGTAGGGGGCGTGTCCACTCATGATGGAAGATGAGAGAGTGAGCCAATCAGCAGTAAGGGGCGTGTCCACTCATGATTGAAGATGAGAGAGTGAGCCAATCAGCAGTAGGGGGCGTGTCCACTCATGATGGGAGAGAGAGTGAGCCAATCAGCAGTAGGGGGCGTGTCCACTCATGATGGGAGAGAGTGAGCCAATCAGCAGTAGGGGGCGTGTCTACTCATGATGGGAGAGAGTGAGCCAATCAGCAGTAGGGGGCGTGTTCACTCATGATGGGAGAGAGTGAGCCAATCAGCAGTAGGGGGCGTGTCCACTCATGATGGGAGAGAGTGAGCCAATCAGCAGTAGGGGGCGTATCCACTCATGATGGGAGAGAGTGAGCCAATCAGCAGTAGGGGGCGTGTCCACTCATGATGCGGGAGGGGAGAGAGTGAGCCAATCAGCAGTAGGGGGCGTGCCCACTCATGATGGGGGAGGAGAGAGGAGCCAATCAGCAGTAGGGGGCGTGTCCAATCATGATGGGGGAGGAGAGAGGAGCCAATCAGCAGTAGGGGGCGTGTCCACTCATGATGGGGGAGGAGAGATGAGCCAATCAGAAGTAGGGGGCGTGTCTACTCATGATGGGAGAGAGTGAGCCAATCAGCAGTAGTGGGCGTGTCCACTTGCATGGCTTAGCTGCATTTCAGCTAAGCCATGCTAAATGTTCATGCATTTGGGGGCGTAGCAATAAAGGGAGGGGCGTGTCTGTTTAAGTGTTTCTCAGAAATCTCTTACTACACCTTTAATTCATAATTGCTATTTATATCTGAAAGATCGCGTATGTTGTTGATATGTTTAACCTTGTCTTCAGGTCACGGTGCTGCGGGACAAGCTGAGCGCGTTTGAGTCAGAGGTCACGCGCCTGAAGAAGGCCCTCGGTGAACTCGGCAGCAACTCCAGTCGTCCCAGTGATCCCAGTCTGTCCGATATGGGGCAACTGGTGGCGTCCCGTAGCCGAGAGCATCTCATGTCCCCTTCGGATCCGCCAACGTCTCTCCCGGCGCTCCCGGCTCCCGATCGGCTCCTCAGCGACGACTCCAAGGTCCAGTGGGCGGAGTCAGGTGACCTTCGCCGTCAGCTAGAGCGACTGCAGGGCGAGCTACGTCTCGAGCGGCAACAGCGCGAACGACAAGCGCTAACATTCGCACAGGAACGCCAAACCTGGCATGACGAGAAGGAGCGCGTGCTGAAGTACCAAGCGCAGTTGCAGCTAAGCTACGTGGAGATGCTACAGAAGAACCAGGCGCTTGAGGAGCGCGTGGACAAGCTAGGAGCCAAAATGGCCGCTCCGACTCTGGCTTTACCAGAGGCGCCAGTTTCCGTGTCAATATCGCTAACGTCTCCGACCCCGCCGGTGGAAGAGAAGAAGAAGATGCCGGAGATGCACCAACTCGCGCCGCCGTGGCCCGTTCCAACCCGACTGGAGAGGATCGAGTCCACCGAGATCTGACTAGAACCAAGATTACAATAGCATTCAGTACAATCCGAAAACGAAACCGCTTCCGAGGACTGTCCAAGGATGCCCTGCTTGTCTAGGGCGGGTGTTTGGGTGGAGGGCAGGGTAGTTATGAGCCTTAGCATTAGCTTTACCGGCTTGTCGAGGGCTGGTTAGTAGTGCAGATGAGCTGGCCGCTAGTCAGTCGCGTGAGGAAACGTAGCACTCAGGGGTTAAAGGTTTAAGGGCGTAAACTATTCAGACTGGGTTCAGGCTATTATTTAATCACGATCTTATAGAATATAAGAAGAATATACTTGTTAGCAGCATTTAAAACAATCAGAACGAGAGTCGAGAGTTTCTCTTAAAGGGAAGATCTCGCGAAACACACCGCCACCGTTTTAGGACCAAATCTCAGTGCCAGTCTCGAGAGAGTTTATGCCGTGTGTTTATTGCACGGGAAGGCCAGAAACATACTCAACACACGTGCACAACTAATGAGACAGATTTGCTAGTGTTCAAAAGTTTGGGGTCTCTTCCGTGATCAACAATGCAGTAAACATTATTGCATTTGAAAATATCAGTTTTCTATGTGAATATACAGAATATATAAAGTGTGATTCATTCCTGTGAGTTTTCAGCATCATTACTCCAGTCTTCAGTGTCACATGATCCTTCAGAAATCAGTATAATATGATAATCTGATGCTCAAGACACATTTATGATTATTATCAGTGTTGAAAACTGATATTTTTGTAGAATCCGTGATACTTTGTTGCAGAGATTAATAGAAAGTTAAAAAGAACAGCATTAGAACATTATAAATGTCTCTTTTGATCAATTTAATGCATCCTCGCCAAATAAAAGTATTAATGTTTTTCAACAACAACAAAAAAAATATTTGTACTGACCCCAAACTTTTGAATGCTTGTGTAGCTAGATATAAATAAATAACATTGAGCGATGTTACACTGCAAAAAATGCTTTTCTTACTTGGTATTTTTGTCTT
>NC_136878.1:1344485-1426985 GCF_949152265.1 Phoxinus phoxinus | reverse complement strand
TTGAGAAATGTCCTAGCGATTGTAAAAAAAAAAAAAAAAAAAACTGTAAATGTCACTTTATAAGCTATAGAAATTATACAAATGAACGACATGATGGTGATGACTTACATGGTTCGCATTTTCATCATAACTCGGCAGTCACACGCCAGATCCCCTCTTATCCCTCATCCTTCCCATCTTTTCTCAAAATGACCCGAAGCCCTAAAATTATACTTTTTTTTTGGTCCAAAAAGCTTATCTTATTTAGTTTTGATCATATTTTTTTGTGTGATTTTTTTTTTTTTTTTTTTTTACCTTTAAATTACTAAATTTAATTTAAAAAAATAGTAGTTTAAGCACATATTCCTCACATTCTTTCAACTTAAATTCAAAATAACTCACAATTACATGCACAACCCTTTTAATTCAGCTTAAAATATCTTGTATTGAGTGTCTTTGTCGACCTCTTGTGGAAAAATAATAATATAACATGATATTTGATGACTCTAGATGGGTTTATATCTCTATATGGAGCAGATGAGCTGTTCCTCTGGGTCCTAAAGCCAGTTTTTCTTCAGTGTGTATTCAGATACACATGTACACTTAAGTTTTAGCATTTTTAGTTTTAATTTTGAGCTTTTTTAGGTTTTTCTATGTGCACTAAAACATTCAATGGACCTGCGAGAGACAAAACTCCTCTAATACATTCTGTGTGTGTGTGTGTGTGTGTGTGTGTGTGTGTGTTCAAGTGCGACAAAAGTCCTCGGGTCTTGGATTACACTGTAAAAAAATTTGCTGCGATTATTTATCACAACTTAAAATCCAACATTGTTTCAACTTTAAAAAGTAAGTGTTCATGCTTGACTTAAAATATTAAGTTTAGTTAACTTTAGTTGAGTTAAGTTGGATATTTAAGTTATCTCAACAAAGTTTAAGTTGTTATAACTAATCGCAGCCACATTTTTTACAGTAAACACTCAATTTCTTATTTTTTTTTCTTTTTTTTTTTACGAGTTTCGGGTCAAAATGGCGGAGCGAAGGATGAGGGATTGCATAAGAAATGCATCTGGAGCAACAAGCACAATACAGTTATATATTTCCCTCAACGTATATCGCTATAGAAATGCAATAGAGAGTGGGGGGGAGCGGAGTCTCGCAGTGTCTCTCCCGGGTTTCCCCCAAAAGCCTGTGCCTCTTCTCCGCCAATCATCCGCCGACTCCAGATCATGGCCCGGACCGCTCAGCTTTACGACACTCGTGTCACGTGACCGACGCCACATTTGCTGCTAGCGCTTCTGTTGTGTTGCTCAGTAGAGACGGAGGCAGGCGACTGCATGTAAATATCACTGTTCCTTATGTGTACAGAACTATTCTATCCAAATATACCGAGCTAATGCGTGTGAATACTTTTGTGAAGTACTGAGACTGACATGTCAGCTTTTATTTTTCAAACTATTAATATAGGAATATAATATACATATATGAATCTCTTAAAACCTTTGATCGACTATATTACAGTAAAAGTCATACATTCGAGAGTCCGATGTCTTTCTCTTTCTCGATCAGTTCTCGAGATGTATGAGTGCAAGGTTTTTTTGTAAACATTTCATTTCTTTTTTTTTTTCTTCTGCAGAATTTTGCTCGGAAAAGCATATCTTAGCAAATATTAATTTAAATAATAAAGATGTGAATAAGAAAAAACAACAACAACAGTGTCTCTTCTCTTCATGACTTCTTTTAGAATGTATAAGATTGCACACGATCAAACACCTCACATTACATTTCTCAATTCTCAAAACTACAGCAGAAATAACTATTTTAAATGACTAATTGCTTACATGTTTGTCTAGATTGTAGATCTGTACACACACACTGGCCCTATCCCTAAACCCGCCCATCACACACACACACACACACACACACACACACACACTGGCCCTATCCCTAAACCCGCCCATCACACACACACACACACACACACACACACTGGCCCTATCCCTAAACCCGCCCATCACACACACACACACACACACACACACACTGGCCCTATCCCTAAACCCGCCCATCACACACACACACACACACACACACACACTGGCCCTATCCCTAAACCCGCCCATCACACACACACACGCACATACACACACACACACACTGGCCCTATCCCTAAACCCGCCCATCACACACACACACACACACACACACACACACACTGGCCCTATCCCTAAACCCGCCCATCACACACACACACACACACACACTGGCCCTATCCCTAAACCCGCCCATCACACACACACATACACACACACACACACTGGCCCTATCCCTAAACCCGCCCATCACACACACACACACACACACACACACACTGGCCCTATCCCTAAACCCGCCCATCACACACACACACACACACACACACACACTGGCCCTATCCCTAAACCCGCCCATCACACACACACACGCACATACACACACACACACACTGGCCCTATCCCTAAACCCGCCCATCACACACACACACACACACACACACACACACACTGGCCCTATCCCTAAACCCGCCCATCACACACACACACACACACACACACACACACACACACACACTGGCCCTATCCCTAAACCCGCCCATCACACACACACATACACACACACACACACACACACACACACACACACTGGCCCTATCCCTAAACCCGCCCATCACACACACACACGCACATACACACACACACACACACACACTGGCCCTATCCCTAAACCCGCCCATCACACACACACACACATACACACACACACACACACTGGCCCTATCTCTAAACCCGCCCATCACACACACACACATACACACTGCCCCTATCCCTAAACCCGCCCATCACACACACACACACATACACACACACACACACACTGGCCCTATCCCTAAACCCGCCCATCACACACACACACACACACACTGCCCCTATCCCTAAACCCGCCCATCACACACACACACACATACACACACACACACACACACACTGGCCCTATCCCTAAACCCGCCCATCACACACACACACACATACACACACACACACTGGCCCTATCCCTAAACCCGCCCATCACACACACACACACACACACTGCCCCTATCCCTAAACCCGCCAATCACACACACACACACACACACTGGCCCTATCCCTAAACCCGCCCATCACTCACACACACACACACACACACTGGCCCTATCCCTAAACCCGCCCATCACACACACACACACACTGGCCCTATCCCTAAACCCGCCCATCACACACACACACATACACACACACACACACACTGGCCCTATCCCTAAACCCGCCCATCACACACACACACACACACACACACACTGCCCCTATCCCTAAACCCGCCAATCACACACACACACATACACACACACACACACTGCCCCTATCCCTAAACCCGCCCATCACACACACACACATACACACACACACACACACACTGCCCCTATCCCTAAACCCACCCATCACACACACACACACACACACACACTGGCCCTATCCCTAAACCCGCCAATCACACACACACACACACACTGGCCCTATCCCTAAACCCGCCCATCACACACACACACACATACACACACACACACACTGGCCCTATCCCTAAACCCGCCCATCACACACACACACACACACACACACACACACACACACTGGCCCTATCCCTAAACCCGCCCATCACACACACACACACATACACACACACACACACTGGCCCTATCCCTAAACCCGCCCATCACACACACACACACACACACACACACACACACATACACACACACACACACACTGCCCCTATCCCTAAACCCGCCCATCACACACACCCACACACACACACACTGCCCCTATCCCTAAACCCGCCCATCACACACACACACACACACACACACACTGCCCCTATCCCTAAACCCGCCCATCACACACACACACACACACACACACACACACACACACACACACACACACACTGCCCCTATCCCTAAACCCGCCCATCACACACACACACACACACACACTGCCCCTATCCCTAAACCCGCCCATCACACACACACACACACACACATACACACACACACACACACACACACACTGCCCCTATCCCTAAACCCGACCATCACACACACACACACTGCCCCTATCCCTAAACCCGCCCATCACACACACACACACACACACACACCCACACACACACTGCCCCTATCCCTAAACCCGCCCATCACACACACACACATACACACACACACACACACACTGCCCCTATCCCTAAACCCGCCCATCACACACACACACACACACACACACACACACACACACACACACACTGCCCCTATCCCTAAACCCGCCCATCACACACACACACATACACACACACACACACACACTGCCCCTATCCCTAAACCCGCCCATCACACACACACACACACACACACACACACACACACACACACTGCCCCTATCCCTAAACCCGCCCATCACACACACACACACACTGGCCCTATCCCTAAACCCGCCCATCACACACACACACACTGCCCCTATCCCTAAACCCGCCCATCACACACACACACACACATACACACACACACTGCCCCTATCCCTAAACCCGCCCATCACACACACACACTGCCCCTATCCCTAAACCCGCCCATCACACACACACACTGCCCCTATCCCTAAACCCGCCCATCACACACACACACACACACACACACACACACACACTGGCCCTATCCCTAAACCTGCCCATCACACACACACACACACACACACACAGCCCCTATCCCTAAACCTGCCCATCACACACACACACACACACACACACACACACACACACAGCCCCTATCCCTAAACCTGCCCATCACACACACACACACACACACACACTGCCCCTATCCCTAAACCCGCCCATCACACACACACACACACACACACACACACACTGCCCCTATCCCTAAACCCGCCAATCACACACACACACACACACACACTGGCCCTATCCCTAAACCCGCCCATCACACACACACACATACACGCACACACACACACACACTGCCCCTATCCCTAAACCCGCCAATCACACACACACACACTGGCCCTATCCCTAAACCCGCCCATCACTCACACACACACACACACACACACACACACACACACACAGCCCCTATCCCTAAACCTGCCCATCACACACACACACACACACACACACACACAGCCCCTATCCCTAAACCTGCCCATCACACACACACACACACACACGCTGCCCCTATCCCTAAACCTGCCCATCACACACACACACACACACACAGCCCCTATCCCTAAACCCGCCCATCACACACACACACACACACACACACACAGCCCCTATCCCTAAACCCACCCATCACACACACACACACACACACACACACACACACACACACAGCCCCTATCCCTAAACCTGCCCATCACACACACACACACACACACACACACACGCTGCCCCTATCCCTAAACCTGCCCATCACACACACACACACACACACACACTGCCCCTATCCCTAAACCCGCCCATCACACACACACACACACGCTGCCCCTATCCCTAAACCTGCCCATCACACACACACACACACACACACACACGCTGCCCCTATCCCTAAACCCGCCCATCACACACACACACACACTGCCCCTATCCCTAAACCCGCCCATCACACACACACACACACACACACACACACACACACACACTGCCCCTATCCCTAAACCCGCCCATCACACACACACATACACACACACACACACACACGCTGCCCCTATCCCTAAACCTGCCCATCACACACACACACACACACACACACACTGCCCCTATCCCTAAACCCGCCCATCACACACACACACACACACACACACTGCCCCTATCCCTAAACCTGCCCATCACACACACACACACACACACACACACACTGCCCCTATCCCTAAACCCGCCCATCACACACACACACACACACACACACACACACTGCCCCTATCCCTAAACCCGCCCATCACACACACACACACACACACTGCCCCTATCCCTAAACCCGCCCATCACACACACACACACACACACACACACACACACACACTGCCCCTATCCCTAAACCCGCCCATCACACACACACACACACACACACACACTGCCCCTATCCCTAAACCCGCCCATCACACACACACACACACACACACACACACACACACACACATACACACACACACACACACACTGCCCCTATCCCTAAACCCGCCCATCACACACACACACACACTGCCCCTATCCCTAAACCCGCCCATCACACACACACACACACATACACACACACACTGCCCCTATCCCTAAACCCGCCCATCACACACACACACTGCCCCTATCCCTAAACCCGCCCATCACACACACACACACACACACACACTGGCCCTATCCCTAAACCTGCCCATCACACACACACACACACACACACAGCCCCTATCCCTAAACCTGCCCATCACACACACACACACACACACACACACACACACACACACACACACACACACAGCCCCTATCCCTAAACCTGCCCATCACACACACACACACACACACACTGCCCCTATCCCTAAACCCGCCCATCACACACACACACACACACACACACACACTGGCCCTATCCCTAAACCCGCCCATCACACACACACACACATACACACACACACTGGCCCTATCCCTAAACCCGCCCATCACACACACACACACACACACACACACACACACACACACTGGCCCTATCCCTAAACCCGCCCATCACACACACACACACACACACACACATACACACACACACACACACACACTGCCCCTATCCCTAAACCCGCCCATCACACACACACACACACTGCCCCTATCCCTAAACCCGCCCATCACACACACACACACACATACACACACACACTGCCCCTATCCCTAAACCCGCCCATCACACACACACACTGCCCCTATCCCTAAACCCGCCTATCACACACACACACACACACACACACACACTGGCCCTATCCCTAAACCTGCCCATCACACACACACACACAGCCCCTATCCCTAAACCTGCCCATCACACACACACACACACACACACACACACACACACACACACACACACACACAGCCCCTATCCCTAAACCTGCCCATCACACACACACACACACACACACTGCCCCTATCCCTAAACCCGCCCATCACACACACACACACACACACACACTGCCCCTATCCCTAAACCCGCCAATCACACACACACACACACACACTGGCCCTATCCCTAAACCCGCCCATCACACACACACACATACACACACACACACACACACTGCCCCTATCCCTAAACCCGCCAATCACACACACACACACTGGCCCTATCCCTAAACCCGCCCATCACTCACACACACACACACACACACACACTGGCCCTATCCCTAAACCTGCCCATCACACACACACACACACACACACACACAGCCCCTATCCCTAAACCTGCCCATCACACACACACACACACACACACACACAGCCCCTATCCCTAAACCTGCCCATCACACACACACACACACACACGCTGCCCCTATCCCTAAACCTGCCCATCACACACACACACACACACACACTGCCCCTATCCCTAAACCCGCCCATCACACACACACACACACGCTGCCCCTATCCCTAAACCTGCCCATCACACACACACACACACACACACACGCTGCCCCTATCCCTAAACCCGCCCATCACACACACACACACACACACACACACACTGCCCCTATCCCTAAACCCGCCCATCACACACACACACACACACACACACATACACACTGCCCCTATCCCTAAACCCGCCCATCACACACACACATACACACACACACACACACACGCTGCCCCTATCCCTAAACCTGCCCATCACACACACACACACACACACACACACACTGCCCCTATCCCTAAACCCGCCCATCACACACACACACACACACACACACTGCCCCTATCCCTAAACCTGCCCATCACACACACACACACACACACACACTGCCCCTATCCCTAAACCCGCCCATCACACACACACACACACACACTGCCCCTATCCCTAAACCCGCCCATCACACACACACACACACACTGCCCCTATCCCTAAACCCGCCCATCACACACACACACACACACACACACACACACACACACACACTGCCCCTATCCCTAAACCCGCCCATCACACACACACACACACACACACACACACTGCCCCTATCCCTAAACCCGCCCATCACACACACACACACACACACACCGGCCCTATCCCTAAACCCGCCCATCACACACACACACACACACACACACATACACACACACACTGGCCCTATCCCTAAACCCGCCCATCACACACACACACACACACACACACACACACACACACACTGGCCCTATCCCTAAACCCGCCCATCACACACACACACACACATACACACACACACACACACACACTGCCCCTATCCCTAAACCCGCCCATCACACACACACACACACACTGCCCCTATCCCTAAACCCGCCCATCACACACACACACACACACACACACACACACAGCCCCTATCCCTAAACCTGCCCATCACACACACACACACACACACACACACACACACACACACACACACACACACACACACTGCCCCTATCCCTAAACCCGCCCATCACACACACACACACACACTGCCCCTATCCCTAAACCCGCCCATCACACACACACACACACACACACACACACACAGCCCCTATCCCTAAACCTGCCCATCACACACACACACACACACACACACACACACACACACACACACGCACACACACTGCCCCTATCCCTAAACCTGCCCATCACACACACACACACACACACACACACACACGCGCGCGCGCGCGCACACTACCATTCAAAAGTTTGGGATCGGTAAGATTTTTTTATGGTCTCTTCTGCTCACCAAGACTGCATTTATTTTTTATTAAAAACACAACAAAACAAAAAAAACAGTAATAAAGAAATAAAACAAATCAATACTTTTATTCACCAAGGATGCATTAATGCAAGACTGGAGTAATGATGCTGAAAATTTACAGGAATAAATTACACTTTACTGAATATTCACATAGAAAACGGTTATTTTACTTTTTCATAATATTTAACGATATTACTGTTTTGTTTGTATTTTTAATCAGATAAATGCAGCCTTTAAAAAAACAACAACATAAAAAATCTTACCGATCCCAAACTTTTGAACGGCAGTGTATATATACTGTTTTTCGCCTACAACACTGTCTATGGAAATATGCGATTTCGTATGCCTGCCCTGCCAGTGACTGAGTGCGTTTCATTTTTGTCTCTTACGAGCTTCCGTACCGCGCATGACATCTACGCATCTACCACTACGCCTTCACATGTACACAAGTGTGTGTTTCTGCGATGTATCCTCATGAGATAAATACTCCACTCGAAGACCACACGAGCTGAAGGTATGTTCATCATCCTACACTCGCTCGGAGTGTGTTGTGTTCGGTGTGTTATTTAACAGATGAATGTGAGTGAATGCGTTCTGCTGCTGTCAAGGACGTGCAGTAGTTTATGATTGATAAAAGAGGTTTCGCCACACGGAAATAAGGTTTAGGGTTTTAGTCATCTCACTTTTGATGTTCCTTTTTTTAAATGCAGACCCCGAAAAAGCTCTATTTTCGCGAAATACCATGTGAATTTCAGTTGTAACTTTTGGGATCAATTATTTTTTGACGAAACGAAGTAGAAACTCAGGTACGGTTTTGTGCATTTATAGTGTCATTCAGTTTACACAGTATAACTAATATTAGAGGAGTCGTTTGTTCCCAAATTAAAGATTAGTCCTTTTTTCTTTTAATTAAAAAATGTCTTGGCTGATATTTTCCTTTAAATGATCGTGAATGCTGTCATTAAAAGTGTATGCAATCAACATAAAAAAGTGACAAAAATATTATTTTCTTATGCTTTAAGAGTGTAAAAACCTGCACATACCCACATATAAAACCACCATGAAAAAAAATAACAATTCATTCATATTTTTCATGTAATATTGCAGTGTAAGGGATGCCACCATATCGGTATTGGCGAATATTGTTATTATCGTTATAATTTAAAAAAAATGTCCAATATCTTGAAGTCCTCTGTAGTCAATAATTTTATTCCTTAACTCACCTTTGATCACCAAAATTACATATTTAAGTGTTTTTTTCTTTGATTTTCATTTTGTCATTTAGTATACGCGGTTCTATGAATACGCAAATGAGCCCCGCCTCCACTCACTCACAGAAGCTCAGAGATCCACACATTGAGAACATTTGGCCGACGTATTAAAGCCGATAATTAATGGATTATTTCCTTCAGCTGAGACACTTCAGATGCACACTGTTTTGAATTGCTTGAAATAGAAATCACTTCAAAAAAGATAATTAAAGTAAAGTGTAACATGTGCAGCGCAAGTCTGTCATAGGCTATAACATTATAATGAGAACATTATAATTGTGGGCTTGAGACATGGATTTTAATGGTGAAACTTTTGTTTTTGTAACGAGGCTTAAAAATAATGTATAAAAATTTGGATTTAGATTTATCAGCCAATATATCGGTTATCTGCTTTCAAATATAAAGAGTTATCGGTATCGGACAAAATTTTCATTTCGGTGCATCCCTAGTTTATTATAAATTATTTATCCGTGCAAATTACTTTTTATTTTATTTTTTATGAATGCGCCTTCATAATGTTTAATTAAAATTTTATACCGTAATATGTCTAACTTGACCCTACAAGGGAAAATGTGAGGATTTTTACAAATATATATTTTTAAATTTGAAGGCAGAGCAAAACACTAAACTTGGTTAAGGTATTTATCTGACAGAATTATTTGGCAAAAAAAAGGAAACCTACTATCATTCTTACTTTGAATTTCAAACGTATATATTCCTTTCAAGTACACTGTTGACCTTTGACCTTTAAATTGAAAACGCATCTCCTGTATGATCTCTTCCAGAGTCTTCTGTTGATGTCTGCAACGATGTTGTTTCATCATTTGGCAAAGTGTCGACTTTATGCCCACGTACAGCGCATCTCCATCTTTAGAGCCCAACATTTGTCAGCAAATGTCGAAAATGGAGAGCAAAAGAGAGAAGAAGAAACGGAAAGAACACTGGTGTACAAGCCCTCGTCTTATTACCAGACGCCGACGGCATGTTATTCTACCGCTGGCTGCTCGGAAACTAAAGAAGAATCGTCCTGTAGACCATCCTTAAACACAGCTTTCCATCAACAGCGTAACCCGTACCGCATTAGCTCCTCACGACGGCTCTCCAGCACCAAGAACACGCCGTCAAACATGGACTACAGTAACGCCGAATCAAACCGAGAAAGAGCCACCAAAGAGCCACGAGTCAACGGTGACCCACGAGCCTTTCAAAGATGCCGACCTGAATACCAGAACATGACCTATGACGTCTCCCAGCGCTCTTCTACTTTAGACCTCAACGAAGCCTTGTTAGTCCTTGACAAGGTCACGGAACTAAAAAGCAACATGGGACCTTCAGACGCAACTAGTTTCTTGTGCAAACTCAGCCAGATTCCCCACGAACACATCGCGGCTGTGAGGAAAGACACGCGGTTTAACGCGCTCCTGTGGCACAGCGCCGAGAACCTGCACAGCTTGACGCCGACGCAGTTATTAGATGCGCTGAGATCATTTGTGAACTTGGGCTTGCCTCAATCCCACAGCATACTGGGACTCTATGAAACTGAGTTCTGCCGACGAGCCGGTGAAATGGAGCTTCACCAGTTGCTTCTCGCCGCTGACTTGTGGCGATGCCTCGGTCGATTAGTTCCTCGGTACCTTGATGAACTCTTTGACAACGTGAGCCGAAACTTCAACCAACTGGGTCTTCCAGAGCTGCTTCAACTCGTGTACGTCATCGGAGAAGGAAGGAGATGTCCGGATGCCCTCGTTCAACCCATTGAGTCGTTACTCATGCGTAGTTTGAACCAGTTGAAGCCTGAAGAACTGGAAGCGGTTTCTTTAGCCCTCTTTAAGGCGCAGATCTCCCTGTCCGAGAGAGCCGCGCGCCGGCTTGTGGACCGGGCTCTCGCTGTAGTCAATGATTTGAGTGATTTCGGGATCGCCAATGTGATGAAGCTCATGAGATTTAGCTATCTGGACCATCTTCCGTGGTTGGAGGCCATGGGATCCGAGGTGCCTCGACGGGCCCCAAGAATGGAGGTTCAAGGCCTAATGCACGTCGTCTTGTCTTGCTCCGCTCTTCACTACCGGGATAATCGGATTCTCCTGGCTGTGGCGGAACAACTTCCCAACGTGGTCAACCGGTGCAGGAGTAAAGATGCTGCAAAGATGCTTTGGGCCTTTGGAACATTAGGAGTTCTTCCCAACCAGAGTCCTAAACTTTATCCCTGTCTCACTGCGATGTTACGAGAACGTCAACTTGAGTTTCAGCGTTTCCCTGAGCATTTGCTGACAGCTCTCCTCGGTCTTGCTTTTGCTGGTCTCTTCCCCCAAGACTTGCTCAGTCTGGCTTTAAGCGAAGAGTTTGTGAACAAATCTTGCAATTACAAGGAGCTCGAGTTGAAGAAAGACTTGTTCACGTTAGATGGAACTGTTGGCTTGGAGTTGACCGAGTCGACGATCCCAAGACTTAGCCACACAATAAGGGAAGAAGTGACCAAGCAACTCTGGGCTTTTGCTCAATCGGATATCTGTCGTAAGCCTGAGATGCTTGAGGCCGAAGCTGTGTTGCAGAAACTTCTAGGTGGAGAGATGTTTGTGCGCAAGCACATGATTCTCCCGCATTTGCGCTCTATTGACCTAGAAGTGCACTTGGACCAAAACGACCAACCTATTCCCGTGTCCTCCGAACCTCGTCGGCAAAACCCCGCCTCTCAAAACTGGGAACAAACCCTCTCTGGAGTAACCATAACTGACAACCTACTCGCTCAACTAACTAATTCCCAGAGGATTCCAGTGCATCCGTCCAACAAGGTCCTCCAAAAGCCAGTGGTTCACACTGTTGAACCGGTCCTTGTGAGAGAAAGCATTTTCAGTGTTGGTGTCGACTTGACGGACAATCTTCTGGTGGCGTTGACCAAATCCGGGAAGCGCTCGTCTCACACGGATGATTCTTCTAAACCATCTATTCAGAGACTTGCTGTTCAAGTGACGAATAGGAATCAGTATTGCTACCGGACTGAGCAGCTGCTTGGATTTCATGCATTGA
Organism: Phoxinus phoxinus; assembly: GCF_949152265.1. Lineage (NCBI taxonomy): Eukaryota > Metazoa > Chordata > Actinopteri > Cypriniformes > Leuciscidae > Phoxinus > Phoxinus phoxinus. Next base: position 1,413,628 of record NC_136878.1, on the reverse strand, counting down.
AGCGAAGGCAACTCGCGCTGGCCGGGTACAGAGTCGTAGAGTTGCCGCACTGGGAATGGTTTCCCTTGTTGCGGCGTTCACTTGCCGAGAAACTCGCCTATATGCACTGCAAGATATTCAGTGGAACAGACTCCAAAAAATAGACTAATTTAATTTAGCTTCATGTATAAACAGCCAGGTCTTACTCCACCTACGCCTCATGTTTCTGCACTGAAGTGTTCTGATGAAATTACACATCTGCAAGTCAATAAATGACAAGCTGTGCTCTGCAGTTTGTATCTTTGTACATGTTTGTTCTGCTTTATTCTTTGTTTTTGACATTGGGTAGATCAAGGGATGCACGATATATCGGCCAACATTGGCTGATATCGGTTCATTTTTAATGTTATCGGCCCGATAAGAAAATTTGGCCGATATCTTAAAGCCGATAAATAATGGATTAAATCCCTCAGCTGAGACACTTCAGATGCGCACTGTTCAACATGATGGCTTTGAATTGCTTGAAATATGATTAAAATTTCACGGAAAATAAAGTAAAGAGTAATGTGCAGCGGAAGTCTGTCATATCGGCTGTACAATTATCATGAGAACATTGTAATTGTGTGTTTGGGACATGGATTTTAATGGTGAAAGTTTTGTTTTTGTAACGAGGCTCTCAAAAATGAACAAAAAATTTGGATTTAGATTTATCGGCCGATATATCGGTTATCGGCTTTTAAATATAAAGAATTATCGTATCGGCCATTTTTTTTATATCGGTGCATCTCTTGTTTGATTAAACGATGCAATCCAGACACCATTTTCCTCAATTGAAAATTAATTGACTGAACCCTCTATATATTCAAGCCGAAGTATATGAAGAAGTAGGCCAGATCAGATAAATATACTAGCTTAACTTTATCACCCTAGCTTTAATTTGTAATGAAAGTCCTCAGAAATGTGGTGTTACTTTGGGTGTGTTCACACTTGGCATGTTTGGTTCAATTAAAACAAAGCCTGGTGCGGTTACCTCTGTTAGTGCGGTTCATTTGAAAAAGTGTAAATGCTACTATCTGAACCCTGGTGCGACCAAAAAAAGCGGACCTAGACGGCTAAAAAAAAATACTTCCAAACGAACTCTGGTGTGGATCGAATGAGATATGAGCGCAACACAGACTAAAGACATGTAAACGAATCAAAAACAGGACATGATGTCACAAGGTGCGACCCTAAAAAGGTCATATATCTTTACTTCTTTACTCAGTCAGCTGGTCAGAATACAATATGTAGGCTACGCACATACAACTAGCGCATTTAGCCCAGAACACAGCATTGTTTTGGATGTTCGGTAAGTTTCATTGCGAAATATACCTAATAAAACACGACCAAAGCCGACCAATCAGGTTGTGAACATATCCCTATGCCTTTAGATTCTGTATCTTTAGGTTTGGTGTTAAAATGCCAATGAGAACGCTAAGCGGACCAGGAATAAGTGTTTTGGGGTGTTTTTGGGCCGGACCAAGTGAACCGAACTACTTGAATTTCTACTCTGGGACTTTCCATGAACATATTTTATCGTAAAAAAAAAAAAAATCCAGATTGAAATCATATTTTACCAGACAAACCAATGGTTGGAAATCAGAATTATTTCCACACACTAGTATACAGTGAATGACAGTATAACTACTTATACACTGTAAATAATTTTCACGGTTGGTTGGTATATGATTATGAAATGTAGATACAAATACAAAACGGTAAATTCTAAATAAATTCAGAAATGTATGTTGATCAAGTTAATTGGTCAAAAATATGTCAAAAACCCCACTAGATTTAGAATTAATGATGTAATACTAGTGTAATTTTGACTCAATTGAAACATACTGAAAAGCACGGTCAGGTTGTTCCTTATCATTGCATCATTACATGACAGAGAAATTAATTTGTTTTTTGTTTGCAGATAGTTTTGCTAATACTCTGCCCAATGAGTCACCGGCCAAACCACAGAAATATAATTGTGAATGTGCCATATTTTTACACACACAGATTCATAGTTGACCCTCAATGATTAAATAAGCTGAATATTATAGTATAAATGGTCAAACATTTTTGTACGAGGCAAAACTGTATAATTTATCATAGTGTCAATCAAGTGAGTTTCTCTTATTATGACACTGTTCTCACACCATAAACTAATTTACACTCAAATCAAACTTGTCATGTCTATATATTAATGTATTCGTTTTGCAGGAATGCAATAAGGAAGATAATGTACACACAGTTGCTTTTAAACACAATTTTCCTCGTTTGAAAATGAATTGACTGAGACCTCCATACATTCCGAGCCTAAATGCTTATTTTGAGAACAGTAGAGTCACATGCCAATGTATACATGTATGTAAAATGTGTAAGCCCGAGTTTTTGATGGAGAACTCGAACTATTTCTATTTCTTGGCCCGGTTCAAATGCGACCCTCCTCCATCCAGAAGCTTCGCAATCTGACTGACACTCGCGTAAGCCAATCACATCGCTCCAGTGCGCCTCATCTGATGACGTTTCCGCCACCCGTACGTGTGCAAATCAGCATCAGCCAGCGTGCAACGCTCAGCCAATGAGCGCCTTCCAACGAGCTGCTCCCTGACCAATAGCGAGGCTCCACGACGGGGACGCGGTGACGGCTTATATACAGGCGAGCGCAGAGCCATGAGTTACACTTGAGAGACAGAAAACACGAGAAACACAGAGAGAAACAGAGACATTCACTGCGTTCAAGCCCACGCCCTTGAGATTACTGCTTAATACTGCATTATCAGGTGAGAATTATTAATATTTGTGTTCTCTTACGAGATATCATTAAGCCATTATGACTGTATAGACTCGAGAAATGGGTTATTCGTTAGATAGTAACCGGCGAAACAAGAGGAACAATGTCTTTATGTTTATAATATGTTTCGATATTATTGTTAATTATTGTTAATATGTTTCGATATTATGTGTTTTTTTTTATTTTAAAGGGATTTTGAGTGTATACAACAATAATAACAATGGTAATATTAATATTTAGAGTATTGTAATGAGTATTTGGTGATCAGTGACTTCGCAGCACGAGGTTGAACTGGATACTGACTGTACATGAATATGATTTATTCATATGTCCATCATATTTGCTTCTGATGTGTGTTTTTTTTTTTGAAAATGGTGTCCATTGTTTGTATTGATAAATGGCCTTTAATTATGGATTGTCTCATTACTTTAATTTGAGCTGCAGCTGAATTCAATGCATCAATTCATGCAATTTTGGGTTAGAATATCTAGACGATTATACATTGGGTTTTTGCATGAAGATGTAATGCTTGATTTAAAAAATCAATATTGATCATTTATAGGCCCCTTTCCCAGCCAGTGAGTGACGTTGCCTGTGTTCTGTGCCTGCCCTGACCTTTGACATTAGTGTTTGATGTGTCCCTCACAGGACTGAAGACTCGAGCCAGATCTGCCATGATGCGAGGCCTGCTCTGCCTGTGTCTGCTGGTGGCCGGCGCGGTGCTCGCCGAAGACGACGATAAGAGGGAGAGCGTCGGGACCGTGGTGGGAATAGACCTCGGCACCACATACTCATGGTGAGAAGGAGTTTCAACTCATATGCAGACACTACAATTGATTTACCAGACAAGAAAAATCAATCTAAATTTTTTTTATAAACATGCACACACTCTCATATATGTATATATATTATACACAAACACACACACGCATTTTAATTAAGAAAACATAAAATAATATTGAAAATATATCGAGTTCTGTATTTTGTCCTAGTTGAATAAAAATCTATATAAATTGAAGAAAAAAAAAAAAAAAAATATATATATATATACATACACTCATACTTTTTTATATTCAGCTAGAATAAAGTATCTAATTATAAAAATAATTTATTTAATAAAGAATACACATCATCATTTTTATATATATATGTATAAACAAATTTTTCAACTAGAACAAAATGTATAACTATAAAAAATAGTTTAGTTTATAACACCTATATTATTTTTTTAAATGTATATACAATTTTCAATAAATATTTAAATTTATATGTAACAGAACAAAATATAAAATTATAAAAATAATATATTAAATAAAAAAACCACCTTTTTTTATATAATTTTATTTAAATTTAGTTCATGTATATAGATTTGAATTAATGTTTTATTAATTTTATATATTTTTTTATTTAACTAGAAAGAAGTATATAATCACAAATGTTTAATACAAAAATATATACATTTTATACACTTTGTATATTTATAATTTTATATAAATATTTTGTTTTTATATTTTAAAAAAAAATATATTTTCTTATGTAATAATAAACAAAATTCAACACAAAATTGTGTGTATATATATATATATAGAACAATATAATTATAAAAATGCATTTAATAAAAAAAAAAATACATTTTGTGCATATATTTTATATATAATATCTTTAATTTTTTATGTGTATTTTATTTAAAAACGATGTATATATGCATGCATGCTCTGCTTTAAAACATTTGCTCTATTATGCTCTATAATAAAGATTATGTTTGATGGTGTTTCCTCAGTGTTGGCGTGTTCAAGAACGGGCGCGTGGAGATCATAGCGAACGACCAGGGAAACCGCATCACTCCCTCGTACGTGGCGTTCACCACCGAAGGAGAGCGCCTCATCGGAGACGCTGCGAAGAACCAGCTGACCTCTAACCCCGAGAACACGGTCTTCGATGCCAAGCGTCTGATTGGACGCACGTGGGGCGACTCCGCCGTGCAGCAGGACATCAAATACTTTCCCTTTAAGGTACAGCCGGTGTTCAGCCGTGCACTAGGGCTGCGCAATATTCCACATGTGTGTATATATCGCCATATGCGTATCGCAGCGGCTGGCAATAACTGCGGTCATGCGGCAAAATCACTCGTGCTCTCGGCTGAATAACTTTTATAGCTTTAATAAGAATCATTATATATTTAAATCATAGTGAAAACTAAGAAGTGTTTATTTGTACATGTGATTATTCGGTTTCTGTTGATAATAACCTGTAGGGATGTGTTGGTTATATAATTTTAAATATCTTTTATATACATTTTACTTATTACATATTTTACTCGAATATCGAATTTTTAATGAGTTATCGCATCTTTCTTCAATATCGTGAAGCCCTACCGTGCATCCGTTTGTCTTCATGTTTAAAGGGATAGTTCACCCGAAAAATTTAAATGTACTAATCCTAGGTGTATATGATATTCTTCTTTCAGACGAATACTGTAGTTAATTCAATTAAAAACCTGGCTCTTCCAAGCTTTATAATGGCAGTAAATGGGCATATATATATATTTTGAAGTCTGTCAAAGTGCGTCCATCCATGATAAAAGTGCGTCCGTCCATATTTAAAACGTGATCGACTATAATAACTAGTCGACTTGCACCGAAACCCTTTTCACCTGTGTGTGACCGGCCCTTTAACTCCTGCTTGGTGTCTCCAGGTGATCGAGAAGAAGAACAAGCCTCACATCCAGCTGGATATCGGATCCGGCCAGATGAAGACGTTTGCGCCGGAGGAAATCTCCGCCATGGTTCTGACTAAAATGAAGGAGACCGCCGAGGCTTACCTGGGAAAGAAGGTAAAGGTTTGAATGTGAACGCACAGCGGAAACGCGGAGGCGACGAGCGCGGCGTCTGATTGGTTGTGCTCTTGTTAAAGGTCACGCACGCTGTGGTCACGGTTCCCGCTTACTTCAACGACGCTCAGCGCCAGGCCACTAAAGACGCGGGAACCATCGCCGGTCTGAACGTCATGAGGATCATCAACGAGCCGTGAGTTTCAGCACATCACGTTTAAATCGACATCAGGGTTATTTTACTGTCATTAATATATATATATTTTTTAAATTTGTTATACACTCTATTTTAGTTAGGTTTAACTTTACTAAAATAAAATATACACAAAATAAAAATGTACTTCAAGTTAAACTAAACACTCATTCAAAATGTTGACTAATTGTTTTTTTTAATAGTTTTATTTTTTAAAATTTATTTTAGTACTTTTGAGTTAAACAAATAATACTTAGAAATGTTGCATTGATGACAAGCTGAAATAAAACAAGATTTGAGGCATTTCAATTTTAGTTAAGTTTAGTAATTGTATTTTTTTTAAATAAAATTTAGTTTTTATTTAATAAACCGTTTGTTATTTTCGTACTTCAAGTTAAACTTATATTATTTCAACTAGTTGTTAATGCAACTTATTATTTGTTTGGTTTAAGGATATATAGGTTTTATTTTTTTAGGCAAGTGTAGTTTTTTCACGATTTAAAAAAAATTCTATTTATATCATTTTTATAATTTCTTATAAAAACGTATTTTTTTATATTTATAGTTTATTCAGGTTATATAATTAAAAAAAAATTATGCATTTTGTTAAATTCTTTATTTTATTACTTCAAGTTAAACTAAAATTTAAATTGTTGATTTTAGTCATTGTAACTTTTTCAGTTTTTATTTTTCAATTTTAGTACAAGTTAAATTGAGAAAAATAAAAGCAATTTAGTTAATTTCTTCAAGTAGCAACTGTGTAGTTGAGCGCTCGTAACCCTGCTGTCGCTCTGCACAGGACGGCGGCTGCGATCGCGTACGGTCTCGATAAGAAAGACGGAGAGAAGAACATCCTGGTGTTCGATCTGGGCGGCGGCACGTTCGACGTGTCCCTGCTGACCATCGACAACGGCGTGTTCGAGGTGGTGGCCACCAACGGCGACACTCACCTGGGCGGGGAGGACTTCGACCAGCGCGTCATGGAGCACTTCATCAAGCTCTACAAGAAGAAGACGGGCAAGGACGTGCGCAAGGACAACCGGGCCGTGCAGAAGCTGCGGCGCGAGGTGGAGAAGGCCAAGCGAGGGCTGTCCGCCCAGCACCAGGCCCGCATCGAGATCGAGTCCTTCTTCGAGGGCGAGGACTTCTCCGAAACGCTGACCCGGGCCAAGTTTGAGGAGCTCAACATGGTGAGGACACACTCCCACAGAGCAGATTACTGGAGGCCTTCACTGACGTCCAGGCGAGGCATTTAATATGTACTCGAGGACTAAATACTAAAATAAAAACTAAATAGAAATATTTTTAATTCTATAATAATTGGTAATATTAGATGAGAACGTATACTTAATTTTTTACATTTCTAATTCGTTTATTCTTTTACATTTCTATTTAGTTTATTCTTTTACATTTCTATTTAGTTTATTCTTTTACATTTCTATTTAGTTTATTCTTTTACATTTCTATTTAGTTTATTCTTTTACATTTCTATTTAGTTTATTCTTTTACATTTCTATTTAGTTTATTCTTTTACATTTCTATTTAGTTTATTCTTTTATTATATACTTGAGTAATAAATTACTAAAATAAAAACTAAGTAGAAATATTAAATTAAAAAATTAACTGAAATAAAATATTTAATATTAGATGAGAACTTGAGTTCTAAATTACTAAAACTAAATAGAAATCTAATATTTTTATTTGTTTTATTTTTTTAATTTAATATTTCTATTTAGTTTTAGTAATTTAGAACTCAAGTTCTCATCTAATATTAAATATTTTATTTCAGTTAATTTTTTTATTTAATATTTCTACTTAGTTTTTATTTTAGTAATTTATTACTCAAGTATATAATAAAAGAATAAACTAAATAGAAATGTAAAAGAATAAACTAAATAGAAATCTAATATTTTTATTTGTTTTATTTTTTTAATTTAATATTTCTATTTAGTTTTAGTAATTTAGAACTCAAGTAAAAATAAACTAAATTGAAATATTAAAAACTAAAAGGAAACTAAATTATAAATACTTTAGTTTTTGAGAAATTATATTTCAAAAAAATAAATTTTACTTTAGTACTAACTTCCTGAAACTAAAATAAAAATGGATAAGACTAAATAGAAATATTAAACTAAAAGGAAATTAAATGGTAAACTGAAGTAAAATATATAATATTAGATGAACTTTTTATTTTAGGTTTTAATCACTTAACCAAGTAGAAATATTAAACTAAAAGGCAACTGAAAATGAATAGAAATATATAAAGACTTATTTCAGTTTTCCTTTACTTTTTTTATTTTATTGATTCATTTTACTTTAGTACTAACTTTCTGAAACTAAAATAAAAATAAGACTAAATAGAAATATGAAACTAAAAGGAAATATAAAGACTTATTATACGTGTTTTCCTTTTAGTTTCTAAAAATGGTTTTTGTTTTTATTAAAGTGCTAAATTACAAAAACTATTTTATATAAACTTTTTCAAAACTACGTTATGTCATCAGTGTGTAAGAAGTCACAGAATTGAACAAACTTTACCCAAAATGAAACTGTAAATGTCAAAACAAAACCTAATTCCAAATATGAATGCGTGCTGTAATATTTGTCTAGCAACACTGAAGTAACGTGTGTGTGTGTGTGTGTGTGTGTGTGTGTGTGTGTGTGTGTGTGTGTGTGTGCAGGACTTGTTCCGCTCCACCATGAAGCCGGTGCAGAAGGTTCTGGAGGATTCGGACCTGAAGAAGACGGACATCGACGAGATCGTGCTGGTCGGCGGATCCACTCGAATCCCGAAGATCCAGCAACTGGTGAAGGAGCTGTTCAACGGGAAGGAGCCGTCCCGAGGGATCAACCCGGACGAGGCGGTGGCGTACGGAGCCGCGGTGCAGGCCGGCGTTCTGTCCGGCGAAGAGGACACCGGTGAGTGCGGTTACAGACGAGACTTTACTGCTTGTTTTTAGGCTTCTGAATGGGTTGGAGGCGCCGGCGCCTTTATCAGAGCTTTACATGTCATCCGACGACCCCTTTATGACCCTCCTGTGTTCCTTAGCTTTCATTTCCAGTTGAGTTTTGCTTTCGAGTGTTTGTGTGTGTGTGTGTATCCTGATATTAAGCACTTTAGTCGACTTTTTATTTTTTTTATGTGCTGTACAAATAAATTAGAACAAACCAAACAACCCTTTTTTTTTGGTGATCTGGTTAATGACTGATCTCTGTTGATCAGGTGACCTGGTGCTCCTGGACGTGTGCCCTTTGACCCTGGGCATTGAGACCGTTGGAGGAGTGATGACCAAACTCATTCCCAGGAACACCGTCGTTCCCACCAAGAAATCCCAGATCTTCTCCACCGCTTCTGACAACCAGCCGACCGTGACCATCAAGGTTTACGAAGGTGAGCGTCAGCGTAACTGTTATATCGGCCATTACATATTTAAACCAGTAATATCCTATACTAAACCTAAACTAATCTTGACAAACTATATCATTTGAAAGCTTACAATCTCTAGTTTACATATTTGATTTTCTAAATACATTACAGAGGAGCTGTAATTTATCAATTTGCAACAAGAATATGTTCACACTCCTGAGGCGTGTTCAGACCTTTATTTTGAAATAGTGATGAACATGAAAAATCATGAATGGTAGAAACCTCAGTTTGTTTTCATGCCAAGAGTTCCAAAGATCGCATCCGTTCAATTATTGTAGAAAAAAAACTCTGAAAATGTTTTAAATATAAAGAAAACAATCATAGATTCAGCATTAGTGATGTGGCAGCGAGCTATAATGCACATACGTGATCTTCTGTGTTTCTTAGAGGTTGAGTTCATTTCAAAATCTGCCAAACTTCCAACACTACTTCTGAATAGGATGTCTACTTCATAAATTGTATGAAAATTGTAAAAATAATGGTTCAGAATCAGATCACTCAAACCACATATGGAAATGGAGGCGCCCTTATATGGGCAGTGATGTCCACTAGTGGAGAAGTGTGGTACTGCGCCCAAACTACATCTCACTGAACGCTCATTTTCTGAGATATCAACCTAACATTTGAAACAACTTGTTCAGATTTTTTTTTCCTTTTTTTTTTTTTGTCCACCAGGTTTTGAAAATATATATTTTATATAAAATATGAATTATAATTTTAACACTGAAACTTCTATAACTTTTTTTTCTGTGTAGCTTAATTTGTCACTTCTACAAAAATCTGCCAAATGTCGTCTTTAAAACAAGATCAATCCATTCCAAAGCATTCTTGAATTACAACAATTTAAGTTCGGAACGTGCATTTTCATGTCTATTAAAAAAAGGGGGTGCCGCTTAAGGGGGTTAACGAGTTTCAGCAATTACAAACATGTGTACTCATTACAGGTCAGATTTTGCTGCATTTTAGGCCGTTTCATAATCCGTCTTTAATCCCTTAGAATCGGGGTGTGTGATTATTGACAAATTATACCTTTTTATATTTTCTGGTGTTTTCTCGATAACGATAATTAAAGGATGTTTTGCGGAGTGTGTTGTTACCCTGGCAGGTTTAGGATCATCTTTAGATCTTTATCAATAGATTTTTACCTTTTCATGGCCATTCCTCACATCATCAGTTTATTTGTTATACTTTATAAAACTGTGATAAAATATGAGCAGAACTCAGTTGATATTTGACAGGTTTTGTCCGTCCTTCTGTTAGTCTGTCACACACACACACACTTCTGTTAGTCTGTCACACACACACACACTTCTGTTAGACTGTCACACACACACACACACACACACACACTTCTGTTAGACTGTCTCACACACACACACAGGTTTTGTCCGTCCTTCTGTTAGTCTGTCACACACACACACACACTTCTGTTAGACTGTCACACACACACACTTCTGTTAGACTGTCACACACACAGGTTTTGTCCGTCCTTCTGTTAGACTGTCTCGCGCACACACACACACACACACACACACACTTCTGTTAGACTGTCTCACACACACACACAGGTTTTGTCCGTCCTTCTGTTAGTCTGTCACACACACACACACTTCTGTTAGACTGTCACACACACACACACACACACACACACACACACTTGTTAGACTGTCACACACACACACACACACTTCTGTTAGACTGTCTCACACACACACACAGGTTTTGTCCGTCCTTCTGTTAGACTGTCTCGCACATGAATTATGTTGAATATCTGTCAGCTGGTAAATTTAACTACACAATTAGACAACACCAGTTTAGCTCAACCAGTGACCAAGCAATGCTTCAGTGTGTTCAGTGTGTGTGTGAAAAGAGCATTAGCAGTTACAGACACACACTGAAGAACACATGATCAGCTCAAAGTTCAGTTCTGGTCACAAATTTTATCAATTTCACTGTATGAAGAATATTTGGGTATAATATCGGTTTACTGTATTCTGCTCTCCTCACTTACAGGAATGAACTACAGTGTCCTGATCACACTAGTAAAAAATATCTGGGGTCTGAATACTTTTTGGTTTGACTGTATATCACACACCTAGGGATATGAGAATTGTCTGATAACCGATAATTCTTTATATTTGAAAGCCGATAACCGATATATCGGCCGATAAACCTAAATCCAAATTTGTATAATTGAGAGCCTGATTACAAAAACAAGTCTCACCATTAAAATCCACGTCCTAAACACACAATTATAATGTTCTCATGATCATAGTTTGTAGCCGATATGACAGACTTACGCTGCACATGTTAAACTGAAGAAAAAAGACAATAGTTCAATCAATTTAAAACCAGTGTGCATCTGAAGGAAATAAAACATTATTTATCGGCTTTAATATATCAGAGAAATGTTCTTATCGGGCCGATAACATTAAATATGAACCGATATCGGCCGATACGTGTTTCTAAAGTGAGGGACATGTTTGGTCTGACTGTATATTACACACCTAGAGATGCATCGATATGAAAATTGTCCGATAACCGATAATTTTTTTTATCTTAAAGCCGATGACCGATATATCGGCCGATAAATCTAAATCCTATTTATTTTTGAGAGAGCCTGATAAACAAACAAAATCTTTATATAATTTTTAAGAGCCTGATTACAAAAACAAAGTCTCACCATTAAAATCCACGTCCCAAACACACAATTATGATGTTCTCATGTTTTTTGTTTTTTTTGTAGCCGATATGACAACAGATTTGTCGCACATGTTAAACTGATTGAAGTGTACTGTCTTTTTTCTTCAATTTAAAAGCAGTGTGCGTCTGACGGAAATACATTATTTATCGGCTTTAATATATCAGAGAAATGTTCTTATCGGGCCGATAACATTAAATATGAACCGATATCGGCCGATACGGGTTTCTAAAGTGAGGGACATGTTTGATTATCCTAGATCACATGATTAATCGATTCTGTGTTTCCAGGTGAGCGTCCCCTGACCAAAGACAACCACCTTCTGGGAACCTTTGACCTCACCGGGATCCCGCCGGCCCCTCGCGGCGTCCCTCAGATCGAGGTCACGTTCGAGATCGACGTCAACGGCATCCTCCGCGTCACCGCCGAGGACAAGGGCACCGGGAACAAGAACAAGATCACCATCACCAACGACCAGAACCGGCTGACGCCCGAGGACATCGAGCGCATGGTGAGCGAGGCCGAGCGCTTCGCCGACGACGACAAGAAGCTGAAGGAGCGCATCGACGCGCGCAACGAGCTCGAGAGCTACGCGTACTCCCTGAAGAACCAGATCGGGGACAAGGAGAAGCTCGGCGGCAAGCTGTCCGGCGAGGACAAGGAGGCGATCGAGAAGGCGGTGGAGGAGAAGATCGAGTGGCTGGAGGCGCACCAGGAGGCCGACATCGAGGACTTCCAGGCCAAGAAGAAGGAGCTGGAGGAGATCGTGCAGCCGATCGTTAGCAAGCTGTACGGCAGCGCGGGCGGGCCGCCGCCGGAGGAGGGCGGCGAGGAGCCGGGGGACAAGGACGAGTTGTAGACGCGCAGCGACGACATGGAGGTGTACATACTGAACATTTTTGTACGGAGCCGGCGGCCGTGAAGCCACGAATCTCTTCGGGGAAAGACTTGTGTTAAAGAGCGTTGTGTTTTTCTTGTGTTCTCTTCACTCCGGTGGAGAATTAGCCCGGTCGAGGCTCGATGCTGCTATTCTCAGGCAGTGCTGGGGGGAGGGGGGGAGGAGGAGGAGAGGATTCTGGGTAAATTCTCATGTGACATGCAAAAAGTTATTTATTGAAATCTGACAAACTGTAGAAGATATTTCTACCACAATTAAACAATAAAAGTTTGATACAAATTACTGTGTGTGAACGTGATCTCACCGTGTTCCTGGATCGACAATCAGCCAATCAGATCTGAGGAACGAGTTTATGGTTTGTCATGTAGGCTTGCAGCAAGACTGTGTGTGTGTGTGTGTGTGAGTGACTTTGTGTGTGTGTGAGTGACTTTGTGTGTGTGTGAGTGACTGTGTGTGTGTGAGAGTGACTTTGTGTGTGTGTGTGAGTGACTTTGTGTGTGTGTGAGTGACTTTGTGTGTGTGTGAGTGAGTGACTTTGTGTGATGTCAAGTACAGCATGTTCCTTGATGAACATTCAGCCAATCAGATCTGAGGAACGAGTGGAGGCTTGCAGAAAATGTGAGTGTGTGTGTGCTTCTACATCAGTGTGTGTATGTGCTTCTACATCAGTGTGTGTGTGCTTCTACATCAGTGTGTGTGTGTGCTTCTACATCAGTGTGTGTGTATGTGCTTCTACATCAGTGTGTGTGTATGTGCTTCTACATCAGTGTGTGTGTATGTGCTTCTACATCAGTGTGTGTGTGTGTGTGTGTGTGCTTCTACATCAGTGTTATTCACCATAAATTCCCTCTGGTTTGAGTTTAGGGGCAGGATTAGGATTTAATATGTACAGGAATGTTGATCCAGGAGCATGACTTGGCAAAATCTGTGTGTGTGTGCGCACGAGAGAGAGAGAGTGTGTGTGTGTGAGAGTGTGTATCTGTGTGTGTGTGTGTGTGAGAGAGCGTGAGAGAGAGAGAGCGAGTGTGTGAGTATCTGAGTGTGTGTGTGTGTGAGAGTGTATCTGTGTGTGTGTGAGAGAGCGTGTTTGAGAGAGAGAGCGAGTGTGTGAGTATCTGTGTGTGTGTGAGAGTGTATCTGTGTGTGTGTGTGTGAGAGAGAGTGTGTGTATCTGTGTGTGTGAGAGAGAGAGTGTGTATCTGTGTGTGTCTGTGTGAGTGTATCTGTGAGTGTGTGTGAGAGAGAGAGTGTGTGTATCTGTGTGTGTGAGAGAGTGTGTGTGTGAGTGTATCTGTGTGTGTGAGAGAGTGTGTGTATCTGAGTGTGTGTGAGAGAGAGAGTGTGTGTATCTGTGTGTGTGAGAGAGTGTGTGTGTGAGTGTATCTGTGTGTGTGAGAGAGTGTGTGTATCTGAGTGTGTGTGAGAGAGAGAGAGTGTGTGTATCTGTGTGTGTGAGAGAGAGAGTGTATCTGTGTGTGTGTGTGTGAGAGAGTGTATGTGTGTGTGTGTGTGTGTGTGAGAGAGTGTATCTGTGTGTGTGTGTGTGAGAGAGAGAGTGTATCTGTGTGTGTGTGTGTGAGAGAGAGTGTATCTGTGTGTGTGTGTGAGAGAGAGAGTGTGTGTGTGAGTGTATCTGTGTGTGTGTGTGAGAGAGAGAGTGTGTGTGAGTGTATCTGTGTGTGTGAGTGTATCTGTGTTGCCCTGAAATTTACTTAAATGAAATCCATTAAAACAGGGACTTTATTCAGGTTCTCTTTTTTTTTTTCGGCCGCTGAACTGAATCAACTTCACTGATATTTTAAGTCATGTCAATAATTTAACAAATTCAGATATTCATGGTTTGACATACAGGTAAACATACAATATTTTACTATTTCAGTATTCACATCTAACAAACAAAAGTTTGTAAATGTTTATATATATATACATTTTTAATGTTAGATGCAATTAATCAATATCAGTGACAGTGTTTTTTAGTTATTTTAACTTTACACCTACGATTTAATAATTAGCTTTCCATCAACGTTCAAGCCACATTCTGAGAAACCCTGTATTTGTCCAAAAAATTCAAACACAATTCAATTAATTGTAGAAATTTCTCATATTTATCAAGTCGGCATGAATGCAAAGATTACGTTTATATGATCGGCAATCAAACCGGATTAAAACCAAAGTTATTCTCAGCGATTCCCCTTCATTGATCAAGCGTCTCAATGTCGAGTTTAGAGTTTTTACGCTGAAGATCTTCAGGTTCATGATTTAACATGCTGCTTGCATGTTGTTAGCCTTATTTAACACGTTGCTAACAAGATTGAACACATTGCAAGCACGTTGTTAGCATGTTGATAGCAAAATGTAACATATTGCTAGCATGATTTAAAACGTTCTAACAAGATTTAACACATTGCTAGCATGTTGCTAGAACGATAAGCACGTTGTTAGCATGTTGATAGCACAATTTAACATGTCGCTAGCATGATTTAGGATGTTGTTAGCCTTATTTAACACGTTGCTAACAAGATTGAACACTGCTAGCACGATTGGCATGTTGATAGCAAAATTTAACACATTGCTAGCATGATTTAAAACGTTGCTAACAAGATTTAACAAATTATTAACATGTTTTTAGAGCGATTAACACGTTGTTAACATAGTTAGCATGTTGCTAGCATAGTTAACATGTTGATAGCACAATTTAACATATCGCTAGCATGATTTAACATGTTGTTAGCCTTATTTAACACGTTGCTAGCACGTTGTTAGCATGATTAGCATGTTGATAGCAAAATTTAACAAATTGCTAGCATGTTGCTAGAACGATTACCACGTTGTTAACATAGTTAGCATGTTGCTAGCATAGTTAGCAAGTTGATAGCAAAATGTAACATCTCGCTACATGATTTAACAATAAATAAATTTAATTCAATTAACTGTAGAAGTTTTTCGTAGAAGTCGGCATGAATGCAAAGATTACGTTTATATGTTTATATTTACTCCAGTTTTATACGAACCGGAGTAAAACCAAAAGTAGTTCTCAGCGACTCCCCTTCATTGACACATGGAGCATCTTAATGTCGAGATTATAGTGTTTACGCTGGAAGTCTCGTGGAAGGGAAACGAGTTCAGCCATTTTGAGACGGGACACATTTATTGAGTATTTCACGTGAGCAGCGTCACGAGGCAGTCGTTGAATAAGACGCCCTGCGTGTCCATTCCTCCGAAGATGAAGCACAGCCGCTGCTCGCCTTCGTCGCGTGTTTCTCGGGCCGCCGCCGTCGTCACGCGCCACGGCACCGAGCACATGGAGTGATCCAGCCGGCCCGGAGGAAGATCGCCACCGAACTGCAGCAGCGTCCAGCGCCGCTCGTCTGTCGGCCAGGAGAAATCGCTAGATGCTTTGATAATATTATATAAATTTTTATATTTTATTTGACATTTATTCATTTTGTAACCGTATAGTTAACTAAATCCCCCTCAATTTTTAAAAAATGTAAACAAATAAAATATTTACAAAACTTATACAAATTTTTAGCTAAACAGTTTAACGATGTACATGCTAACATGATTTACGATCTTGTTAACATGATTTACCACATTGCTAACAAGATTTAACACGTTGCTAACAAGATTTAACACATTATTAGCATTTTTCTATCATGACTTAGCATAATGCTAGCATTAAATGTTTGCTGGCACATTGTTAACATGATAAACATGTTGATAATACAATTTAACATGTTGCTAACATGATTTGGCATGTTGCTAGCCTTATTTAACATGTTTGCTAACAAGATTTAACACGTATCTAGCACATTGTTAGCATGATTAGCATGTTGATAGCACGATTTAACACGTAGATAAATACATTTAACACATTGTTAACATATTGTTGGCAACATTAGCATGTTGATAGCACAATTTAACATGTTGCTAGCATTATTTAACACGTTATCATGATTTAACATGTTGCTAGCATTATTTAACGTTAACATGATCTAAAATGTTGCAAGCATGATTTAGCACATTGCTAACATGATTTAACATTTTGTTAAGATGTTTAGAATGTTGCTAGCATGATTGAACATGTTGTTAGCATTATTTAACATCTTGTTAGCATAATTAGCATTTTGCTAACATGATTTAGCACATTGTTAGCATGCTGATAAAAATGCACAACAAAATGACTAAATCTTCAACTATAAATAGTGTCCAGCAAAGAAATGTTGCTTTATATGATTTGATATTATTATTGGGTTATAATTGTTTGATATTTTGCCAACAATTATTATTTTTGCAACAGGGTTATTATTATTTACTATATACTTAAGCCATAAAATTAATTACTTGATATAAACATGAAATAAACTGATATAAACTGAAATAATAATAAAAAAAATTAATAAATATTTTTCTAGCTAGTTGCCAAGGAAACATTCGATATGAGAAAATGTAAATGTAATGTATATATTTATATATAAAAAAAGGTTATTTGATATTTTGGCCAATGATTCACTTTGACGCAGGGTTATTAAAGTTAACTAGAACTAAAACCATAAATTAACATTTTCATTACTTGAAAAAAATATAAAAATAAAAATAAAAAACTTATTTTATTTCAGCTAGTTGCCCCTGAAATATTTTTTATTTTAATTTAATTAAACAATGTACTAATAACTAAAGCAACTTAAAAAAGGACTAAAACTTCAACTAAAATTAAAATTGAATATCTAAAAATATTATTATAATATCTTTTTAAAATATATATTTTTAATATTATATAATTATAATATAAATAATAAAGAACTGATTCAAAATATTATTAAAAACTCCAATAGTACCTCAGTGACACTAAAATAACACGGAGTTTAGCATTAGCTGAGTTTAGCATTAGCATTTAGTCTAAGACCAGTCTTGTGCTTCAGAATGACCAGTTGAATATTCAAAAGGCAGAATATTACTATTTGAGATATTATCATAAGTTCGTACCGCACTGAAACTTGTACATGGAGTTTGTGGCTCCTTCCGATGTCATTCCTCCAAAGATGAAGATGTTCTTCCCACAGCTTACGGATGAATGCGCTGCCACTCCCGGGGGGATCTCGCCTTCCGCTTTCACTTTCTCCCATTTCATAGTTTCTAAATAACCATGAGAGAAAAAAATTATAAAATACAACAACGAGTATGAGGAGGACAGTTGAGCCTTTTCATTTAAAACACTTTTTAATTTAAATAAATATGACTACTAAGTTTTCCTGTCCTTTCAGTATTTTGAGGAAACTAAGGGCATGGCATCATCCTCTAGGAAGTGACATGTTTTAGTATATTGTTAACGTGATTTAACACTTTGCTAGCATGAATTAGCATGTTTTACAACATTGCTAACATGATTTAACATTTTGGTAACATGAATTTTTTTTTTAACACATTGTTAAAATGAATTAGCATGTTGCTAACATGATTTAGCACGTTGCTAACATGATTTAGCACTTTGCTAACATGTTTTAGCATGTTTTAATGCATTGCTAAAATGAATTAGCATGTTACTAACATGTTGTTAACTTGAATTCGCATGTTTTAGCCTGAATTATCATGTTGCTGCTAAAATTTTCTAACATGTCTTAACTTGTTATCATGATTTAGCATTAAAAAGCATGTTATTAGCATGTTTCTAACATGTTTTAACATGTTGTTAGCATAAATTAACATGTTGCTAGAATGAATTAGCATGTTGTTCACATGAATTAGCGTGTTTTACATGAATTAGCATGTTGTTCACATGAATTAGCGTGTTTTACATGAATTAGCATGATTTAGCACATTGCTAGAATGTTTTAGCATTTTGCTAGCATGATTTAACACGTTGCTAGCATATCCTAAGCTAGTTGCTAGGCTTTGTTAGTGCTAGATTTTTAATTTAATGTAACTTGATGTACTAAAACAACTTGAAAGCGGAGTTTGTGTGGAAATCATCAGTCGAGCACCATCTGACGACCCACCCGTGTCCAGCAGGAACATGTCGTCGTGAAGCGTCTCTCCTGACATTCCTCCGTGGATGTAGACGCCGGACCCCACGGCTGTGATCGCGTGACCATGCCGCGGCGTGGGAGGAGTCCCGGCGCTCTCCGGCTGCGTCCAGGTCGCAGTGACTGCAGAAACACGATCACGCTTCATTTCCCTTTAACCCTTCGAGCTCTTGTGTGTGTGTGTGTTGGTGTGTGGCAGACCTGAATCGAAGACGTGCACGTGTGTATCGGCGACCGGATCTGCTCCCGCATCGCCTCCCGAAAACACGTAGAGTCTGTCTCCAACGCAGGCTGAGTTTGTGTGGTACGTCCTGACTGAGGGAGGATCTCCTTTCACCGACACCGTCTCCCACACACCCTCTGGAATGATGACGATCATTCAATGATTTTGAAAAGACCAAGACTGCGTTTATTTGATCAAACATACAATAAAAACAGTGAAATAATATTACAATTTAATATAGCTGTCATGTACATTTCCTGGACAAAATGTAAGTGTAGCTTGCCGTGGCAAAACTCGGCACTCGGTTGCTAGGGTATCCTGGATGGTTGTTAGGGTGTTGCTAGGTGGTTTGCTAAAGTGTTCTGGGTGGTTGCTAGGCCGTTGCAATGATGTTCTGAATGGTTGTTATGGTGTTGCTAGGCGGTTGCTAGGGTATCCTGGGTGGTTGTTAGGGTGTTGCTAGATGGTTTGCTAAAGTGTTCTGGGTGGTTGCTGGGGCGTTGCAATGATGTTCTGAATGTTTGCTATGGTGTTGCTAGGGTGTTGCTAGGTGGTTTGCTAAAGTGTTCTGGGTGGTTGCTAGGCCGTTGCAATGATGTTCTGAATGGTTGTTATGGTGTTGCTAGGCGGTTGCTAGGGTATCCTGGGTGGTTGTTAGGGTGTTGCTAGGTGGTTTGCTAAAGTGTTCTGGGTGGTTGCTGGGGCGTTGCAATGATGTTCTGAATGGTTGCTATGCTGTTGCTAGGCGGTTGCTAGGGTATCCTGGGTGGTTGTTAGGGTGTTGCTAGGTGGTTTGCTAAAGTGTTCTGGGTGGTTGCTGGGGCGTTGCAATGATGTTCTGAATGGTTGCTATGGTGTTGCTAGGCGGTTGCTAGGATATCCTGGGTGGTTGTTAGAGTGTTGCTAGGTTTGTCTTGGTGGTTGCTAGGTTTGTCTTGGTGATTTCTAGGGTGTTGCTATGCGATTGCTAGGGTGTCCTGGGTGATTGTTAAGGCATTGCTAGGCGGTTACTAGGTTGTTTTGGGTGGTTGCTAGGGTGTTGCTATGTGGTTGCTAAGGTATTCTGGGTGGTTGCTAGGCAGTATGGGTGTTTTGGATTGTTGCTATGGTGTTCTGAGTGGTTGCTAGGGTGTTGCTAGAACATCGTATAAACATGGATTGGAAACAGGACTTCCAACATGTTAGCAGTGAATAGCTAATAGCTACATGCTAATTGCGATTTAGCTAAGTGGTAAAACATGCTAAGAACATGCAAAAAAACTCCATAGTAACATATGTGATCATATAGAACACCCTAGCAACCACATAGCAACACTATAGCAACCGACCAGAATACCTTGGCAACCGTCTAGCATTTCCCTAGTAACCACATAGCAACCACCCACAACACCCTAGCAATGGCTAATCATAAATGTTTCTTAATTATCATCAGATCATCATATTATACTGATTTCTGGAGGATCATGTGACACTGAAGACTGGAGTAATGATGCTGAACATTCAGCTTTGATCACAGGAATAAATTACACTTTACTATATATTCTAAACTGTTTTAATTATTCTTATTTCTTTTATTATTTATGTAATTATTTCAATTTCTTCTATGTAAAGCACTTTGAATTACCACTGTGTATGAAATGTGCTATATAAATAAACTTGCCTTTGCCTTGCCTATATATTCACTTAGAAAACTGCAGATTTACATTATAAGAATATTTCATAATTTTTACTGTATTTTTGATCAAATAAACGCAGCCTTGGTGAGCAGAAGAGACTATTACAAACACATTAAGAAATCTTCCGAACGTGAGACTGGTACAGTATGAATGCACGTGTGTGTGTGTGTGTGTGTGTGTGTACCTGATGCGCGCAGCACTTGCACACAGTTCCGGTTCCCGCTCTTCTGGGCTCCGGCGAACACCCACACACTCCGCGGCTCGGTCTCGGGCACGAAGCTGCAGTGTTCGTAGCGCGCCTGCAAACCCGACCACTCTGGAAGCTCCCATTCATGAGTCTCTGCAAAACACACACGGTGACGGTACAGCATCTCACAGACTCTCTGCTTTACGCCGACAGCTCACCCAGAAACACACATTCTGTCCTCAGTCACTCGCCCTTAATTAATTAATTTACTAAGACTGTAACCCGTTCATACCCTGGTCACGTGACTGTGACCCCATTATTCTCACCTAGATTCATCATGTAGGACTCCGAGAAGCTCCCGTCAGGATCGGCTCCACCGACGACTGCGATCCTCCCCTTGCCTCCATCAGCGGAGGGCAGAAACACACAGGTGTGCCCCACAGACACTCCTGGAGCCGCACCTGAGGCCGACACCACATACCTGCACACACACGGGGTTAATTACTCACACACAGTATTAATCATAGTTTTCGAAACGAGCAGAACTGTGTGGATGTAGATGTGATCATTTCGTGCCAATATGACGTAAGTAACTAATTGCGTTAGCCTACTTAGTTACTTTTTTAGAAAAGTAATGCATAACAATATTGCGTACCCCCTTAAAAAGTACCTAATTGCGTTACTTAGTTACTTTTTTAGAAAAGTAATGCATAACAATATTGCGTACCCCCTTAAAAAGTACCTAATTGTGTTACTTAGTTACTTTTTTAGAAAAGTAATGCATAACAATATTGCGTACCCCCTTAAAAAGTACCTAATTGCATTACTTAGTTACTTTTTTAGAAAAGTAATGCATAACAATATTGCGTACCCCCTTAAAAAGTACCTAATTGCATTACTTAGTTACTTTTTTAGAAAAGTAATGCATAACAATATTGCGTACCCCCTTAAAAAGTACCTAATTGCATTACTTAGTTACTTTTTTAGAAAAGTAATGCATAACAATATTGCGTACCCCCTTAAAAAGTACCTAATTGCATTACTTAGTTACTTTTTTAGAAAAGTAATGCATAACAATATTGCGTACCCCCTTAAAAAGTACCTAATTGCATTACTTAGTTACTTTTTTAGAAAAGTAATGCATAACAATATTGCGTACCCCCTTAAAAAGTACCTAATTGCATTACTTAGTTACTTTTTTAGAAAAGTAATGCATAACAATATTGCGTACCCCCTTAAAAAGTACCTAATTGCATTACTTAGTTACTTTTTTTGAAAAGTAATGCATAACAATATTGCGTACCCCCTTAAAAAGTACCTAATTGCATTACTTAGTTACTTTTTTTGAAAAGTAATGCATAACAATATTGCGTACCCCCTTAAAAAGTACCTAATTGTGTTACTTAGTTACTTTTTTAGAAAAGTAATGCATAACAATATTGCGTACCCCCTTAAAAAGTACCTAATTGCATTACTTAGTTACTTTTTTAGAAAAGTAATGCATAACAATATTGCGTACCCCCTTAAAAAGTAACTAATTGTGTTACTTAGTTACTTTTTTTGAAATGTAATGCATTACAATATTGCGTATCCGCTTAAAAAGTACCTAATTGCATTACTTAGTTACTTTTTTTGAAAAGTAATGCATAACAATATTGCGTACCCCCTTAAAAAGTACCTAATTGCATTACTTAGTTACTTTTTTAGAAAAGTAATGCATAACTATATTGCGTACCCCCTTAAAAAGTACCTAATTGCATTACTTAGTTACTTTTTTAGAAAAGTAATGCATAACAATATTGCGTACCCCCTTAAAAAGTACCTAATTGCACTACTTAGTTACTTTTTTAGAAAAGTAATGCATAACAATATTGCGTACCCCCTTAAAAAGTACCTAATTGCATTACTTAGTTACTTTTTTTAGAAAAGTAATGCATAACAATATTGCGTACCCCCTTAAAAAGTACCTAATTGCATTACTTAGTTACTTTTTTTGAAAAGTAATGCATAACAATATTGCGTACCCCCTTAAAAAGTACCTAATTGCATTACTTAGTTACTTTTTTTGAAAAGTAATGCATAACAATATTGCGTACCCCCTTAAAAAGTACCTAATTGCATTACTTAGTTACTTTTTTAGAAAAGTAATGCATAACAATATTGCGTACCCCCTTAAAAAGTAACTAATTGTGTTACTTAGTTACTTTTTTAGAAAAGTAATGCATAACAATATTGCGTACCCCCTTAAAAAGTACCTAATTGCATTACTTAGTTACTTTTTTAGAAAAGTAATGCATTACAATATTGCGTACCCCCTTAAAAAGTACCTAATTGCATTACTTAGTTACTTTTTTAGAAAAGTAATGCATAACAATATTGCGTACCCCCTTAAAAAGTACCTAATTGCATTACTTAGTTACTTTTTTAGAAAAGTAATGCATTACAATATTGCGTTACTCCCTTAAAAAGTAACTAAATGCGTTACTTCGTTACTTTTTTAGAAAAGGAATGCGTTAAGTTACTTATGCGTTACTTTTTTCCACCTGGGCTACTTGTAATGACACACACACACACACAGACACAGCATAACACAGAGAAACAAGCTGATACCACTGTCTGTCCCGAGGCTTCTCCTCCGGCTCGAGAACGGGGATAAGCTCCATCAATCGGTGAGCTGGAAAGTCAACAGATTAATGTTCAGAAGCATTTATATATCGATTATAATCCTGTTTCTATGGACGCTGGTTCCGTTGCCATCTCGTTACGTCAAAGAAAGTACACACACAGCACGTGAGCGTTATGACGTCATGCCGCACATCTTTGTGCGAAATAAATCACAACGATTGCAAACGCTTTACCTTTATCGATAAATGTAATGACTGGTGATGATGATGGACACGCATCGATCACTACATTGGTGGACAGAATAAGGAAGAGGGAGCGCGAGAGAGCAGTTAGTGTGAACACAGCTGC
This sequence comes from Phoxinus phoxinus, assembly GCF_949152265.1. Lineage (NCBI taxonomy): Eukaryota > Metazoa > Chordata > Actinopteri > Cypriniformes > Leuciscidae > Phoxinus > Phoxinus phoxinus. The sequence continues at coordinate 1,389,694 of NC_136878.1, read as the reverse complement.
TGTGATGACAACCTAACCGGAAATCATTTCATAATAAAGGTCTTCATCTTTTTTATATATATTATTATTATTATATATCATTTTTAATATATATATATATATATATATATATATATATATATATATATATATATATATATATATATATATATATATATAGTATTTATATTTATTTATAATATATTTATTTATAATATTAAATATTTATATGGACAGGTTAGCCATGAATTGATGTCCAAAAATCATGCTTTGGTAATTGTAATTTTGACTTTTTATCTCAATTTCGACTTTTTAATCTCATAATTTTGGCTGTCATAATTTATACTGTCCATTTCCTTTACATCTATCTATCTATCTATCTATCTATCTATCTATCTATCTATCTATCTATCTATCTATCTATCTATCTATCTATCTATCTATCTATCTATCTATCTATCTATCTATCTATCTATCTTATCTATCATCTATCTATCTATCTATCATCTTCGGAACTAGTCGAAATTATGACTTTACATTTATAACTTCGTCAAAACTTCGACTTTTTAATCAAATTATTGATTTAATTACTTTTTAATGTCTTAATTTCGACTTCTTATGTCAAAAGTAACTATGTTTTGGAATGGTCTATGGCTAAGCATGATTTTTTTTTGTTGGCATGCAAAATACATGGTAGTGATGGTAAGATATATTTATGGCCAGTGCATTTTCTAAAATTATAATGTTGTGGCAAATAATTCAAACACGGCGCATTCCGCGCTCAAGGCCCCGCCCACAGACACGCCCATAACCACGCCATTAGACACGCCCACTCCGCGCTCTCTGACTGGAAATAAACGGTCGTTCTGCTTCACTCACACACACACATGAGACATCTCACGCTCATCAGACACACACTTCCCTTCATCTGTCCTCATAGGAATCATAATCATAATCATGTCTTCAAACTCAACCCTCACAACCATGAGACGGACTGTTGAGCAGCTCAAACTGGAAGCCAGCGTGGAGAGAATCAAAGTAAGTAAACATCTTTTCAGTGTAAAGTGTACAGTTTACGACACGGTCTCAAAACACATTCTAATTTATTTCATATAAAACAGTATTTTAATTCAAATGTTGTCTCTAGTATGTATGATTGTTTATAATGGCAGCATATGAGATGAATAACCACATTTTTACACTGCTGCTCTCAATGGTGTTTGTTTGTCTAATAATAGATGTTGTTACAATATTTTTCCTCAGCATTCAAAACGAGCAGAACTGTGTAGATATGATCATTTTATGACAATATGACAAAAGATAGCTATGGCAGATACTAATATGGTCACCAATTTATTTTTGTATCACTAAATATTATACTAATTGTAAAAAAAAAAAAACAGATAATAATTGAAATGTCGAACACTGTTAAGACAGAACAGTTATAGTGCTTATTGTGTGACAAATTAAATGTTTTTTCCACATTTCTGCAATAGAGGAAATATTTAATATGACGACATTATCATTCATCCCCCAAACAACGAGTCTGTTGTGATGGATCACAGGCACAAATACCAAATAATATGGTCAAATTGCACATAATCAAATGCAACTAACCGTTGTTGTTAATGTTTATTGTTAACAAATGCATATTACATATTAAATAGTCGAAATTATGGCATTCAGAATCACAGTTTGACAATGACATAATTTTGACTGACATCATTTTTACTTTTTATCTCAATTTTGACTTTCATCTCATAAATATGATTGACATCATTTTAACTTTTTATCTCATAATTATTACTTAGTATGTCATATTTATGAATTATGTCATATTTTTGACTTTTTATCCCAATTTCGACTTTCTAATCTCATAACTATGACTGACATAATTTTGACTTTTTATCCCAATTTTGACTTTCTAATCTCATAGTTATGACTGACATAATTTTTACTTTTTATCAAAATTTTGACTTTCTAATCTCATAATTATGACTGACATACTTTTTACTTTTTTATCTCATAAATATGATTGACATAATGTTGCCTTTTTATCTCATAATTATTACTTAGTATGTAATATTTATGAATTATGTCATATTTTTGACTTTTTATCCCAATTTCGACTTTCTAATCTCATATGACTGACATCATTTTGACTTTTTATCTCAATTTTGACTTTCTAATCTCATAATTATGACTGACATAATTTTGACTTTTTATCTCAATTTTGACTTTCTAATCTCATAATTATGACTGACATAATTTAGATTTTTTATCTCAATTTTGACTTTATAATCTCATAATTATGACTGACATAATTTGGAATGTTTTATCTCATAAATATGATTGACATAATTTTGACTTTTTATCTCATAATTATTACTTAGGATGTAATATTTATGACTTAGTATGTCATATCATTTTGTCATATTTTAAAGTTTTTATCTCATAATTTCGACTTAATTTCATAATTAAAGTCCCCCTGCAGTCAATAATTTTATCCCTTAAAACGCATCTTTCACAATCAAAATACGCGTTTTTTTCCTGTGAAAATAATTTCTTCATGCCTTCGATTAGCTTGACTGTAACTCGACACCCTTGCATTGTTTAGTATACGTGGCCTTATGAATATGCAAATTATTAATGTGTTGCTAATGTTACACAAACCATGTTCCCGTTCACCATCTCAGAGAAGAAAAGAAAGCCCCGCCCACATGTGACGGGATTGGTCAGATGTTTGTGATGCAGGAAACAGGGGTGTTTTTGAGACTGTCTTCGGTTCACTGCAGTTTTAAGGAGAAAATACTCAGCAATGCTGTCCACTTATGAACTTACACATGGATTGATCTGTGTTTGTGTGTGTGTGTGTGTGTGTGCTGCAGGTTTCTCAGGCGGCGGCGGATCTGCAGCAGTTTTGCCTCCAGAACGCCAGTAAAGATTCGCTGCTGGTGGGAGTGCCGGCGGCCAGTAACCCGTTCAGAGAGCCTCGGTCATGCACACTCCTGTAGACTCCAGGTAGACCACACACACCTGTAGACTCCAGGTAGACCACACACACCTGTAGACTCCAGGTAGACCACACACTCCTGTAGACTCCAGGTAGACCACACACACCTGTAGACTCCAGGTAGACCACACACTCCTGTAGACTCCAGGTAGACCACACACACCTGTAGACTCCAGGTAGACCACACACTATTGTAGACTCCAGGTAGACCACACACTCCTGTAGACTCCAGGTAGACCACACACTCCTGTAGACTCCAGGTAGACCACACACACTCCTGTAGACTCCAGGTAGACCACACACTCCTGTAGACTCCAGGTAGACCACACACTCATGTAGACTCCAGGTAGACCACACACTCCTGTAGACTCCAGGTAGACCACACACACCTGTAGACTCCAGGTAGACCACACACTCCTGTAGACTCCAGGTAGACCACACACACCTGTAGACTCCAGGTAGACCACACACTATTGTAGACTCCAGGTAGACCACACACTCATGTAGACTCCAGGTAGACCACACACTCCTGTAGACTCCAGGTAGACCACACACTCCTGTAGACTCCAGGTAGACCACACACTCATGTAGACTCCAGGTAGACCACACACTCCTGTAGACTCCAGGTAGACCACACACTCCTGTAGACTCCAGGTAGACCACACACTCCTGTAGACTCCAGGTAGACCACACACTCATGTAGACTCCAGGTAGACCACACACTCCTGTAGACTCCAGGTAGACCACACACTCCTGTAGACTCCAGGTAGACCACACACTCCTGTAGACTCCAGGTAGACCACTCACTCCTGTAGACTCCAGGTAGACCACACACTCCTGTAGACTCCAGGTAGACCACACACTCCTGTAGACTCCAGGTAGACCACACACACCTGTAGACACCAGGTAGATCACACACTCCTGTAGACTCCAGGTAGACCACACACTCCTGTAGACTCCAGGTAGACCACACACTCCTGTAGACTCCAGGTAGACCACACACACCTGTAGACTCCAGGTAGACCACACACACCTGTAGACTCCAGGTAGACCACACACTCCTGTAGACTTCAGGTAGACCACACACACCTGTAGACTCCAGGTAGACCACACACACCTGTAGACTCCAGGTAGACCACACACTCCTGTAGACTCCAGGTAGACCACACACACCTGTAGACTCCAGGTAGACCACACACTCCTGTAGACTCCAGGTAGACCACACACACCTGTAGACTCCAGGTAGACCACACACTCCTGTAGACTCCAGGTAGACCAGACACACCTGTAGACTCCAGGTAGACCACACACTCCTGTAGACTCCAGGTAGACCACACACTCCTGTAGACTCCAGGTAGACCACACACTCCTGTAGACTCCAGGTAGACCACACACTCCTGTAGACTCCAGGTAGACCACTCACTCCTGTAGACTCCAGGTAGACCACACACTCCTGTAGACTCCAGGTAGACCACACACTCCTGTAGACTCCAGGTAGACCACACACTCCTGTAGACTCCAGGTAGACCACACACTCCTGTAGACTCCAGGTAGACCACACACTCCTGTAGACTCCAGGTAGACCACTCACTCCTGTAGACACCAGGTAGACCACACACTCCTGTAGACTCCAGGTAGACCACACACTCCTGTAGACTCCAGGTAGACCACACACTCCTGTAGACTCCAGGTAGACCACACACACCTGTAGACTCCAGGTAGACCACACACACCTGTAGACTCCAGGTAGACCACACACTCCTGTAGACTTCAGGTAGACCACACACACCTGTAGACTCCAGGTAGACCACACACACCTGTAGACTCCAGGTAGACCACACACTCCTGTAGACTCCAGGTAGACCACACACACCTGTAGACTCCAGGTAGACCACACACTCCTGTAGACTCCAGGTAGACCACACACTCCTGTAGACTCCAGGTAGACCACACACTCCTGTAGACTCCAGGTAGACCACACACACCTGTAGACTCCAGGTAGACCACACACTCCTGTAGACTCCAGGTAGACCACACACTCCTGTAGACTCCAGGTAGACCACACACTCCTGTAGACTCCAGGTAGACCACACACACCTGTAGTCTCCAGGTAGACCACACACTCCTGTAGACTCCAGGTAGACCACACACTCCTGTAGACTCCAGGTAGACCACACACTCCTGTAGACTCCAGGTAGACCACACACTCCTGTAGACTCCAGGTAGACCACACACTCCTGTAGACTCCAGGTAGACCACACACTCCTGTAGACTCCAGGTAGACCACACACTCCTGTAGACTCCAGGTAGACCACACACTCCTGTAGACTCCAGGTAGACCACACACTCCTGTAGACTCCAGGTAGACCACACACTCCTGTAGACTCCAGGTAGACCACACACTCCTGTAGACTCCAGGTAGACCACACACACCTGTAGACTCCAGGTAGACCACACACTCATGTAGACTCCAGGTAGACCACACACTCCTGTAGACTCCAGGTAGACCACACACTCCTGTAGACTCCAGGTAGACCACACACACCTGTAGACTCCAGGTAGACCACACACTCCTGTAGACTCCAGGTAGACCACACACTCCTGTAGACTCCAGGTAGACCACACACACCTGTAGACTCCAGGTAGACCACACACTCCTGTAGACTCCAGGTAGACCACACACACCTGTAGACTCCAGGAAGACCACACACACCTGTAGATTCACATCAACAGGGACACGATGATCCAGGAGAAAACATGAGCAATCAGTGCGTTCTCTAGGGGGCTAAAGCATTTTTAAAGACGCTTTATACCAAATACGTTTCTATACATGGCTTAGTATGACATAATTGCGACTTTGTATCTCATAATTTCGACTTTTTAAAATTTTTCGTCTCATAATTTCGACTTAATCATAATTACGACTTAGTATGTCGTAAATAAATGAAAATTAAATTTTTCATTTATTTCATTTACTAAAAATTATTAGATACAAAAAAATGTATCTCATAATTTTCAACTTTATCATAATTATGACTTAGTATGTCAATTTCACATTTTTTGTCTCATAATTTTGACTTCATCATAATTACGACTTAGTATGTCATAATTATCACTTATGTCATTATGATGTCATTATGAATGTCAATTTCAATTTTTTTATCTCATAATTTCGACTTTATCATAATTACGACTTAGTATGTCATAATTATCACTTATGTCATTATGACTTAGAATGTCAATTTCATATTTTTTGTCTCATAATTTCTACTTAATCATAATTACGACTTAGTATGTCGTAAATAAATGAAAATTAGATTTTTCATTTATTTCATTTACTAAAAATGATAAGATACAAAAAAAATATCTAATAATTTTGACTTTATATCTCATAATTTCGACTTTATCATAATTACGACTTAGTATTTCATAACTATCACTTATGTCATTATTACTGAGAATGTCAATTTCAATTTTTTTGTCATTTTCGACTTAGTATGTCGTAAAAGAAAATTTGATATTAGATCAGAATATTAGATATTTATTTGATTTCTCATTTATTTAATTTACTAAAAATTATTAGATTAAAATGTTTTTATCTAATTATTTCGACTTTATCATAATTATGACTTAGTATGTCATAATTATCACTTTTGTCATTATGACTTAGAATGTCAATTTCAAAATTTTTGTCTCATAATTTTGACTTTATCATAATAATTATGACTTTATGTCATAATTATCACTTATGTCATTATGACTTAGAATGTCAATTTCATTTTTTTTGTCTCATAATTACAACTTTTTATCTCATAATTTCAAGTTTATCATAATTATGTCTTGGTATGTCATAATTATAACATGTCATTATGACTTATGCCATAATTTCGATTAAAATTCGATAAATTCATATTTTTTTTACTTTTTATCATAACATAAAAAGAGAAAAACGTTGCATATAGTCTCTCAGTATAAAACATCTGTATATATATGTGTATAATATATGTGTTTGTCCTGCAGCTTCTCTTACTGTTTAAATATACAGTGATTAGCGCAGATATCCTCCATACTCATACGCAGCTGTGTGGAATATTATTATTTTTATCCCAGAGCGCTGGGCTGGCATCCGGCTCAGTGTTTGGGAAGTCTTGCCTTTACATCAACAGGAAGTTGAGTTTACACGCGTGTAGAGGAAGTCCTGAGATAGTGGACTCATGCATTTCACTCTTGATTGTGCGTTATGCAATATTTGACCAATATCTGGTCGAGACACAACTATTGAAAATCTGGAATCTGAGGAGCAAAAAAATGTAAACATTGAGAAAATCTCCTTTAAAGGAGTCATGACATGGTTTTTTTTATTGTATTATTATGTTCCCTTAGGTGTAATTATAGTATTACTATAGTTTTTTTTACAAAAAACTTTTAAAATGTAGTGATTTATGACCTTTCCCCTGTTTCTCATCCTCTGATTCACACAGTCTGTTTTGGGGGTGTTTCCCCTTTAAGAGTTCAGTGGTAACGCCCACTGCTGTGATTGGCTAACGTCAGTGCCTATGCATCAATTATTAACGCCCCCAGCCAGAACATTTGCGGATTCGGCGCAACTGTTTAATAGCGGGTGATGCATGCGAAGCGATGGCTCTTGCAATGATAAAACCTTATTATGTTTGAGCCAGAATCAGAGGAAAATGAACCATCACCACAACAACGAAGACTGGATCAGCCCGTGTCCACATGGAAAGTGAAACTATTTTGAATTAATAAAAAAACTGTAACCCGAGACACTTGAAAACGGATTATTGTTGCATAATTATCCTATAGCTTAATTTGCTAACAGTTTAACATTATTTAACTAATTTCAATGACATGATAGGGTGTACCATGGACAAAAATGCACAGGCCATATTTGAAGATGCAGCATTGATAAAGGCAACATTTTTAATTTTCTATCACATGTAGGCCTAACGTACTAGAAAGGCGACATATTTTCAAGATTCTCTCTTATACAAATGTGTTTATATTAGCCAGTGATAAAAAGTAAGTTTGCGTCGTCGTTGTTGAGCCCAGAATAGTCGGCACGGACTTATCTTTGAGCAACAGTTTTCTGGCAAAGCCATCATCATACTGGGATTTGTTCTCAAACAGTCATCCTTCAAATGTACAGAACAAACGCTTAAACTAACACTGCCGTGACTGGGACGTCCGCAAAAAATAAAGTGCATCCATTTTCCCCTGACGACTGGATCTTTCTGCAGCGTATTCACAGATGTTGTTTGTCCACAGCCAGGAACAGCACATCTGCGGCATCGTCATTTCCCTGTACACAGACCCACTCGCTGTCCGTCCACTGAACACTTGTGAGGCGCGCGGGCGAGACAATGATACGAAATGAGCGTAGTTGTCTTGCGCTTAAAGCGTAGTTGTCTTGTGCTGGAGGCGGTCATATGCAAACGCTGGTACGTCACTTCGTACCGTGGCGTCACTTCTTACATGGATCCAGAACGAGCTGTATTTAGAGCTTGATTAAATAAATGATTCGTTTATAATGGGGAGGACGTCTTAAGCTATGAAACTTGCAGGACGTTTTAATGGTACAAAGACCTCTTATATACCAAAAGATCAAGGCAAATTTGGTTTCTCATGTCATGACCCCTTTAAAGTTGTGCATTTATGTTCACGATTGTGCTGCATTCACTCACAAAAATACATGTTTTATATATTTACGGTAGGACATTTACTAAATATCTTCATGGAACATGATCTTAGTATCCTCATGATTTTTGGCATAAAAGAAAAATTGATAATTTTGCCCCTTACGATGTATAGTTGCTATTGCCACAGATATACCCGTGCGGCTCCAGACTGGTGTTAGTGGTCCAGGGTCACATGTGCACTGTGTTCTTGTATTACACACATGTGTTACTGTGGCTAAAGGAGAGTGTGAGTTGACAGGAAAGCGTCTGGAAGCGCTTCTGCTCTTGACTAGCATGAGTCCGACTTCTTCCTCCTCTGTGGCCCGATGCTAAACTTAGCTTTGAGCGAGATGTGTGGCAACATGTCTGTCCTTTCAGCAGATTTAGTCCCAAAACTGCAAGTACTGAATGTGGAACAGAGTAAAAAGAGTCACACACACACACACCACACACACACACACACACACACACACACACACACACACACACACACACACACACTTACACTCACTTACACTCACTCACACTCTCTCACACACACACACACACACACTTACACTCACTCACACTCTCTCTCTCACACACACACTCACTCACTCACACACACACACACACTCACACCCACACACACACACACACACACACACACACACACACACACACACACACACACACTTACACTCACTCACACTCTCTCACACACACACACACACACTTACACTCACTCACACTCTCTCTCTCACACACACACTCACTCACTCACACACACACACACACTCACACACACACACTCTCACACACACACACACTCTCACACACTCTTTTTATTCATATAACACTTAGAATGTTTTTTTATTTTTAGCTAAACAAAAATGTAGTTTTAGAGATTTTGCAAAAATAGATTTTAAAAATATATATATTTACCATCAATTTAAAAAGCTCGCCTCAAAAACTTCATGCATCTCTTTTCCATACTGTTCATATCTGAGTCATATCGACTGTTTTATTGATATTTTCTGATCCTTTTTTTTTTGCCCTTAAACATAGTTACAACTTGGTATGTCATAATTATCGCTTACGTCATTATGACTTAGTATTTCATAATTTTGACTTTTTATCTCATAATTTCGACTATCATAATTACGACTTGGTATGTCATAATTATTACTTTTATCTCATAATTTCGACTTTATCATAATTACGACTTGGTATGTCATAATTATCGCTTATGTCATTTTGACTTAGTATGTCAATTTCAAATGTTTTGTCTCATAATTTCAAGTCTATCATAATTATGACTTTTTTATCTCATAATTTTGACTATCATACAATTTTTTATGCATTAATTTCTCATATTTATTTGTCTTTCTTTCACAGGAGGGAGGAGGCAGACGCTGATTTTTATATTAAAGAAATGAAACATCATAAGAAATATTGTGCAAGTCTTATGATGCCTACAAATCTCTTTTGTATTTTATATTGTGCACAATTATATGAAACTGAAGCATTGAATTGTATGAATGATTTATCTTTTTAATTTTTATTAATGTAACATAATCATTTAATTATTCCAAAAGAAATAGAGCGATTGTGTTGTTTTGTGTCAAATGAAGTGCCTTAATTATTGTGATTTGTCTGATCAATGAAAAAAACTGTTGATTGAAAAAGAGAATAAATCAATATTTTGTTTAAAAACACAAGTCTTGGCGAGTCAAAGTAGATTAAATCAACATGCAGAATTAGAAGCACAAACCCTTTATACAGTGGCTTTACAAATATTGATAAATATGAGCAAAACTGACTGTGAAAATAAGTGGTTGATATTTCTCCTCTTAGTCTTTTATTCACAATTTCACAAAAACTCTAAACTTTAATTAAAGATTATGAAAATGAAAATTATAAAATATAAAATTTTTGAAAAATGAATTAGAAAAGTAATGAAATAGATATAATAAAAATATGTAAATAAAAAATATTAAAACAATAACTACATAAATTAAAATAAATTAAATGAAAACAAAATAGGTTAAAATAAAAACGATTGAAATAAAATAAATAATTTTGATAAAACTAAATAAATAAATACAATTTGATTTGAGCTTCACACACTGCTGTGCTATAAAGATGCGGTCGGAGTTCTGGAGACCCAGATGAGGTGATAGACTGAGTGCATGAACATACCCTGTTGCCCTGGCGATAATCAGACCATCTGGGTGGACACTAAATGCCTTCTGTAACAATTATGTCTTCTGTGACCCTTCCAGCCACTCATTAACTGAAGAACTGACTTTATAACTCACCATCACGCAATTATGACTTTATAACTCACCACCACGCAATTATGACTTTATAACTCACCACCACGCAATTATGACTTTATAACTCACCACCACGCAATTATGACTTTATAACTCACCACCACGCAATTATGACTTTATAACTCACCATCACGCAATTATGACTTTATAACTCACCATCACGCAATTATGACTTTATAACTCACCATCACGCAATTATGACTTTATAACTCACCATCACGCAATTATGACTTTATAACTCACCATCACGCAATTATGACTTTATAACTCACCACCACGCAATTATGACTTTATAACTCACCATCACGCAATTATGACTTTATAACTCACCATCACGCAATTATGACTTTATAACTCACCATCACGCAATTATGACTTTATAACTCACCATCACGCAATTATGACTTTATAACTCACCATCACGCAATTATGACTTTATAACTCACCATCACGCAATTATGACTTTATAACTCACCATCACGCAATTATGACTTTATATCTCACCATCACGCAATTATGACTTTATAACTCACCACCACGCAATTATGACTTTATAACTCACCACCACGCAATTATGACTTTATAACTCACCACCACGCAATTATGACTTTATATCTCACCATCACACAATTATGACTTTATAACTCACCACCACGCAATTATGACTTTATAACTCACCATCACGCAATTATGACTTTATAACTCACCATCACGCAATTATGACTTTATAACTCACCATCACGCAATTATGACTTTATAACTCACCATCACGCAATTATGACTTTATAACTCACCATCACGCAATTATGACTTTATAACTCACCATCACGCAATTATGACTTTATAACTCACCACCACGCAATTATGACTTTATAACTCACCATCACGCAATTATGACTTTATATCTCACCACCACGCAATTATGACTTTATAACTCACCATCACGCAATTATGACTTTATATCTCACCATCACGCAATTATGACTTTATAACTCACCACCACGCAATTATGACTTTATAACTCACCATCACGCAATTATGACCTTATAACTCACCACCACGCAATTATGACTTTATAACTCACCATCACACAATTATGACTTTATAACTCACCATCACGCAATTATGACTTTATAACTCACCATCACGCAATTATGACTTTATAACTCACCATCACACAATTATGACTTTATAACTCACCATCACGCAATTATGACTTTATAACTCACCATCACGCAATTATGACTTTATAACTCACCACCACGCAATTATGACTTTATATCTCACCATCACGCAATTATGACTTTATAACTCACCACCACGCAATTATGACTTTATAACTCACCATCACGCAATTATGACTTTATAACTCACCATCTCGCAATTGACTTTATAACTCACCATCACGCAATTATGACTTTATATCTCACCATCACGCAATTATGACTTTATAACTCACCACCACGCAATTATGACTTTATAACTCACCATCACGCAATTATGACTTTATAACTCACCATCACGCAATTATGACTTTATAACTCACCATCACGCAATTATGACTTTATATCTCACCATCACGCAATTATGACTTTATAACTCACCATCACGCAATTATGACTTTATAACTCACCATCACGCAATTATGACTTTATATCTCACCATCACGCAATTATGACTTTATAACTCACCATCACGCAATTATGACTTTATAACTCACCACCACGCAATTATGACTTTATAACTCACCATCACGCAATTATGACTTTATAACTCACCACCACGCAATTATGACTTTATAACTCACCATCACGCAATTATGACTTTAGAACTCACCATCACGCAATTATGACTTTATAACTCACCACCACGCAATTATGACTTTATAACTCACCATCACGCAATTATGACTTTATATCTCACCATCACGCAATTATGACTTTATATCTCACCATCACGCAATTATGACTTTATAACTCACCACCACGCAATTATGACTTTATAACTCACCACCACGCAATTATGACTTTATAACTCACCATCACGCAATTATGACTTTATAACTCACCACCACGCAATTATGACTTTATATCTCACCATCACGCAATTATGACTTTATAACTCACCATCACGCAATTATGACTTTATAACTCACCATCACGCAATTATGACTTTATATCTCACCATCACGCAATTATGACTTTATAACTCACCATCACGCAATTATGACTTTATAACTCACCACCACGCAATTATGACTTTATATCTCACCATCACGCAATTATGACTTTATAACTCACCATCACGCAATTATGACTTTATAACTCACCATCACGCAATTATGACTTTATATCTCACCATCACGCAATTATGACTTTATATCTCACCACCACGCAATTATGACTTTATAACTCACCACCACGCAATTATGACTTTATAACTCACCATCACGCAATTATGACTTTATAACTCACCACCACGCAATTATGACTTTATATCTCACATCACGCAATTATGACTTTATAACTCACCACCACGCAATTATGACTTTATATCTCACCATCACGCAATTATGACTTTATAACTCACCACCACGCAATTATGACTTTATAACTCACCATCACGCAATTATGACTTTATATCTCACCATCACGCAATTATGACTTTATAACTCACCATCACGCAATTATGACTTTATAACTCACAATTATGACTTTATATCTAGTAATTATGACTTTATAACTCGCAATTATGACTTTATAACTCGCAAATGTGACTTTATAACTCACCATCACGCAATTATGACTTTATAACTCACCACCACGCAATTATGACTTTATAACTCACCATCACGCAATTATGACTTTATATCTCACCATCACGCAATTATGACTTTATAACTCACCATCACGCAATTATGACTTTATAACTCACAATTATGACTTTATATCTAGTAATTATGACTTTATAACCCACAATTATGACTTTATAACTCACCACCACGCAATTATGACTTTATAACTCACCATCACGCAATTATGACTTTATAACTCACCATCACACAATTATGACTTTATAACTCACCATCACACAATTACGACTTTATAACTCACCATCACACAATTATGACTTTATAACTCACCATCACACAATTATGACTTTATAACTCACCATCACGCAATTATGACTTTATAACTCACAATTATGACTTTATAACTCACCATCACACAATTATGACTTTATATCTCACCATCACGCAATTATGACTTTATAACTCACCATCACGCAATTATGACTTTATAACTCACAATTATGACTTTATATCTAGTAATTATGACTTTATAACCCACAATTATGACTTTATAACTCACCACCACGCAATTATGACTTTATAACTCACCATCACGCAATTATGACTTTATAACTCACCATCACACAATTATGACTTTATAACTCACCATCACACAATTATGACTTTATAACTCACCATCACACAATTATGACTTTATAACTCACCATCACGCAATTATGACTTTATAACTCACCATCACACAATTATGACTTTATAACTCACCATCACACAATTATGACTTTATAACTCACCATCACGCAATTATGACTTTATAACTCACAATTATGACTTTATAACTCACCATCACGCAATTATGACTTTATATCTCACCATCACGCAATTATGACTTTATAACTCACCATCACGCAATTATGACTTTATAACTCACAATTATGACTTTATATCTAGTAATTATGACTTTATAACCCACAATTATGACTTTATAACTCACCATCACACAATTATGACTTTATAACTCACCATCACGCAATTATGACTTTATAACTCACCATCACACAATTATGACTTTATAACTCACCATCACACAATTATGACTTTATAACTCACCATCACACAATTATGACTTTATAACTCACCATCACACAATTATGACTTTATAACTCACCATCACGCAATTATGACTTTATAACTCACCATCACGCAATTATGACTTTATATCTCACCATCACACAATTATGACTTTATAACTCACCATCACACAATTATGACTTTATAACTCACCATCACACAATTATGACTTTATAACTCACCATCACGCAATTATGACTTTATAACTCACCATCACACAATTATGACTTTATAACTCACCATCACACAATTATGACTTTATAACTCACCATCACGCAATTATGACTTTATAACTCACCATCACGCAATTATGACTTTATAACTCACCATCACGCAATTATGACTTTATAACTCACCATCACACAATTATGACTTTATAACTCACCATCACGCAATTATGACTTTATAACTCACCATCACACAATTATGACTTTATAACTCACCATCACACAATTATGACTTTATAACTCACCATCACACAATTATGACTTTATAACTCACCATCACGCAATTATGACTTTATAACTCACCA
This sequence comes from Phoxinus phoxinus, assembly GCF_949152265.1. NCBI lineage: Eukaryota > Metazoa > Chordata > Actinopteri > Cypriniformes > Leuciscidae > Phoxinus > Phoxinus phoxinus. The sequence goes on along the minus strand of NC_136878.1, from coordinate 1,374,216 downwards.
TCACGCAATTATGACTTTATAACTCACCATCACGCAATTATGACTTTATAACTCACCATCACGCAATTATGACTTTATAACTCACCACCACGCAATTATGACTTTATAACTCACCATCACGCAATTATGACTTTATAACTCACCATCACGCAATTATGACTTTATAACTCACAATTATGACTTTATAACCCACCATCACGCAATTATGACTTTATAACTCACCACCACGCAATTATGACTTTATAACTCACCATCACGCAATTATGACTTTATAACTCACCATCACGCAATTATGACTTTATAACTCACAATTATGACTTTATAACTCACCATCACGCAATTATGACTTTATAACTCACCATCACACAATTATGACTTTATAACTCACCATCACGCAATTATGACTTTATAACTCACCATCACACAATTATGACTTTATAACTCACCATCACACAATTATGACTTTATAACTCACCATCACACAATTATGACTTTATAACTCACCATCACGCAATTATGACTTTATAACTCACCATCACGCAATTATGACTTTATAACTCACCATCACGCAATTATGACTTTATAACTCACCATCACGCAATTATGACTTTATAACTCACCATCACGCAATTATGACTTTATAACTCACAATTATGACTTTATAACTCACCATCACGCAATTATGACTTTATAACTCACCATCACACAATTATGACTTTATAACTCACCATCACACAATTATGACTTTATAACTCACCATCACGCAATTATGACTTTATAACTCACCATCACGCAATTATGACTTTATAACTCACAATTATGACTTTATAACCCACAATTATGACTTTATAACTCACCACCACGCAATTATGACTTTATAACTCACCATCACGCAATTATGACTTTATAACTCACCATCACACAATTATGACTTTATAACTCACCATCACACAATTATGACTTTATAACTCACCATCACACAATTATGACTTTATAACTCACCATCACACAATTATGACTTTATAACTCACCATCACGCAATTATGACTTTATAACTCACCATCACGCAATTATGACTTTATAACTCACCATCACGCAATTATGACTTTATAACTCACCATCACGCAATTATGACTTTATAACTCACCATCACACAATTATAACTTTATATCTAGTAATTATGACTTTATAACTCGCAATTATGACTTTATAACTCGCAATTATGACTTTATAACTCACAATTATGACTTTATAACTCGCAATTATGACTTTATAACTCGCAAATGTGACTTTATAACTCGCAATTATGACTTTATAAATCACAATTATGACTTTATAACTCGCAATTATGACTTTATAACTCGCAAATGTGACTATATTACGCAATTGTGACTTTATGACTGGCGATCGTCACAGAAAGCTTTCATAGGTTTCCACAGTCATGAAACAGCCGAGCATGATCAGCGTTTGCATGCATTATTTTGGCTCTGAGAATATGGAGATTATTGTTTATAAATAAGATCACTATGCTGTGGTTCTTTGTTCTTTCATACCTTCATGCATTTGAATATTGTCCACCTTCTCAGGTACACAATGCAAATCATGTGTGGGTGTGTAACACGTATATCAGCTCATCAATCGTGGATAATAGAGTTCTTTCATAAACAACATAAACACACAATCTGCATTTCATCAACATTTATATTAGGATTCAACATCACAGTGTTTTGGTATCTCTTCTCTTTACACTCGAGCAAGCATAAAACAAGCATTTCTAAAATATTGAATAAATATCTAGAAGTAGCATTTTGGGTATAATATGTCACAGTTTACTTTATTTTGCTCTCACACTAGCAAAACAATATTAAAAATGAAATCTAGTGTCTGAATAATTTTTGGTTTAACTACTAGTGTACACACACACACACACACACCTCTTTAACTCCCCCTGCTGGAGGATCTACTGCACTACCGCTGTGATTTGTGCGCATGCGCAGTAAGTCATCTCGAGTTCCAGTGGGCGGGGTTTGTTTGAGCGGCTGCGAGCAGCGGCATCAGATCCGCCGTGAGTGTAGATGGGTGTGTGAGAGTCTCCGAAACACACACACACACACACACACCGCTCAACATAACCCGGGGAGACGATAAAGCTCGTCCACGACAGCCTCTCCGCCGGGAGAGGAGGAGCAGGAGGGACTCGGGTCGGGAGCGGGCTCGGTGTGCGGGGGGCCATGGCGCGGGACTATGATCACCTCTTCAAGCTGCTCATCATCGGGGACAGCGGTAAGGAAACTCCGGGGATGAGAAGCGGAAACAGGCCTCAGCTCGCCTCAGCACGACATTACATTCCCCTCAGCGACTTACCCCGGGCTTTTTGCGCTGGACACACACGTAATGCAGACGTTGAGTGATTTGACAGCTTATGAGTGACGTTGTTGTTGTTTCTGCGTTAACTGATGTAATGGGCCTGACAGCTGAGTTTAGAGTCACTCAGTCTGGGTGTGTTCTGAAATTCATTTTTATTATCTTATAAGGTAAAATATTAATGTTACACTGATTAGCATATTGTTTGAAGTGTATGTGACAGAATGGGTGTATGATCCAATTTAACGCATCAAATGTGGGTTAAATATTAAACATCTAATTTATGAGGAGAAATTATTTTACTTAATGTTGAGATGTTGGCATGTAATGACACAGACACACTTTCTCTCTCACACAAACTTTCTCTCTCTCCTACACACACACACACTCACTGACACGTTCTTCCTCACATACACACTTTCTCTCTCTCTCACTCTCACACACACACACAGACACACTTTCTCTCTCTCACTCTCACACACCCACACAGACCCTCTCTTACTCTCTCTCTCTCTTTCTTTCTCTCTCACTCTCACACTGTCTCACACACACACACACACACATATTACACTTTCTCTCTCTCTCACACAAACTTTCTCTCCTACACACACACTCACTGACACGTTCTTCTTCACATACACACTTTCTCTCTCTCTCACTCTCTCACACACACACACACACACAGACAGACAGACACTTTCTTCCTCACACACACACTTTCTCTCACTCTCTCTCTCACACACACACACACAGACAGACACTTTCTTCCTCACACACACACTTTCTCTCACTCTCTCTCTCACACACACACACACAGACAGACAGACACTTTCTCTCTCTCTCACACTCGCACACACACACACACACACAGACAGACAGACACTTTCTTCCTCACACACACTTTCTCTCTTACACACAGACTTTCTCCTCTCTCTCTCTCACACACACACACACACACACACTTTCTCTTACACGCATACTTTTTCCTCTCTCTCACACACACACACACACTTTCTCTTACACGCACACTCTCTCTCTCCCCCTTACACTGACACTTTCTTCCTCACACACACACTTTCTCTCTTACACACAGACTTTCTCCTTCTCTCTCTCACACACACATACACTTTCTCCCTCACACACTTTCTCTTACACACCCTCTCTCTTACTCTCTCACACACACACACCCTCTCTTACTCTCTCTCTTTCTTTCTCTCTCTCTCTCTCTCACACTGTCACACACACACACACACACACACACACACACACACACACACACACACACTTTCTCTTACACGCACACTCTCTCTCTCCCCCTTACACTGACACTTTCTTCCTCACACACACACTTTCTCTCTTACACACTTTCTCTTACACACCCTCTCTCTTACTCTCTCTTTCTCTCTCTCTCTCTCTCTCACACTGTCACACACACACACACACACACACACACACACACATATATAATGTAATGCATAATGAGTTTATATAAGCACAGAAAGAGATTTCGACGCAGCGCTGATGAATGTGAGTGATGTGTCCGGTGTAACGCTGTGATCTGCGCTGTCTGTCCACAGGTGTCGGCAAAAGCAGTTTACTCCTGAGATTCGCTGATAACACGTTTTCGGGTAGGATCAACACGTCACATGTGCTGTTAACAAACATTAACTGTGGAAGAAGATATAGAGCCACATTATTGTCACTAAAACTGATTACACACACACACACACACACACAGACACTGCTGTAGGTCAGCTGTTCTACATATTTTAATGCTGGTTAAAAGGTTACAGTGAGTAATAAAGGTTACAAATCTTTGAGAAATAAGTGTATCGTATCCATTAAGATTAACATGCAGAGTTATGCAGGGATAAATTGATTACTCATGCTAAAAATATTATCAGCAACATTGTGCATAGACATTTTTAAAAAGGACTTGAAGACTTATTTATTTCATCAAGACTCTTGGCGTTTGATTTTCTTGGTGTCATGTTTATTGTGTGTTATGGACAGCACTTTGGTGCATTCGAATGGTTTTGAAAGTGCTTTATAAATAAAAGTTGAGTTGATTATTTCCAGGGTCATTTAGTGATTTTATGCTTGTGTGTGTGTGTGTGTGTGGTTGCAGGAAGCTACATCACCACGATCGGTGTGGACTTCAAGATTCGCACGGTGGAAATAAACGGAGATAAAGTCAAGTTGCAGATTTGGGACACAGCCGGACAGGAGAGATTCAGGACCATCACCTCCACGTGAGTCGCATTAAAGCGGTGGTCTAATCTAAAGATGTAGAATAAGTCTCTGATGTCCCCAGAGTGTGTGTGTGTGTGAGTGTGTGAAGCTTTAGCTCAAAATACCCCCACAGATATTTTTATATATCATGTTAAAATCGTCACTTTTTCAGGGTGAGCAAAAACACACCGTTTTGTGTCTGTCCCTTTAAATGCAAATGAGCTGCTGCTCCCGGCACAGGGGGCGGAGCTTCAAGAGCTTGTGTCCTTTTACCACACACACACACACACACACACACACACACACACACACACACACAATAATATTTCACAATATTACAGTTTTTTGTTGTTGTATTTTTAATCAAATAAATCTTACCGATCCCAAACTTTTGAACAGCGGTGTAGATTTTCCTTTAGATTTAATTTTATTAAATTATTAAATGCGTGCCCTGTGTGTTTGAGAGTGAAACGCAGCACTGTATTCGTTCACACGTGATCCGCCGGTGTTTTAGCAAAAACTATATTCATATTTAAAAATATATATAATTGATTAACTAATATATATATATATTAGTTAATAATATACTATTAAATATGAATATAATATTACAATGGTTTTGATTTTTAATAATTTATATATTTTTTTTAATAATCATAGCTTTCAAATATAAAAACAAAAGATCCACACTCGCTTGTCTTGCTTTATAAATCATTTAAAACAATTATTACGCAACAAAGAATGTCTATTTTTTTATTTAATAGTCATTAAAATAACAACATTATATTATAATTAAGGGTTTTTAACGGTTGTACACCAAAATAAAAGTTGGATGGAAGTATAAAATAAATATATTTATTTTTCTTAAATGGTGTTATTATTTTACAGTGAAATATTAAATTAATATTATAATAATACTTATAGTATAATATATAATTAATTCATATACAATATATATAAATTATATATTATTTAATGTGTGTATATATGTGTATATATATGAAATATTAATATAATATTACAATATTTTTTAAATTTAATAATCATATTATTCTTTTATTCTTATTTTACAGCCATAGTGATATACGTATAATCACAGTTCTTTTTTTTCTTTTTTTACAAATGGTGAGTCCTACAAGCGAGCACAGCAAACCTGGAACTACTGTGATCCTCAGAATACCACCGAGGAAATGAGTCTTAAAATGAGTTGTTTCAGTGATGAAAGTAATATTTTTAGAGTGAAATCTAAATGTTGATTGAGATATGATGAGCAAATGGAGACGCAGGTTTCCAAGCGTCTTATTTCCTCTTTCAGTCTGTAGAGAAACCGCAGCCTTCCTTTTGATGCTTAATACATTCAGTTTCAATATATATCTGGCTTCGTGCTCTCGGAGACATGCTTCCTCCGTCAGAGCGGAGATGTAGAAGCAGAGGTGTAGATGTTGGAGGTGTAGATGTTGGAGATGTAGAAGCAGAGGTGTAGATGTTGGAGGTGTAGATGTTGGAGATGTAGAAGCAGAGGTGTAGATGTTGGAGGTGTAGATGTTGGAGATGTAGAAGCAGAGGTGTAGATGTTGGAGGTGTAGATGTAGAAGCTGTAGAAGCAGAGGTGTAGATGTTGGTGATGTAGAAGCTGTAGAAGCAGAGGTGTAGCTGTAGAAGCAGAGGTGTAGATGTAGAAGCTGTAGAAGCAGGGGTGTAGATGTAGAAGCTGTAGAAGCAGAGGTGTAGATGTTGGTGATGTAGAAGCTGTAGAAGCAGAGGTGTAGCTGTAGAAGCAGAGGTGTAGATGTAGAAGCTGTAGAAGCAGAGGTGTAGATGTAGATGTAGAAGCTGTAGAAGCAGAGGTGTAGATGTTGGAGATGTAGAAGCTGTAGAAGCTGTAGAAGCAGAGGTGTAGATGTAGATGTAGAAGCTGTAGATGTAGAAGCTGTAGAACCGCTCTTTATCTGGTCCTCGAAGGAGAAATCCTGTGCACCTTCCTTTCAAACCTGATCTTTTGAGGAAGAGATGCAGAAATATCTCAATGTTGATCGACAAAATCACGGGTTTTTTCAGTTAATGTGTAAATAAAACTTAACAATTTAGTGTGGTGTGTGTGCTGGTGTGTGTGTGTGTGTGTGTGTTGGTGTGTGTGTGTGTGTGTGTGTGTGTGTGTGTGTGTGTGTGTGTGTGTGTGTGCTGGTGTGTGTGTGTGTGTGTGTGCTGGTGTGTGTGTGTGTGTGTGCTGGTGTGTGTGTGTGTGTGTGCTGGTGTGTGTGTGTGCTGGTGTGTGTGTGTGCTGGTGTGTGTGTGTGCTGGTGTGTGTGTGCTGGTGTGTGTGTGTGTGGAGTGTGTGTTATGGTGTGTGTGTTCTGGTGTGTGTGTTCTGGTGTGTGTGTGCTGGTGTGTGTGTGCTGGTGTGTGTGTGCTGGTGTGTGTGTGCTGGTGTGTGTGTGCTGGTGTGTGTGTGCTGGTGTGTGTGTGTGCTGGTGTGTGTGTTCTGGTGTGTGTGTGGAGTGTGTGTGTGCTGGTGTGTGTGTGTGTTCTGGTGTGTGTGTGTGCTGGTGTGTGTGTGTGTGCTGGTGTGTGTGCTGGTGTGTGTGCTGGTGTGTGTGTGTGCTGGTGTGTGTGTGTGCTGGTGTGTGTGTGCTGGTGTGTGTGTGTGTGGAGTGTGTGTTATGGTGTGTGTGTTCTGGTGTGTGTGTTCTGGTGTGTGTGTGCTGGTGTGTGTGTGCTGGTGTGTGTGTGCTGGTGTGTGTGTGCTGGTGTGTGTGTGCTGGTGTGTGTGTGCTGGTGTGTGTGTGTGCTGGTGTGTGTGTTCTGGTGTGTGTGTGGAGTGTGTGTGTGCTGGTGTGTGTGTGTGTTCTGGTGTGTGTGCTGGTGTGTGTGTGTGCTGGTGTGTGTGTGTGTGCTGGTGTGTGTGCTGGTGTGTGTGCTGGTGTGTGTGTGTGCTGGTGTGTGTGTGTGCTGGTGTGTGTGTGTGTGCTGGTGTGTGTGTGCTGGTGTGTGTGTGCTGGTGTGTGTGTGCTGGTGTGTGTGTGTGCTGGTGTGTGTGTTCTGGTGTGTGTGTGGAGTGTGTGTGCGCTGGTGTGTGTGTGTGTTCTGGTGTGTGTGCTGGTGTGTGTGTGTGCTGGTGTGTGTGTGGAGTGTGTGTGTGTGTGTGTGCTGGTGTGTGTGTGCTGGTGTGTGTGTTCTGGTGTGTGTGTGTGCTGGTGTGTGTGTGTGTGGAGTGTGTGTGCTGCAGTGATGACAGTGATGCGCTCGCTCATTATAATAAGTGAATTTCAGCTCAGAATCGAGGCTCTGTTCAGACTCACAAACACTACACCAGCTGACGCCTTCGACACGTGACGCATCTCCGCTTGTTCTGCGAGTGGCGAATCACCAAATTCATGTTTTGACTCGGGAACATCTGATGATGCGTGCCTCGTGGAAAATGACCACTTCCTGTCAGTGATGATGTCATTCACAGGAAGTGAAAGAGTCATTAAAACTTGATTCCTTTTCTCTTGTTACAAACACACAGACGTCTCACTTTTGCAGCGCTGTGTTTAGGAAACATGCAGTGTCATCGGCAGCTGAGGGCGTGATCACATGATCTAAACCTAATCAGCACAGATTCTGTGAATGCCGCGCGCTCCAGCCTGAGTCCGCTGAGTCCTTTTAAATACGCCATTCTCAAACTTTTATTTTGCCAGCCAAACCTTTTTGAGCTAAAATATTTTCTTGACTTTCTCCTCCAGAGATTTGAAGTTCTGCCTAAGATCCTGAAGATCCTGAAGAATCTACCCTACCCATCAACCCACTAAACTATACTATGCCTAATCTTCATGCAGCTTTCAAGAGTAAAGCGACTTTAAACACCAAATACCGCTGGTTTCGAAACTGAGCAATACAGCCCAATCCGTAGCCACGGCGGTGTGCTTCACCCAAAAGCCTGCACAAAAATAAAAATGCTAATACCTGCTGGGAAAAATGAATAAGGCTTCATCCAGATTTTCTTATCCTTGTTTTAAAGTCGGCATGAAGCGCAAGTTGCGCTAGTCTTTTCTTCCCTATTGTGACGTATATCCGCGTCTGAATCAAGAACACATGTGGGCGGGGCTTGAATGTGTCTGTGGGGACTCTATTGGGTGGTTGTGGTCTGCTATTGGCTGATCTCATGTGAGTGACAGGTTATAGCCCCGCCCACATCATCAGAGAAGAGATCCTGCAAGAGGAACTTATTCTCATTCAACATTATTAACACTTGATTGATATGCACGGATAAATCATGTAAAGTAGCGATACTCCATTAAAATGAAGAACTGTCCAGTTTGATTTCATGTTGACGAACCTTAATTTTTGTTATAAATTTATTTTTATTATTATTATTTTTCAGTTGCGGCTCCCACAGCTAGATTCATTGCGAGAAACAATGGCGCTAAATGATTGTTGATCAGTGTGTCTGTGGCTGATCTCAGATCAGGACTTTTATTGTGTTTTTCATGTTTGTGTGTGTCATGTGATCTCTTTCAGGTACTACAGAGGCACACACGGCGTTATAGTGGTTTATGACGTCAGCAGCGCAGAGTCGTTCGTGAACGTCAAACGTTGGCTTCATGAAATCAATCAAAACTGTGACGACGTTTGTCGGATATTAGGTAAATAGTTGCTTTTTTGGGATTCATTTCACAAAGAAATGTCCTGGTCCTCCTGGTACAGGCTAAACAAGTTGCACATATTTTTCTCCTTAAAGATTTATAAGTATTTTAAATGTTTAAGATGTTTTTTCAGCTTTTTGTCTCCACTAGCTCATTGTTAATGGTCATGCGGTGTGACAAATACATTTATAAAAGTATTAATGTTTTATGGATCTCTTAAAGGTAGGGTAGGTCAGAATTGTCTAAAAAAACTTTTATTCAAATTTGTTTAAACTGTCTTTATATACCAATACATAATTAAAATGCAAGTACTCTGACATAGAGAGTATAAAAAACTGAGTGACTCTAGTGTATTTAATCTTCAATAAACACAGCTCATTAATTCCATTCACTCCCGCCTAAAAACGGGTGCGCGACTGCGCGCACGTGGGCGGAGCCAGTAATAGCGGCGGTAGTCATGGCGACGGAGAGTGACAGTCGCGCAAGCCAATCACTTGTTTCGTCCCAGTAGGAATTAATGAGCTGTGTTTTTTGAAGATTAAATACACTATAGTCACTCAATTTTTATACTCTCTTTTTCAAAGTACTTACATTTTAATTATGTATTGGTATATAAAGACAGTTTAAGCCAATTTGAAAAAAAGTTCTTTAGACAATTCTTACCTACCCAACCTTTAATTAATATGTGCTTGTAAAAAGTGCACGCACAATTTTAATATTATGCGTACATGATTATATTGCTATTAATGTGATATGAAATTGAAAATATGAAAATGTTTTTATAGTTGATGATGTGGAATAGTTTTATATATGAATTTAAAGGGCTTTTTTTAAAGAATGGTAAAATTAATCTCAACTGCCTATGAAGAAAATTATGGTCATTTATTCGTTTTTTATACTATTATTTATAATTTTATGAGATATTTTTTGGAAGAAAATGTGTTTAATTGACTTGATTACACAATAAAAAAAACATCTTGTCTTAAAAAAAATATTACTAAAAATAGATTCTTTATCTTTAATCTATTTCTTTAATATTTTGGAGATGAAATAAGAATTTGACATTGTTTGATGGTATTTTATCAGATTCAGCCTATTAGCATGTTATGAACTCTGTGTGGTTACTTTGCTATTAATTAAAGGTGCAGTAAGCGATTTCTGAGAAACACTGTTGATATTTGAAATCAACCCAAACAGACACGCCCCTCCCTTCACTGCTCCGCCCCCAAATGCATGAGTGGATGTCTCTTTATCAAAGCTGAAGTGAAGCAAAATAATGCTTCACGAAGATGATGAACGAACAACAAGAACAAAAAATTAACATAGTACACAAGTATTTACAAACAAATGCAACCCCGGCCTCCCTGCTCAGGTCTCTGTGGAACACTGGGAGGCTTTACTAATATTAATACGGGTCCCAAAGCTCTTGCCTGATCATAACCCTTCTGGCTCACTCTCTCCTCCCCATCAAGAGTGGACACGCCCCCTAATGCTGATTGGCTCTCTCTCTCCTCCCCCGTCATGAGTGGACACGCCCCCTAATGCTGATTGGCTCACTCTCTCTCCTTCATGAGTGGACACGCCCCCTAATGCTGATTGGCTCTCTCTCTCTCCTTCATGAGTGGACACGCCCCCTACTGCTGATTGGCTCTCTCTCTCCTCCCCCGTCATGAGTGGACATGCCCCCTAATGCTGATTGGCTCACTCTCTCTCCTTCATGAGTGGACACGCCCCCTAATGCTGATTGGCTAGAAGAGTGTTGTGCTGCTCCGTCCGAACCACTTTCAACAGCGTTTCTCAGAAATCGTTCCTGCATCTTTAAGATGTGACTGTTGTTTCTGTTATTGGTTATGTTTGGTTTTAATGGTCATGTGGTCTGATTTCAGTGGGTAATAAGAATGACGACCCCGCCTCTAAAGTGGTGGAGACCAATGACGCGCAGAAGTTTGCAGAGCAGATGGGCATCCGACTGTTCGAGACCAGCGCCAAGGAGAACGTCAACGTGGAGGATGTACGTTTTCAAATATATATCGACATCCATGTGAATATTATCAAGTTACATACATTATTTTGTACCTAAAAAGTTGAATGCAACACTGTAGCCTTAAGAACAAACTACATTTGGAGCGCGGGATGGATTCTGATTGGCTGTCATTGTTTTTATTGTTCATCAACTTCACTCTGAATGTGATTCCAATGGTCTGGTCCTTTGTTTTATATAATCAGGGTTTGAAATGAACTTTTTCACTCTCCAGCCACTACATTTTTAAGTTACCGGCCATTGAGCTTCTACTAGCCAAAAAAAAAAGAAGAAGAAATGAACCAGATTTAACTACGTCACCGCTTATATATATATATATCATCCAGCATCTCCTCTTCCTCTTTCATCCGCATCACCACATGTGTTTTATGAGGACAGATCCATACTGGACATTAAAAATGTAGGATGTTGGAAAATAAAGTGTTTTCTGTTCACCAAACGCTTTCTAATCTCCACTATTGCTTCAGTGCAGATGAGCGAGCGAGCCGGTATGTGCTGTGTAGCGGCGAGTGTGTTCAAGTGAGCAGATTCTGCGCTATACGCTGTATTTAATATATCATGACTCATGAGTATTTGCGCTAATTTGGCTGACACGAACATAAGTAAAGCTACGTTCACACTACAAGCGGCTGTCGCTGCAGGTCGCCAGTGGCTGGCGGTGCGGTCGCTAGTGGGCGTTCCCGCTACTGGTTGCCTAGTAATGTTTGTGAGTGACATTCGCGGATGTTCCTCCATGTTGTAGACAACAAATCCGTTTTCTTGCCACTACAAACCAACATTTTGGAAGGAAAATTCTAAATATAAATGGTATCAGTATAACATGCATAATATTAAAGATGAATGAGAAACTGTGAGTGCTTTTTGTCATCGCGGCTGTTTAAAGGAGTCATAACCTGCAATTTTCACTTTTCCACAAGAATCAATGTATGTTATGATTGTATAATGATTATACACTGGCCGGGAAGCCGATATTTAAAAGTGAAGCGTTTGTTTACCTCAGGGTTTGTAAAATAGCCCACGTGCACGCGCACTAAAAAACGAGATTTTGATTTCTGCCCCGTCTTGACGTCAAGACGGGGCCGGATATACCATATATGGACACCGCAGCAGGAAGCCCGCCCTTCCTCTCTCCCCCTCATATTCAGTCGCGAAAGATGCAGAAAAAAAGTGCACACGTAGGTTGCTCTGTGGTTGACTGCCAGAAACAACATGCAAATGTGTTTTCTATACCAAAAACGGACCAAACTATCAGGGACCAGTGGATAAAATTCATTTTTATTGACGCTGTCCCAACAACACTTTCAACTGGCTTATTGTTCAGTGTCTGCGCTAAACATTTTACGCCGGAATCATTCACAAATTTGGGGTAATATCAGGCGAAGTTGGCCTCGAAGCTCCGTTTGGAAAACGCGTCCAACCACCAGGGACTTGCCTGAAATTGAAACGGAGACTGTGTTTTTATCATAGACTGTAAAAAATAGGTTTTTATTGCTCTACTGTGTGTAACAAACAGCAGCTACTGCTAATGCGGCTATTGTATGTAACGTTAGCTTCGAAGTAAACACGGGGAATGGACTCTACGAATGCTAGCCATATCTTTCCACTTTGTTTTATAGTGTAGTTTATAATATAGTTTAAAATCTGATACATTGTTATTATGAAGTTTGACCTCAGTGATAAACAGACAAGAAAATGATACTGCTATATTTTCATCGAATTGTATATAACTATGACAACATATCATTGTATTGATGTTTTTATAGAATAGATAAGGATAGATAAATAAAACAAACAGTCAAGTAATAAGAAACATAAAGAAAAACATCACGTTACATGTCTGTAGAAGAAAAATATTAAATGTCTAAAAAACCAGAACGTGAAACAAGGCAAAAACACCACATGATAGCAAACGTTGATCTCATTCAGAGACATCTTGATGTAGACGTCCTCCATCGACTCTACATCTTCCATTTCCAGCTCAGGTTCAGAGTCCGGCTCGTGCATATACGGCTGAATCCGTAGGTCGCGGCCAGGTCGGGTTCATTCACAACTTGCGCCATGATGTCATTTTGGAATGATATGCTAAAGCGTTACCTGCGGTGTCAACCCCCCTCCTTCCTGCAACCAATCAACGCGCCCCTCATTTGCATTATTAAAATGACCGTCCACGACAGCCAAAATATCGCATCAGATCTCGCGAGACAATAATGCCTTCAGAAATAAGGGTCTGAGGAGCTCTGTGTTTATTTTTTTTCCACTTTTCTTTTTTAGAAGGGCCTGAAAGACTATAATACAGCAGTAGGTATCCAAGGTAATACTAGGTTATGACTCCTTTAAAGGATTAGTTCACTTTAAAAAAAAACTTTTGCTGATAGTTTACTCACCCCGATGTCATCCAAGATGTCCATGTCTTTCTTTCTTCAGTGGAAAAGAAATGAAGGTTTTTGATGAACACATTTCTCCATATAATGGACGTCAATGGGCCCCAAACGGGTCAAGGTCCAGATGACAGTGTCAGCGCCGCTTCAACGGGCTTTAAACGACACCAGACGATGAATACGGGTCTTATCTAGCGAAACCATCGTCATTTCAAAAATAAATAATAAAGTTTAAGTTTTATAAGCACAAGCGCTCGCCTTGCTCTGTTCTGTGATGCGCGTTCGTGACGTCACGTGATACGCAGTTACGTTGTAAAGGTCACGCTTCTGTGAAAAGTAAAACATTTCTATCCTGACGAAAATGTTCTTTTAGGCTTTTTAATATTCCAACACCAGGACACACACACGAGATGGGCATTTTAACCGATAAACTGACACACAGACATTTGAATATGTGTGTATGGTCCTCCTTCCGCACATCTGTAAACACTGACTCGTCAAGCGAGACCTTTACAGCGTAACTGCGTATCACGTGACGTCACAAACGTCCCATTGACGTCCATTATATGGAGAAATGTGTTCATCAAAAACCTTCATTTCTTTTCCACTGAAGAAAGAAAGACATGGACATCTTGGATGACATCGGGGTGAGTAAACTATCAGCAAAAGTTTTTTAAAAGTGAACTAATCCTTTAACTGCAGCAAAAGGGCAAATACCGTCTATATGTGTTCAGGACACCAGTCCGGCTCTGAGTCAGTGCTGTGAACACCACTGTATGCACACGGAGATATATCACAACTTACAGCACAGTTTCTGACGGCTAAACTTAGCTTCTCGTTCAGCTGGCCTCTGTCAGAGAGTGACGGATGATCACGCGCGCTCCACTGACTTCACTCCTGTTGGTTGTCGCTCCCGAAAGTCGCTCTTCATTTGCATAAAGTTAAACACATCTCAACTTTGTCGCGTCGCCAGACACGCCCCATCAGGTCGCCAACGGCCGCGATCGCGCGTGTCGCCGGAAAGCGCCCGCTCCCCATTGAAATGAATGCTAACGTGTCGCTTGTAGTGTGAACGCAGCTTAGCTCGCGATGTGATTTGACAGCGTCACCCGCCACTGTTGATTTTTACAGTGTTCATTTCAAACCCTGCATATAATGTTTAGAAGACATCTAATGTTCAGAAATGCATTGATTGAATCTGAGGACTGTTGTGTCTGTGGTCATGCAGATGTTCAACTGCGTCACCGAGCTCGTCCTGAAGACCCGGAAGGAGTCGATGGCCAAGCAGCATCAGCAGCAGCAGGGCGAGGTGGTCAAGCTGAGCAAGAGCAGCAAGCGCAAGAAGAAGTGCTGCTGATGGACTCACACACACACACACACACGCTCACACACACACACACACGCCGCTGAACTGACAAGAGCCAATAACATACTTCAAGCAACCCGTCAGAGACTAGTAATGAGAGATATATCTAGAGATTTACTAATGATGAGCCGTCTGGACTTCGGGACGCACACAAACCCGATGTTTTAGCAGGAGTGGATTCACGTGGCATCGCACTTTTGTCTGTTTTCCTGCCACGAGAATTTTAAAATGGAGAATGAAGTCGTTCTTCTCGCATCTTCATCGTGGGATCAAACCAATAAGGCCAAGCGTGAGTGTCGATGTGGCCAATCAGGACGCCGGAAGAACCCCGCGTGTTTTCGTGCTCTTGTTATCGACCGCCACTTTATGGACCAAACATGTGCCAACTTACCAAGAGACACTCGGTTTGCCTTTTGCTTTCTCTTTTGTCTTTCATTTTTGTAAAATTGTATTTTTTTACTAACAAATCATACAATCAAACACACATTAGCATGCAGGCAATCTCACCGGAAGCTCGTTTTCGCCACGAAATAAAACAATTATAATAATGGTAATTGCGGCTTTGTCTTGGACAGCTTATGGAAAGTCAGAATTGTGAGTTTATATAAATGGTAAAAAAAAACAGAAGTGCACATTTTTTCTCGATTGTTTATTTCTCACAATTCTGAGAAAATAGTCGGAATTGCAAGTTTATATAATAAAAAAGGTCAGATTTGCGAGATATAAACTCACTTTAATAATTTTTTCTCAATTGTTTTATCTCAATTCTGAGAAAAGAAGTCAGAATTGCAAGATATAAACTCAGTTGCAAGATAAGAAAAGAAAAAAAAACTAAATTGTTTTCTCACATTTCTGAGAAAAAAGTCAGATTTGTAAGTTTATGTAAAAAAGGTCAGAATAATCTGTAAAAAAAAATTAATTGTGGTTGCAAGAAAAAAAGTCAGAATTGTGAGTTCATATTAAAAAGGTAAAAATCAGAATTATCTATAAAAAAAAGTCCGAATTGTGAAAAAATAATAAAATAATTCCGACCTTTTAAAAAAAATATAAACTCACAATTCTGACTTTTTTTTATTGCAATCGCAATTCAGATTTTCTCTCTCAATTGTTTATATCTCAGAATTCTCCGAAAAAAAGTCAGAATTGCAAGTTTGTATAAAAAAAGGTCAGAATAATCTGGAAAAAAAATAAATAAATAAATGTTTTAAGAAATAACTCAGAATTGTGAGATAATAATACCCAGTTATCTTTTAAAGCACATGTTTTTAATCCTGTGTCGGACACGAGCTTCCACAGAGTCTGGTGCCATCGAGCGAGCGTGATCATATTTCCAGAGGAAACGCTGAATCTCATGTGAAAGTGCTGAATAATCATCAGAGACGCATGTTCTGTGTTCACTCACCCTCCCGCACGTCACTGCAAACCCTCCACTTCCTGCTGTGGGTCTCGAGCAGCCGGAACATTCTGCCAAACGTCTCCTTCAGGGTTAGACACGAGCGCCATTGTTAAATTATCATTTTTAAAAAAAAAGTTGAATTCATGCTTTCCAGATCTTTGTTCTTTTAAGTCTCTCAACGTGAAGAACAGTGATCATGTGACTGTGACCAGATGTATTTCCCAGTTCAGTTTCAGCAGAATATCTCAGCCTGAGGATTGAAGCGGTGTCGGCTGTGCACAGATTGTGTGACCCACCGTTGTGCTGAGAAATGTCTGTTGATATCACTGAAGATCTGCTCTATATGATGAACACACACACACACACACACACACGTCTGCATGTGGACACTCGTGTGCTTCTGTATGTGTGTGTAATGATCTGGTGTACACTGGAAAAGATGAAATATTACTCATATCCATTGTCCCAACACGATAATAAACATTTTTAAAAGAACTTGTTTGTGCTGTCGTTTCGCCACAAGGTGGCGCTCTAATGCTGCATCATGACCAACACATCTACAGTTTGATTATTAATTATTGACATGCTTTTGTTTTCTGATGAGCACTGTTCATGTATTATATTAATGTGAATATTGACCATCAGTCGGGCTAGAATCCGATCAATGTGTTTGCTTTATTTTACCAAATTGTTCATGTACGTGTGAAACCTTGCAATAATTAATCTCTTCTGCTCACCAAAGCTGCATTTATTTGATTAAAAATACAGTGAAATATTATTATAATGTAAATCTGCTGTTTCTATGTGAATATCTAGTAAAGTGTGATTTATTCCTGTGAATGTTCAGCATCATTACTCCAGTCTTCAGTGTCACATGATCCTTCAGAAATCAGTATAATATGATGATTGACACGTGGTTTGTCTTAAAGCAGATTAATAACTCCACACAGACACATAATCAACATTAAAAGCTGGATTTCCACCTATGCGTTTGAATTGTATATCGTTTAGATCACGTAAACTGAACTTAATGTGATGCATATTTTTATTATTAATTAAAATGCATAAGATTGAAATCAAGTTGATGGTAAATATATAAACGCCCTGATTATTGTGTGTTTAAAACACATTCAGTTCAATCAGTCATTACAGAAATCTGACCTGTTTCAATATAATAATATATTAATATTACTCACTTCATACTCGATTGGATGTTTAAACATGATCATAATCAGAATAAAGGTAGTTTTTAAATTTACAGATTTCTAAGCAATTTGAATAAAATCTGATCAATCGTACAGACGCAGGCATGATTTTTTCTAAATGCATAAATGCAACTTATTTATGCATGACTGACAAATATGCATCACATTTAGTTTATTTTCTATCTGCAATAATCTCGTGAAACTGTTTTACAGTGTTTAAACATCTCTTTTCGTGCTCCAAAATAACATAAGGGGGAGAATTGGGATTTATGGATGAACTGTTCCTTTAAATTATTATATTTTGTCTCCACAATTCTGGTTATTGATGAATTTGTGTATTCTGGCTTTGTTCGGCGTGTCGTCTCACATCTTTTATTCTAGACGGCTATTTTCTCTTTTACGTCTCTATAATTTCCCATGTCTCTCTCCATCCCAGCTCAGGGAGGCTGTTGCCATGGTGCCCACAGGCATCGCCAGGGAAACCACATCTTCACAAGCCAATGAGACTCGATAAGAGAGACGCTGCTGTTCTCTGCGGCTCGTCAGGTGTGTGTGTGTGTCTGTCAAAGGTCAGTGTGTTCTGATGTAAACCATGAACACCAAAACTTCATCCAGAGTTCAGATTCTAACAATGAGAAAGTCTTTCTTAAGCATTAAAGTTCTTAAAATATTTTTTTCTTTAATATTCCCAGTGATATTCTGTAAAGCAGCTTTAAAAGAACTAAACAAATACAATGTTTGGAATATTAACATGCTTCTTACTTTACTGCATATCCCATAATGCAATGTGCTTGACTTGACCATCATCTATGGGAGTTAATATCTATACTATAGCTCAGGTTTATATATTTATCATCAATGTACTCTTTTTGTTGTTCAAATTAGCGATCTATTCCCAGTTGAACATTAAGCTTTTGAAGCCTTACGTTAGCGATTATATTATAATTCACATTTATGTTGTATATACTTCATATAATGTATGTATTTATTCCACAATAACAACAACAAAACTATTTGTCGTCGCAGAGAATGATGATTGTGG
Source organism: Phoxinus phoxinus (assembly GCF_949152265.1). Lineage (NCBI taxonomy): Eukaryota > Metazoa > Chordata > Actinopteri > Cypriniformes > Leuciscidae > Phoxinus > Phoxinus phoxinus. The sequence continues at coordinate 1,355,567 of NC_136878.1, read as the reverse complement.
GCGGAGCTTATGCCAACGACGTGACGTTTTTTGCGTGCGTCGACCAATGAATGGTCGCGCCGAACGCGCTAAATTTGAAATTCACCAGGAAACGTTGGAGGTACAGTCAGAGTCAGTCAGCGTCAGTCAGCGATCATGTTCATCTAAATTTTAGAGATTAATCTTTTTTAATGGTTCAAATTTCCTCACATGAACATTTGGTGAGCATATTTCTCATTTTCTTTCGAAATGGGCTCGATGTGTCGGTTAAAAACGAACGTTATGAACTCAACGGTAAATGACGAGGGAAAGTGTCAAACTGAAATATATTGTCGCGCGATGTCAAATTATGTCAAATTTCATCATGAATGACTTCAGAAGCGATGTCATTTTATTCTCATAATCTGTTTGTGTAATGACAGGGGTTGTGTGCTGTCATGTTTGGTGTATGAGTATCAGTTTATCTGTTTTGATGTTTATTATTATTCTGAAAACGATTAACGTTAACTTAGATAGTAAGTTGTTCAACACGGTCACAGATGAATTTAAGTTTAGATTATTTTATTAATATTCAGTATAAATATTCCTTTCGTGTGACAAATTACTTTTTAAAAATACAAATATTCCGTTTAGCTTCTTGGCTAATGGCTACTAAGTTACATATGTTTTACATATGACGTTACAAGACAGAATTAAGAAAGAAGGTTCGTTTAAAATCTATGAAATGTAAACTATAATTGTTGATCTGCTCTGTGTTATTATTAGTCTTTATATTGATAATTCCATATTTATGTGTTTTAGAGCTGTTATCACTAATACAGTTTACATGTGTCTCAAATCCTACACTGTAAAAATATATTTTCATGATTTGTTATCACAACTTTGATCTTTTGTCAAATCAAATTAGATGATTAATGTGGTTCAGATAACATGTTTTGAGTGTATGTTAATTGAAACCAATCTCCTTCATTGTATTAACTCAAATTTTTTATTTCAACGAACTCAAAAAATGTAAGGGCAACCAGGTAACTTACTTTTTTATGTTAAACCAACAATAACTTATTTATATAGCACAATTAAAACAACACAAGTTGACCAATGTGCTTTACAATGTCACACAGAAAAAAGAAGAGGTAAAAAGCATAAAATAGGCAAAGACACATAATCAAAATGTCACTGATTACAAGCTATTGATAACTAGGATGAGCAGAGTAGTGTAATGCACATTAGCATTAGCATTAGCATGTTGTGTTGATTGTCTTGTTCATCTCTGTCCTGCAGTGATGCTGAAGTTTAAGTATGGAGGGCAAGGCAGTGTTCGAGATCTGGCCGCTGGCGACTGCATCACTGTCCGCTGCGCTCGACTCAATCAGCTTCTCCAGGTGAGCGTCTGTGGCGTGACTCGGGTCTGTGGCGTGACTCGGGTCTGTGGCGTGACTCGGGTCTGTGGCGTTCGGGTCTGTGGCGTGACTCGGGACCCAAAAATTTAAATTACATGAAACATTCAAGTGACACTGAAACATCACCTGACCAGGTTAGCCGTGGAGCGTTAGTTACTATGGCGATGAAAACGCTAAAGGCCAAACTAAACCGAACTTGCGCAAACTAAACTGAAACATACTTGGCTAGCCACATAATCTGGTGTTTTTCTTTCTTTCTTTCTTTCTTTCTTTCTTTCTTTCTTTCTTTCTTTCTTTCTTTCTTTCTTTCTTTCTTTCTTTCTTTCTTTCTTTCTTTAACCAATATTTTTTTCTAACTAATCTTTCTTTCTTTCTTTTTCTTTCTTACTAATCTTTCTTTTTTTTTATTTCTTCTTTCTTTCTTTCTTTCTTTCTTTCTTTCTTTCTTTCTTTCTTTCTTTCTTTCTTTCTTTAACTAATCTTTCTTTCTTTCTAACTAATCTTTCTTTCTTTCTTTTTTCTTTTTTTCTTTCTTACTAATCTTTCTTTTTTCTTTATTTCTTCTTTCTTTCTTTCTTTCTTTAACTAATCTTTCTTTCTAACTAATCTTTCTTTCTTTCTTTTTTCTTTTTTTCTTTCTTACTAATCTTTATTTCTTTCTTCTTTCTTCTTTATTTCTTTCTTTAACCAATCTTTCATTCTTTCTAACTAATCTTTTTTCTAACTATTATTTCCTTCGTTCTTTCTTTCGGACAGTATTGCCTTCAAACTTTCTGGCTAGGCTTTTTCAAGCCAACTTAAAGTTTGCTAACAAACTTTATCTAGTTTGAATTGTTTTTTTTTAACTTTTAATAATAATACCAGCTGACAGGGCCTCTGTATGTTTACCACATTAGGTGAGAGATTTTTTTTTTCTTGTTGTTGTCAAATGTTTTGACAATCCTGCTTAAATGTCCCTGTTTGTCTGGACACAATGTTCAGAATATCGTATTTTCTTGAGCATACAAATGTTCTAATTTATTGTTCTATTTATTTTATAACATGTGACCCTGGACCACTAACACCGGTCTGGAGCCGCACGGGTATATCTGTGGCAATAGCAACTATACATTATATGGGTCAAAATTATCAATTTTTCTGTTATGCCAAAAATCATTTAGGATATTAAGATAATGTTCCATGAAGATATTTAGTAAATGTCCTACCGTAAATATATAAAACATGTATTTTTGTGAGTGAATGCAGCACAATCGTGAACATAAATGCACAACTTTAAAGGAGATTTTCTCAATGTTTACATTTTTTTGCTCCCTCAGATTCCAGATTTTGACTTTCAAGTTGACTCATGAAACCATTTGTTTATTATATCGCAATATTGACCTCAATAATCGCAATATGACATTTTCCCCAAATCGTGCAGCCCTAGGCTTCTTGGTATACAGACCCCTGTTCTTTTCTAGATGTTTGGTGTGTCTGTAACTCCATTTAAAGATGTGATTAGTGATTACCGGTATTGCATTTCTGTAAAATATAGTCTGATAGATTTGTGTTCAAACCTTCTTCCTGTTTGAAATATTGTGTGTGTGTGTGTGTGTGTGTGTTTCCAGGGGAAGTGCAGTGTGGCGGGCTCTACAGGAGTGACCAGAGAAGGACTGATCGATGCTTTGCTTCTGCTCTATCAAGAGTGCGCCACACCGGAGCTCATGAAGATCAAACATGTGGCCAACTTTGTCAATAAATGTAAGTGTCTGTTTCATGTAAGACCGTCTTAGGCTGCGTTTACACCGTGATCGGATCATAAGCCAATCAGCACACGGTGCGTTTACTCCTGTCCACATCAAGTGGCTTCTGTATCTGGATAACTGATTGGATCTCGCATTAAAAAAAAAGGATGGCTCCGGTGCAAAGTCGACCTGAAGTGGCGGGTTTTCTTTTAAAAACTAGTGCTCCAGCTTTGAGCTGTAAAAGCAACACTGGATAATTCACCTCAGATCTTGAAATTAAACAAATGGAAACAAGAACGTTCAAACTGTGAACAAACAAGTGTATTCTTTGACAGATAGTTTTAGTAACTCAGTAGCCTATGTATTTAATAATGTTTAAATGGTGTAATATTTGTGAATTTGATTATGTACTTATACATTTTCCTGCGAGTGCCGTCAGGATTACTCTCTGGTGCCGTGCACTCGCCGCGAGACTCCGCCCACACACTGTTCTGATTGGCTGTGCACTCGCCGCGAGACTCCGCCCAAACGCTGTTCTGATTGGCTGTGCACTCGCCGCGAGACTCCACCCACACGCTGTTCTGATTGGCTGTGCACTCGCTGCGAGACTCCGCCCACACGCTGTTCTGATTGGCTGTGCACTCGCCGCGAGACTCCACCCACACACTGTTCTGATTGGCTGTGCACTCGCTGCGAGACTCCGGCCACACACTGTTCTGATTGGCTGTGCACTCGCTGCGAGACTCCGCCCACACGCTGTTCTGATTGGTTGTGCACTCGCCACGAGACTCCGCCCACATGATGTTCTGATTGGCTGTGCACTCGCCACGAGACTCCGCCCACATGCTGTTCTGATTGGCCGTGCACTCGCCACGAGACTCCGTCCACACGCTGTTCTGATTGGCCGTGCACTCGCCACGAGACTCCGCCCACACGCTGTTCTGATTGGCTGTGCACTCGCCACGAGACTCCGCCCACACACTGTTCTGATTGGCCGTGCACTTGGTGTGAGACTCCGTCCACACACTGTTCTGATTGGCTGTGCACTCGCCACGAGACTCCGCCCACACGCTGTTCTGATTGGCTGTGCACTCGCCACGAGACTCCGCCCACACACTGTTCTGATTGGCTGTGCACTTGCCACGAGACTCCGCCCACACACTGTTCTGATTGGCTGTGGGTTTTGATTGATTTTGGCGCATCTCGCAGTCGCGTATAGTGTGAACATACACATTATTTGTCGCTGGAATCTTATCTCATCGCGTCTGGTTACGACACTGTGTCAGGCACACAATAATTCAACATGTCCTACTGAAAAACCAAAGGGAGCGATCATTAAATTGTTACATTACTTGTGTGTCATGGAATCAGTCAAATAGCCGTGTTTTTGTAGTATTGTGATGGTGTTGGTTTGTGTGTCTCAGATTGTGAAGTGGTGGCGGAAGTTCAGGAACTGCTCCCTGGTAAGAGGGATTTTGAGGTGAGGGGGATTGTGGGAAGGGGACACTTCTCTGAGGTGCAGGTGGTGAAGGAGAGAGCGACAGGAGACGTGTACGCCATGAAGATCATGGACAAAACCAGCCTGCGTTCTCTGGACAAGGTGAGTTACGGTGAAGCGTTATACTGTGTCCTGACCAGGACTTGGAGAAAGCTTTGAGTTGCATGTTAACATGTGACCCTGGATCCCAGAACCAGCCTGGAGCCGCACGGGTATATCTGTGGCAATAGCAACTATACATTGTATGGGTCAAAATTATCCATTTTTCTTTTATGCCAAAAATCATGAGGATATTAAGATCATGTTCCATGAAGATATTTAGTAAATGTCCTACCGTAAATATATAAAACATGTATTTTTGTGAGTGAGTGCAGCACAATCGTGAACATAAATGCACAACTTTAAAGGAGATTTTCTCAATGTTTACATTTTTTTGCTCCCTCAGATTCCAGATTTACAATAGTTGTGTCTCGACCAAATATTGTCCTATCCTAACACACACCACACATCAATGGAGAGATTATTATTTTTTCAGCTTTCATATGGTGTATACATCTCAATATCAGAAAATTGACCCGTGTGACTGTTTTATGGTCCAGGGTCACATGATAAACTAGATGAGATAAACAATGCAAATTGATGTTCTCTTGATTTGCGCTGATATTATTTACTCTAAATTAATTTTTTTTTAATAAATTTTCGCCATTTTGTTAGGAATAAAATGTTGTATAAAATCAGGAAAATTATATATGAACAAACCCCTCTGTAAAAACCTTCAGAATATAGATCAGAATGTGAGTTTGGTGAATGAGTTTTACTGAAGTGGAGATTTCAGACTCCATGTAGGAGGAAAAACTCATCGGCCTTTAAAGATATACACTGTAAATGAAATCTACAGACGCAAATGGATAAAACGCTCTAAAAGATGCAGTTAAATGTGTATTTTGGATGTTTTCTGTCCACTGAAAAACACTTTATGAAAAGCCAAAAAGCCCAAAATCTCAACTTTTTTCCCCACAACTTTTTTACTGTTTAAATCCAATTATTTTCAATTGGGAATTTCGCATCAGGCTGTAATAATTCCCCAAGAAAGCTTCACTCTTCTTTTAGTGCTTGTCATGTTTGTGTGCAACATCACTGCGTTTATATCATCACGGTGTCCTTGAGCAATAAATCTAACCTCCTGTTACTCCAGGACTATTAGCACTGTAATAAATGCATAAAAGCGTCAACAAAATGGCAGACTGAGTTAACTAGTATCTGTTGCATGCATGTCAGGATCTAATAAAGCTAAATTCTTCTTGTCTTGTGTAGGTGGCGTTCTTTGAGGAGGAGAGGACCATCCTGGGCTTGAACTCCAGTCCCTGGATCCCTCAACTTCAGCACGCTTTCCAGGACCAGGACCACGTCTGTCTGGTGAGTGACGGGAGGATATTTAAAGCTCATGGTCTAAAGCGCAGGGCGTCCGAATCCACTTTTGCTAGTTTAGCGATGGGAAAAATGGTTTTCATAGAGGCAGGAAGTAAACAGAGCGTTACTGACAGACTGGGAAGAGAGGACAATGGAGAATATGAGGAGAATAATCAACATTCAAGCAGGAAAACCTGTTCTAGTGGAGCCTGAAAACACAACATCAAGGCGTAATGCATGATGTGGCTGCATTATACTCCTTTGCCTCACCGGTGGGGCATTAATACACGCTTTGTCTGTCTTTCTAATGGATGTTTGTGATCATAGCAGGTGTTCAGTGTTCCTGTCCTGCATAAACCGTGTCTGAGTCTTTCATCTGTAGACAGCTTCAGATTGACCTGAAGATGAGGACATGTTCACTTTGCAGTTTAGATTCAGAGCTATAGAGGATTTTTCCTGTAGAGATGTTACAACATAGATATCACATCACACAGCGCTGATGTAGAAACCAGGAGCGAACAAGTTATATAAGGCTTTTCATTCCACAATCACCAACATTCACCATGGATTTAATGTAGGAACGCTAACTGAAACCATGCTAAATAAATAGCCGAATGTGTTTACATTATTCATTTTAGGGTTCGTGACTTTTAAACAGCTTTGAAGTGCTGGAAAAAGTGTCAAGCCTTGATATGTTATTTTTTATTTGTGATGACTAAAAACATTATTTGTTCATCCTTCAATGGTTGTCTCTAATTTGTAAAACTGAAAGTCTCAAGATGAGTGGCAAACAAACACTTTTTGCTTTTTAAATGTATATTTAGACATTATAGAATCAGTATTATTAAATATCAAATCATAAAGTTTTTTTGGGGGCAAATTTTGGCTAAATTTTTACTCAAGTATGAAGTAGGAAAAGTCACAAAAAGTGGAATGAAACCTATTATTATTATTTTTTTAAATGACGCTCCTTTTGTAATCGCTGAAGCTGTCGGTCAGTTCAGTGTGGAACTACAGAAGAACAATGGCACATTTAATAAGATGGGGCTGTAAACGATTAATTGCGATTAATCGCATCCAAACTAAAAATTTGTGTTTACATAATATGTGTGTGTGTGTATTTTGTATATATAATAATACACACACATGCATGTATATATTTGAGAAATATTTGCATTTATATACTGCATATATATTTTTATATAATTTATATTATATATATAAATAGAACTATTTTATATATAAATAACACATTTTTCTTAAATATATACATGCATGTGTGTGTATTTATATATACAAAAAAATTATACACAATACACACACATATATTATGTTAACACAAACTTTTATTTTGGATGCGATTAATCGTTTACAGCCCTATAATAAGAGTACAATGTTTAACATTTCAAATTGATATTGTAAAATCGATGCCATGGTTGCAGTTTGTATCACTGTGTGTATCAAATCAGCCTCCGCAGCTGAAATCCATATATGCTAATGGACGTTTTGTGGTAGACCAATCACAACAGACTGGGGCGTCTGACCAATCAGAGCAGAGCAGGCTCTCGGAAAGAATGGGCATAGAGAGACTGAATCCTTAATCGAACCGTTTCAGACACCTTGAAAACAAGAGCTGATGCAGGAGTGTGTGTAGTAAAATCAGTGTTATATTGACCTTGGATGCATTTTGGGAAACGCTCCACTGCTTCATATTTTTAGCTGAACACTGCAAAAAATGCTTTTCTTACTCAGTATTTTTGTCTAGTTTCCAGTCCAAATATCAAGATGCATTTACTAGATGAGTAAAATGCCATCAGATATTATGTCTTGTTTTCATAGGAAACCAATCAAAATGAAGTGAGTTTTTGCTTAAAAAAAACTAAACTATTTGCCAATGTGGTAAGAAAAAATTATCTTAATATTAGATAGATAATTTTGCTTTTTTTAAGCAAAAACTCACTTCATTTTGATTGGTTTCCTATGAAAACAAGACATAATATCTGATGCCATTTTACTCATCTAGTAAATGCATCTTAATTTAATAATTTTTAGATATTTGGACTGGAAACAAGACACTGCATGTTTTGCAGTGAACAAGTTTGACACATTGACACTGTAACATAATTGTTGGTCCCGTCCACACAGTTGTTATCCTGTTGTAGCGCACCCACTGATGTAACGTCACTCTTTCCCTCCAAAATAGTTTTGGCCTGAGATCAAAACATTTTTTTCTGTCGGAATATTTTCAATTGGCAAAATTTCTTAAGGATAAAAATGCAGGCATAAACATGTTTGTTTTTTGTCGCTGCATCATGTGTCACTATTTACATAATTTGTATAGTTCACTCAAGTGTTATGTTGCTTCATAAATCCAATATTGCAAAAGATCATGTTAACTATGACAGTGCATTTGCAGTTTACAGCACAAAATACAGTAGAATAAATGCATGTCTGCAACTTAAAACCGGCCTCAGATTTACACACTTTCATTTCAACATGGCCAAATCACCAACTTTCTTTGAAAAGTCGGTCTGCAAAAGCGCTATGAGTGCGAACGGCCATTTAGACGTTGATCGAGACGGACATGAAAGATGAAATGACACTAATGCTCACTTAAATCTCTTGCGTGGAAAGTCAGTCTCACATTTCCTCTAAAGAGAACATTGTGTTCTCATCTCAGTGAAGTCTCATTCATTTACATGTCTTGTGATTCTGCTTTAGACCAGCAGAGCGAACCCTCCGCATCCAATCCCACAATCCTTCACTGCGTGAAGACACTTGCATTCGCAATTAGCCAAAGAGCCTTTGATGTTAAACTAACGGTGTATTTCTGAACTGAAAATATATCCGTAATGAACGGGAGATTTGCATTTTCTTGCTGACCCTTCAGGAGTGTAAGAATCCAGCTTTTGTTGTTTAGAGAAAATATGCTGGTTTGAGCCCTGAAGCCATCAAACATACCGTCTCTGTGTTGGCATGAGGCTGAGATTAATAAACACCTGATTAAAACATTAGAGAAGTCTGGGAGAAATCCTGCGATTCAATTATTAATGAAACTCTCAGTGACATTATAGCTAAGGGTTTTACTTAGCTTTGAGGAAAAGTTCTTCATCCTGTCATCATTTACTCTTCTTTATGTCCTTCCAAACACAAAAGAAGATTTTTTTATCCATACAATGAAAGTCAATGGGGTCCAATGTGGCGTTCTTCAGAATATCTTCTTTCGTGTCCCATAGAAAATGTCTGTTCATTGTTATTATTCAGGAAGCTACTGTAAATATGTAGATATTTAAACTGACTTTAACCCTAAAAAGCCTCAGTATTATATGAAATGCACAAAAACCAGTTGCACATAATCTTCTAGGCCTAATTTTGTCGTCTGATTGATAGCTTATACTTTTATAATTAGTATAATTGCACAAACGTCCACCTTCAGCTCATGTCTTTTTGCTGTGAAATCTTTACTGATTTTTATCAAATAAACTTAAGAATAACTTCAATATTGTTAATATCTGTATTAATAGAAAAAGCATTAGTATCAAATATGATCATCAGGGTTATGAGGAAGGTTTATTTGTTCCTCTTTCAATCTATCATCATTAAATTACATTGCATTATGTTTTAAAACTACAGAGCTAAGCATTATAACAAGACATTATTATTATTAGCAGATATAGAGTGAAGACGGATATTAATATGAATTTCATGTCAGTATATGCTGTAAAAAAAATTAAGAGCTCATTGGTTTACATCAGAATTTCAAATTTTTGTCCATATAAATATCAGCATCTGCAACAAATTGCATATTTTTGCTTAGTTTGGGCCTCTGAATAAAATGTAGCTATTTTTCCTTCATATTCTCATTATTTCACATTATATTATGATCCATAAAAGCCTGATGGATCAATAACCACACCCACACACACACACAAAACATGCAATAATGATAATGTTTAAAGGTTTAATAAATTATTTAATAAAAAAAATTTTTATAGGTCAGGCTTTACAGGGTTAAGTCTCTTCAAACTATTGAAAAGATATTCACACTTTTATTGTTAATCTGCATTAGGAATGTCACAATACCATTCTGGCCAAAGGATACCAAAAAGTAGTATTTTTTGCAATTTTATACATATACACATAATTTAAAAAAGAAATTATAATTATCTCACTGAAATGTTTGCACACTCAATGTATTTGTGTTTTTATAAGGTCATTTGTTGCAATAGTCAGTAATGAATAAACGCATTAGAAGCATGAATAAAAACAGTATAATAAAGATACAAATTAAACAATGCTGTATATGTTTTCAGATAGGACTAACAGTAATATTCAAGTAAAAATACCACAGAAATTAAATAATCCAATATAAAATAACTGCAGTCATAACTAGGGACATTTTGAACATTTGAACATATAACATTTGAACATATGAATATTTTGAACATAGGAACATTCTGACCGATACCGATAATTCTTTATATTTTGAAAGCCGATATATTGGCAGATAAATCGAAATCCAAATTTATAGGCTATATGATTTTTGAGAGCCTGATTACAAAAACAAAAGTCTTACCATTAAAATCCATGTCTAATTATTAAAATCCACACAATTATTATGATGTTCTCATGATAATGTTATGAAGCCGATATGACAGATTTGCACTGAACTGTATTTTCCTTTTTTGAAGTGATTTCAATCATATTTCAAGGAGTTCATAATTATCATGTCGAACAGTGCGCATCTGAAGAGTCTCAGCTGAAGGAAATAATACATTATTTATCGGCTTTAATATATCGGACACATTTTATTATCGGGCCGATAACGATAACATTAAATATGAACATTTATTGGCCGATACCGATATGGTGGCCGATATATCGGGCATCTCTAGTCATAACTGTATAAGTTAAATATAGATTGTATATATCGGGCATCTCTAGTCATAACTGTATAAGTTAAATATAGATTGTATATATATTAGGGAAATCCCTAAAAATCACACTTATTGCAACTGTGTGTGTGTGTGTGTGTGGTTGATATTGCATTGGTGCACAGGAAGAGAGTGAT
>NC_136878.1:1334485-1341985 GCF_949152265.1 Phoxinus phoxinus | reverse complement strand
CATCCACTCATCCATCCATCCACTCATCCATCCATCCATCCGTCCATCCATCCACTCATCCACTCATCCATCCACTCATCCATCCACTCATCCATCCACTCATCCATCACTCATCCATCCATCCACTCATCCATCCACTCATCCACTCATCCATCCACCCATCCATCCACCCATCCATCCACCCATCCATCCACTCATCCATCCACTCATCCATCCACTCATCCATCCACTCATCCATCCACTCATCCATCCACTCATCCATCCACTCATCCATCCACTCATTCATCCATCCACTCATCCATCCACTCATCCATCCACTCATCCATCCACTCATTCATCCATCCATCCATCCATCACAAAAATTCGTTAAGCCCTCGTCTAGCGATCCCAATGCCCCAAACGTGTATCTCAGTTTTTTTTAATAGAGAATGTGAAAATAAAGAATTTTTGTTATTTGTTCAATGCGACTCCTTTTGCCAGCGCGGGTCACATTTGTAGAATCACCGAACTTGCGTCCTCCTGTCTTCATAAGTCTGCACTCCAGAGTCGAACATGGCGAGTCCGAACTACCGAGGACACGATGCTTTGGGCTGTGCATAGACCATCTCTTCTTCTTCTTCTTCCCTGTTGTGGCGGTTAGCAAACATCCCCCCCCCCCCCCCCCCCCAACTGTCCCACACACCGTCTTTTCCATCATTACCAGTTTCCTCCCTATTAAAGTTTATTCAGAGTCACTGTAACTCATTAGCCCAGGAGTGTCAGTGAACCGCTTGAGATGAAGCACCAGACAATTATCACCGTGTGTCACTTCCAATCAAGCTGGCATTTTGCCAAATTACATTGTATATTTATATAACTTCAGGTGTGTATTGGATGCATAAATTCTACGTGTATTTAGTCTCACCGAGACGAAGGAATCAGCCGTTTTAATACAGAGATGCTTCAGATGTCTTTTCCACCAGAGATTGGGATTAAACGCAACACAATTTGTAAATGTTAATTCAGATAAATGATAAAAACGCATGCTTCACGTGGCCGAGTCTCGTGCAATCTTTAGGGAATTTTGGGACATAATTTTAATGATTATGATCACTTTAATGCTCTATTCCAGTAAAATCACTCCGGCTATTTTGCATTCTCTTCTAAAAATGACTTTTTGATGAATTAGTCAAACGCGGCTCTCGCCGATGCTCAATTAGAGACTGTAAATCACTAGATAATCACTGTAAATATTTAACCGTTTGCGTATGTTCATTGTTGTGCCGGTTCGAATGCTGATGTTCATGTCCTGTGTGGAATAATTAGCTTCAGCCTGCGGTGTGGTTTCAGGCTGACGATCGTCTGCTATAAATAACCATCTCTCTGTTCAGATCTGTGCTTTTCCTTGGGTTTATACCAACACCACTCTCTCAAGATGCAGTTTAGGCTAACTAGCTAATCGTCTAATTAGATTGATAATGGTGTAATCACAAGCTTTTGTTTAGAGACGAGTGGCTGCTAATTAAACCCTTGTGATTCCGTCAGTCTGTGTCGAGATGGTTCGCTTTTGGTTGATAATGTGCAATAATAGATTCACTTAACGGTGATTGTTATGTAATATCACGTTGTGAGATCTGATGGTCTGAGTTTCATAGTTATTTTATACACATTATGATATGAAAATATGATGCACTTTGATTGTCGTTACATTATGGCAGAAGTTTGTACAGTTTTAGAAAACTGATTGATTAAATGAAATTGAGCAAAAATGTGTGAGAGAAAATTTTTTGTAGAATTTGTTTTATGGTATTTAAATGTTATTTAAAAAAAAAAGTAATATTTGTTTTTAGCTCTATATAATATATTTTAGTAGTAGTTATAGCAATAATAATTATATTTAAAATGGAAATTATTTTAACGCCCTACATACTAATTAATAATATAATGTGATTTAAAAAAAATAATAATTAGTAGTAGTAATTGCAATAGTAATATTTAAAATGCTAATTATTTTAAAGCCCTATATAATTATTAATAATATTTAAAATGTTTTTTTTTTAGAAACTATATAATAATAATAATAATGAAATATTTCAAATGAGAATGATTTTAAAGCTCTATATAATGATGATGATAGTAATAATAATAATAATAATAATAGTGTTAAACTAAATAAATACTAAACGCTGAATTAAGATTATTTAATGATCGCTTTATTTAGATTAATCATGTTTGATATTTTCTTATCTAATGCAATGATATTCAATATTCACACATTTTTAAGTGTGTCTTTAGCAGCTTTTGTGAGCTTCTTTAAATTAAATACAGATGAATCTGGTCAGTTTAGTGTGTTTGCGACTCTTCACCAGTGTGTGTGTGTGTGTGTGTGTGTGTGTGTGTGTGTGTTGCGCAGGTGATGGAGTATCTGCCCGGCGGTGACCTGATGGCTCTGATGAACAGATATGAGGATCAGATGGACGAGTCTATGGCTCAGTTTTACCTGGCCGAGCTCGTCCAGGCCGTTCACTCGGTGCACCAGATGGGATACGTCCACAGGTACCACCAAACACACAATGGCTACTTGCTAGTGCTAGTCACTGATAGGTGGTATTTATTAGGGGGAGGGGCATTCTCACTCTAGAGAGCATTTGATTGGACGGTATTTGCTTCTGAGTTAAAGATGTCGTCATTTTGTGTTTTTTAATTTTCCCTTCTCGGGAAAAAGATATAGTAAATATAAATGTGTATATCTATTTTTTATTTACCGGTATTTATTTATTTTGGAAAAGAAAGACTGTAATCTATATAATTTATGTATAATTGTTAAAAAAATACTTTTTTACACGCGCGTATATTTATTTGTATATATACAAACACGCATTGTACACATTAATGCTAGTTTATTCATAATTTATCTATAATTTTGAATTATATTATTTATTTATATCAGGGTGGCCGCGGGTCCTTAAAAAGTCTTAAAAAGTCTTATATTACATTTCCTGAAAATAAGGCCTTAAAAAGTATTATTTTGTCTTATTTTCAGATTTGATGGGTCTTAAATATTTTTTCTCATGTCACCGCGAAAATGCAGTCAATCTGTTCAGCCAAATATATTTCTTCCCGGTAGTCTATGCGCTGCATTGTTTATGGTTAGTTCAGAACGTAACCATAGTAACAGAGCGTACTGCTCAGCTTTTGATTACGTTAGCGAGTGTAGCCTCTAGTCTACAGCAACGGTTGATACAGTAGGTAGCTAATATTGCTAGCAACATGGGGAAATGCAAGTTCAATAAAAATTGGCTTGAAAAGAACGAGTATTCTTGGTTAAGGTCAGTACCTGGAAATGCTTACGAAGCATACTGCGTTGTGTGTCGGAAGCAATGTTGTTTTCGTCAACGATGACGATAACGCAATTATTTCGTTGACGCACCTTTTTTTTATGACGATAACGTTACGATGACTAGCTAAAAATGGCTCTAAGGTGACTAAAACATGACGAGACGTTTTCGAGTTTTCGTTGACGAGACGAGATGGAACGAAAATGATTATAAGTCTGACGTTCACAATGCATGTCATTTCTGCCTATTTTGCGTGAAATCGGTCTGTTTTGAGCTAAAAAAAAAAAGTATCAGCAATGCCTCATTCTAATCGTTGTTGAACGATGTACGATCAATAATGAAAAAAATCCCATAATGTACGATAATTTCAGAATTGCCCGCAAATCTGAATATCTCGAAATCTAGATAGAGCGAGCAAGAGCGCGCATGTGTAGCGCGCGCACAGCAGAGAAAGGGAGCGAGAGACCTTGCGTGTGTGTGCTAGTGTGCGTGTGTGCCTCGCGAAGCGCATGTAAGGACCCAACCAATCGAATTATTCAGAAAGTCTAGTTTATTATGCAAAGGTTTTAAGGTTAGCTGTTGTTTTATGAATTGCAACTTGCTGAAACCTATCAAACCTAAGCCCATTTCCAATACTTTTTAACCTAAATTAATTTATTAAAGACTAGCCTACTTTTTTTTCTTTCTTTTTTTTTTTAACTAAAATTGACTAAAACCTTTTTGTTTTCGTCGACTAAAACTTGACTAAAACTATCAAGTTTATAAGTGACTAAAATGTGACTAAAACTAAAAAGCATTTTCGTCAAAATGACTAAGACTAAAACTAAAAGGGCTGCCAAAAACAACACTGGTCGGAAGAATTTTCAACTTGGGACAATGGGGATCAGAGCGGTGGAATCGCATGTGCAAAGCAAAAAACACCAAACTCACGTTAAGGCAAAAAAAGTCTTAAATTTAACTTGTTTATTACTGTATACACCCTGATACACGCACACACACATTTATTCACATTTACTTGATTGTAGCATTTGTTCATGGGACCTAAATGTTCTGAAAATATTGTAATAATAAATATAATTTTGGACCGCAATGACATTTTTGTGTTATCTTTTTGCATTACACACATTTCTAAATGTTCTTAAACTCAACTGATTGTCATGTTACCATACTGTTCATTTTGAACAAACATCAGTGTGTTTACTTGGAAAGATTACTGTATATTTACACTTTTGATATGTATTTCCATCATAAGTTTGGTCTTAAATTGTATTTAGATGTGGTATTAAAAAGTCTTAAAAAGTCTTAAATTTAACTTGTTTATTACTGTATACACCCTGTATATTCATATACACTTTTCTACATATTTATGCTAGTTTATTAATGATTTATTTATAATGTTTTGTATCTTATTTATATATATACATTTTTATACTTGCACGCATTGTACATATTTATGCTAGTTTATTAATAATTTATATATATATATATGCTCTATTTAATAATAAATTCACATAAACTATTTTCTTTTTTCCTCATTCCCTGCTTGTTCTCTTTCTTTTGTCAGGAATATTAAACCAGAGAACATTCTGATCGACCGCACGGGTCACATTAAGCTGGCCGACTTCGGATCGGCAGCCAGACTGGCGGCTAACAGAACGGTACGAGTGAAGGCATTATTATATATATATATCTATCTCAGAGAGAAACCCTGTCATGTGATGCTGAATAAATGGGTTTAAATTAGTGCTGTCAATCGATTTTTAAAAAATGAACTAGATTAATATTTTTTTGTGTGATTAATCGCAATTAAAACACTTTAAAAGCGTGTCATGTGACTTTGAATATCATTTAGTGCTCCAGCTTTGAGCTGTAAAAGCAACACTGGAGAATTCTCCTCAGATCTTGAAATTAAACAAATGGAAACAAGAACGTTCAAACTGTGAACAAACAAGTGTATTCTTTGACAGATAGTTTTATTAACTCAGTAGCCTATGTGTTTTAATAATGTTTAAATGGTGTAATATTTGTAAATTTGTTTATGTACTTATACATTTTCCTGCGAGTGCCGAGACTCCGCCCATACGCTGTTCTGATTGGCTGAGGGTTTTGATTGATTTTGACGCATCTCGCCGAGTTAACGTTGACAGCCCTAGTTTAAATATGTTGTCAGTGCACCATGTTTGACACTGATATCCAGAGGTTAATTCATTGGTGTGTGGTTATTTGGCATAGGTGACGTGCTCCAAACTCCCGGTGGGAACTCGAGACTTCATGGCCCCTGAGATCCTGTCGGGACTCAGCGTCGGCCCCGAGAGCGACTGGTGGTCCCTGGGCGTCATCGCCTATGAAATGATCTACATGAAATCACCCTTCGCTGACGGCACGGCCACAAAAACCATCAACAACATCATCAACTTTCAGGTGAATCATGCAGTGTGAATCACATTTCATTATTAATAATCCTGTGGCGGCGTGGCACTAATCCCCTAGCGCTTGCAACGCCAAGGTCATGGGTTCGATTCCCAGGGAAAGCAAGAACTGATAAAAATGTAAATGCCATGTAAGTCACTTTGGATATTTATAAATATAAATGTAAATTATTATATATATTACTCAAGCGGCAACCTTCCTGTCTCTCTCTTGAAGCTGAAACTTAAGCTGCAGTTCATCCACTGGCCACTAGAGGCTGCAGAAGAGACTCAATCCCATAGACCTCCATGTTAAAAACAGAAAAAAACATGTTTACAGCCTGGTGCAAAAAGTGGTTTTGGTCTATATAGTTAATTTTGCCCTTCATGAAACTGTGAGGGGGGGTGATTTTAATTTTATTTTATAACTCATTCGTTTAAATTATATTAAGCCTTGCATTTCTGCATAATTAAGGGCGTGGCCTCTTGAGTGACAGGTGGATTGCCGCTGATGTCACTACTAACCGTTTGTCTGCCGTGTGTTAGCGTCACGTCACCTTAGCTAATCCGCCTCTTTGGCAGATTTCGGTTATCCGGGAGTGACGCGCGGCCAAGATGGTGACGGCCGGCTCCGCCCACTTTGGGCTTCAGAAATGCTCTTCAGAAACACTACGTCACGAACACAACGTCTATATTTTTTTTACAGTCTATGAAATTACTCCCTGAAACGCCTCCATTGTAGTCTTGATTTCTCCCAGGAACAAACACATCACAATATTCCTCATTTAAATAATTAATGCGCAGAATAAAGGGGCGGGGCGTGGTTGAGTTAGTTAGTAGTGTGTTGAAACTGGCGGTTATGGTAAGGGGTGGGGCATATTCCAAACACACTCGAAGTGCTCGACCAATCACAACACACTGCTCCAGCCAACCAATCAGAGCACAGTGTGCTTTTCAGAAGGCGGGGCTTCATAGAGACAGGAAGTAAACAGAGCGTTACTTACAGACTGGGAAGAGAGGAGCTGCAACAATGGAGAATAATCAACATTAAAGCAAAATTGAGAGCCAAAAACAACATCAAGAGTTTGATAAAAGGGCATAATATGATAATAAGTAAATTATAAGTAAATCTTCCTTTTAATTCAGAGGGAATACATAAATATCAATAAATGTGCTGAATGTTGTTGAAAGGGTGATATACATAGCAATGTATATACACATTTTTAGCTATATCAAAGTCAAGACACTTTTCTATAGCGCTTTATACAGTATTAATGTTTGTAAAGTTCATCATCTATTATAAATCATATTAATTTTCAGCTCTAAGTAGCTCTATAGAAGATAATAGTGTCGTTATTCAGCTCAAGTTAAGTTTAGTTAAATCGATCGTATTTAAAGCTGCATAACCCAACTATGCATAATATGTGTGTGTTTTGCTCCCAGCGTTTCCTGAAGTTCCCAGAGGAGCCGAAAGCCAGCGCTCAGTTGGTGGACCTTCTCCAGAGTGTGTTCTGCGGACCTCGGGAGCGCCTGGGCTACGAAGGCCTGCGCTCGCACCCGTTCTTCTCCTCCGTTGACTGGACCAACCTGAGGCACGGTGAGTGAAGCGCCCATCCGTCCTGGAGCTCAAGGCCTCGTCAATGTCATTATTCCATGTGTCTGTTAATTACGGGTTATTAATCCTTACGCTGACTTGCTGCTATTTCTGTAGCCTTTAAAGTGATTACTTCTCTTGTGTAATTGCTGGATTTGTTATAGTGTCTCGGTGCACAGAT
>NC_136878.1:1314485-1331985 GCF_949152265.1 Phoxinus phoxinus | reverse complement strand
CATACTTTATCTCATACGAAAATGATTAAAAAGTAATTTTTAGAAACTTTTTTTTTTTTTGGCTAAAATTCATATTGAGTAGCGCTTCACCCTAGAGAATGTTGCTAATGAACCAGTAGTTATTTCTGAATGTCTGATGTGATTGGCATCGATTGGATCGGATCTCAAATTGACCTGCAACTTTTTATTCCGCTCACTGTCCGTTTTCTGAGACCAATCAACTCTGTTGAGCTATTGAGATAACACACTGAAGCTGAAGAATGGTGTGTGTTTAAATGAATAAATCAATTGCGTAAATGTATAAACAAAACCCCCAGCGGCAGATACAGTGTGTGTGTCAATACAGCTGTTTGTGTAGATGCAATGCTGCATGCGCTCGTGTGTGTGTGTGTGTGTGTGTGAGATGGGTAGGTTTAGGGGTTGGTTTAGTGTGTGTGTGTGTGTGTGTGTGAGATGGGTAGGTTTAGGGGTTGGTTTAGTGTGTGTGTGTGTGTGTGAGATGGGTAGGTTTAGGGGTTGGTTTAGTGTGTGTGTGTGTGTGTGTGTGAGATGGGTAGGTTTAGGGGTTGGTTTAGTGTGTGTGTGAGATGGGTAGGTTTAGGGGTTGGTTTAGTGTGTGTGTGAGATGGGTAGGTTTAGGGGTGGGTTTAGGGGTAGGGTTTATGTTAGTGTGTGTGTGTGTGTGTGTGTGATGGTAGGTTTAGGGGTTGGTTTAGTGTGTGTGTGTGTGTGTGTGTGTGTGTGTGTGTGTGTGTGATTGGTTTAGTGTGTGTGTGAAGGTTTAGGGGTAGGGTTTATGTTAGTGTGTGTGTGTGTGTGATGGTAGGTTTAGGGGTAGGGTTTATGTTAGTGTGTGTGTGTGTGTGTGTGTGTGTGTGTGTGTGTGAAGGTTTAGGGGTATGGTGTATGTTAGTGTGTGTGTGTGTGTGTGATGGTAGGTTTAGGGGTAGGGTTTATGTTAGTGTGTGTGTGTGTGTGATGGTAGGTTTAGGGGTAGGGTTTATATGTGTGTGTGTGTGTGAGATTAGTAGGGTTAGTGTAAGGGGAGAGAATATACAGTTTGTACAGTATAAAACCATTACGCCTATGGAATGTCCTCACAAGTATAGCAAAACAAATGTGTGTGTGTGTGGATCTCGCATCGGGTTTTGGCTGTGACTCACTCTGATTAGCCGAGACTGCTGCAGTGAGAGAGAGAGCGGGCGAGCGAGTTATTGCGCTACAGTCTCATCACTGAGACCCCCTCTCTCTCTCTCTCTCTCTCTCTCTCTCTCCTCCAGTCTGTTTTTCTCACCGACCCTCTCACACGTTTTCTCCTCTCGTCTCCTCCAGCGCTCCCTCCGTTTGTTCCGTCTCTGCGTTCTGATGATGACACCTCTAATTTCGAGGAGCCGGACCGGCCCGTGGTCCCCGCCGCCTCGGCCCTCGATCGCCGTCGCTCAGGCTTCCACGGACAAGACCTGCCCTTTGTAGGCTGGTGCTTTAGTCGGGCTCTGAGCGCACTGGCCAAGTCTGAGTGAGTACACACACACACACACACACTCACACACACACACACATGCTGATTTGACTAGTCTAGTCACAGGTGGTCCATTGGTGCGGAGACGGTCACATCACCACGGCGACTGTCACCAGGCAACATTGTGGCTGAATGCGAGGTATTGCTTCTCTCGCGCGCTCATGTGTCATTAAGATGAATGAGAGAGAGTGTGTGTGTGTGTGTGTGTGTGTGTGTGTGTGCGTGCGGATGTTTTTGTAACAGAGACTCACGGTTCTGGGAATATCTCTTGGATATGTTGCCATGAGTATATGCGGGTATACAGCGGTGGTTCTCGCGCGCGCTCATATGTCTTTAAGATGAATGAGAGTCTGTGTGTGTGTGTGTGGATGTTTTTGTATCGGAGACTCACGGATCAGGGAATGTCTCACAGATGTGCATGCAGGGGAACGGGAAACCCTCGTCCGGAGTGTGTGTGTGTGTGTGTGTGTGTGTGTGTGTGTGTGTGTGAGATCGTGCAGCACAATGAAATCCCCTTCAGCACGTAAACACTGTGTAACGTGAGCGGATGTGTGTGTGTGCGGCGAGATGTGGGCTGTTGTTTTGGTCTGCGTTCGCATCTCATCTTCTGGCTCGGTGTTTATTGAACGGTATTTCAGAAGAAAAGCATAAACAATGAAAAAAAAAAAGATTTCCCCCAAATTTCTCATTACTGTAATTTTTTTATTGCATTCAATTTCCCCCCAAATTGTCGTTACTCATTACTATAATATATATATATATATTACGGCTGTTAAACGGTTAATCGCGATTAATCGCTTCCAAAATAAAAGTTTGTGTTTACATAATAAATGTGTGTGTACTGTGTATAATTATTTTATATATTTAAATACACACACATGCTTGTTTAACAGCCCTAATATATATATATATATATATATATTTAAATAATATTTTTTTATTAGATTTCTTTTCTTCCAAATTTAATTTTTTTTATTATATTTTTTTAATGTAATTTCCCCAATTCTCATTATTGTATTTTTTTTATCTATTTCCTTTTAAAGAGTTTTTTTTTACATAATTTTTAACCCCAATTGTCATTACCATAATGCAGAAAGTCTCATTACTGTAATTTTTTTTTTTGAGTTTATAATTCTGATGTTTATAATTTATTTAAATGATTTCATTTTAATTACAATTTTCCCATCTCCATTACCATAATGCAAAAAAACAACAACTCATTACTGTAATGGTAAAGTATTTAAACATCATTGCTTGTTGTACTGTTTTTAATTAGTTGATTTTAATAATACATACTATACAAAATAACTGTGTGTGTGTGTGTGTGTGTGTGTGACACATCCTGCCCAGTGATTCCCTGCATCTATGAATGCGTTCAAGCGTGAGTTAGTTGTGCTCAGTTCCCGTGTGCTGTAAGATCATAATGTGGATCAGCTGACGGTCTCGGTCGGGAATCTGGTCCTAGATGAGCCGTAAATAACGCGCTTTTATCCAGGAGCTGAAGGGAAAGCACAGGGAAAAGCAGTAAGGTGAAGCGTTATACCGTGAGTCAGAAAGAAAACGAACCCAGAATGCATTATTATGGAAGCCAGGGTGAGTTTCCTTCCCTTCATACGCATATTCTCTCTCTAATCCTGAAATGCGTATTTGTCCAGCTGTATGTCATGTTGCTGTCGTCTCGATAAAGCGCTTCCAGCATCATGAAATCTGCCGAACGCCACACACACACACACCGCCTCAGCAGAGGAGCGTGGGAATGTTAATGCTGAAGCGCAGCTGCTGATTGGTCCAGCGGAGATGTGCTGCGATATGAGAACGCTGGGTCCGTCTTGAGGCACACAAACATCTGTAATAATGAGTGATGTGTCTTGTGCGGACCGTAAACTGCGCTCACTGAGGCGCGCTTCTGAAGCGCATGCATCGAGACCGCAGTAGGTGTGTTCATCACGAGAAAACATGCGTTCATCAGGCAGTGCATGTGGACACCCGTGCAGGAGGAGTCGAGATTTACAGTCCAGGCGTGTCTGATCGG
Organism: Phoxinus phoxinus; assembly: GCF_949152265.1. Lineage (NCBI taxonomy): Eukaryota > Metazoa > Chordata > Actinopteri > Cypriniformes > Leuciscidae > Phoxinus > Phoxinus phoxinus. The sequence goes on along the minus strand of NC_136878.1, from coordinate 1,328,434 downwards.
ATCGCAGTGTGTGTGTGTGTGTGTGTGTGTGTTTGCACACTACATGTCCGTCATGCCAAAGATGTCGTATTTCTCTTTCCTTATTAACAGATTCAGTTGGACACTATCTGTCACAGTAATTGGGTGAAGCTGTCAGGTGAACTGTGCACCAGAGGCATCATGGGAAATCTGACAAATATCAGGCACTTTTAAAGGTGTCATTTCATCACATAATGATTGTGCTCAAACAGGTCTCCAGAATCAGGCTGGCCACGGGTCCTTAAAATGTCTTATATAAAGTTTTCCTAATAAAAGGCATTTAAAGAAGAACTCCGGGCAATGTTTAAGTTAATCTTGATCGTTATACCTTTGTTCTGTCTATAGAAAAAACCCGAACCGGATTGGTGCTTGCAACACGGAGCTAACGGCAGTTATGGGGCATATTCATAAAGAGTGTTTTTGTGCCTATTAACAGACACAACATGCAATTAAAATGTCTGTCCAACATGAACAGGGTCCTTACATGACGACAAGATGCGTTTAGCAACTTAGCCATTGTTTAAATTCACCTAAATAGTGTTTTAGACGGCTCTGGAAAAGTGGACTCTGTGACCGGTTTTAACGGTGTTTTTTGGGGGGGGGAACAGTCAGTTTGAATAAGGAAAGCGATATCTTTGTCATCGTATCCTTGATTAAAGGGGTCATGACATGGGTTTTTTTATTTTATTATTATGTTCCCTTAGGTGCAAATATAGTATTACTATAGTTTTTTTTACAAAAAACTTTTAAAATGTAGTGATTTATTACCTTTTCCCTGTTTCTCATCCTCTGATTCAAACAGTCTGTTTTGGGGGTGTTTCCCCTTTAAGAGTTCAGTGTTAACGCCCACTGTTATGATTGGCTAACGTCAGTGCCTATGCATCAATTATTAACGCCCCCAGCCAGAACATTTGCGGATTCAGCGTATTTAAAAAGTAGTTTAAAGTTTTAAACACATTACTTACAGTTTGCGTCGTCGTTGTTGAGCCCAGAATAGTCGGCAAGGACTTATCTTTGAGCAACAGTTTTCTGGCAAAGCCAGCATCATTTTGGGATTTGTTCTCAAAACGGTCATCCTTCAAATGTATCTACAAACGCTTAAACTAACACTGCCGTGACTGAGACGTCCGCAAAAAATAAAGTGCATCCATTTTCCCCTGACGACTGGATCTTTCGCAACGTATTCAAAGATGTTGTTTGTCCACAGCCAGGAACAGCACATCTGTGGCATCGTCATTTCCCTGTACACAGACCCACTCGCGCTGTCCGTCGACTGAACACTTGTGAGGCGCGCGGCGCGGGGGCGCGACAACGATACGAAATGAGCGTAGTTGCCTTGCGCTTAAAGCGTAACTGTCTTGTGCCTGGAGGCGGTCATTATGCAAACGCTGGTACGTCACTTCGTACCGTGACGTCACTTCTTACCATGAATCCAGAACGAGCTGTATTTAGAGCTTGATTAAATAAATGATTCGTTTATAATGGGGAGGACGTCTTAAGCTATGAAACTTGCAGGACGTTTTAATGGTACAAAGACCTCTTATATACCAAAAGATCAAGGCAAATTTGGTTTCTCATGTCATGACCCCTTTAATGTTCCCACAGTCATTGCATGTGCTGCTCTTTATTTGTGCCATTTTGTTTTATTAGTGCATTTTTATTTATCGGTTTAGCTTTTTTAGAATTTGAAATATGATAAAGAGATTATTTGATAAGTGAGATCTCTGATTGAAGTCCTTGAAAAAAATCAGTTTTACAGTATCTGTACGAACCCTGAATTGAAGTTGCTTTGGATAAGTGTCTGTCAATCCATTATTGGAGGCAAACAGAATTATTGGGGGAAAACAGAATTATTGTGGGGGCAAACAGAATTATTGTGGGGGAAACAGAATTATTGTGGGGGACATAATTATTGGGGGGCGAACTGAATTATTGGAGGGGGAACAGAATTATTGGGGGGGAAACAGAATTATTGGGGGGCGAACTGAATTATTGGGGGGGACATAATTATTGGGGGGAAAACAGAATTATTGGGGGGCGAACTAAATTATTGAGGGGGAAAATAATTATTGGGGGGAAACAGAATTATTGGGGGGCGAACTGAATTATTGGGGGAAAACTGAATTATTGGGGAAACAGAATTGGGGGTAAACTGGATTGTGGGGGCAAACAGAATTATTGTGGGAAAACAGAATTATTGTGGGGGGGAAAACAGAATTATTGGGGGAAAACAGAATTATTGGGGGAAAACAGAATTATTGGGGGGAAAACAGAATTATTGTGGGGGGAAAACAGAATTATTGGGGGAAAACAGAATTATTGGGGGGAAAACAGAATTATTGTGGGGGCAAACCGAATTATTGTGGGGGGGAAAACAGAATTATTGTGGGAAAACAGAATTATTGGGGGAAAACAGAATTATTGGGGGGAAAACAGAATTATTGTGGGGGCAAACCGAATTATTGTGGGGGGGAAAACAGAATTATTGTGGGAAAACAGAATTATTGGGGGGTGGACAGAATTATTGGGGGAAAACAGAATTATTGGGGGGGGACAGAATTATTGGTGGAAAACAGAATTATTGGGGGAAAACAGAATTATTGGGGGGGGAAACAGAATTATTGGGGGAAAACAGAATTATTGGGGGGGGAACAGAATTATTGGGGGGCGAACTGAATTATTGTGGGGGGGGAAACAGAATTATTGGGGGGGGGACAGAATTATTGGGGGGAAACAGAATTATTGGGGGGGGAAACAGAATTATTGGGGGAAAACAGAATTATTGGGGGAAAACAGAATTATTGGGGGGGGGACAGAATTATTGGGGGCGAACTGAATTATTGGGGGGGACATAATTATTGGGGGGCAAACTGAATTATTGGGGGGGCATAATTATTGGGGGGGAAACAGAATTATTGTGGGAAAACAGAATTATTGGGGGAAAACAGAATTATTGGGGGGGGAAATAATTATTGGGGGGGAAACAGAATTATTGGGGGGGACATAATTATTGGGGGGCGAACTGAATTATTGGGGGGCGAACTGAATTATTGGGGGGCGAACTGATTTATTGAGGGGGGAAATAATTATTGGGGGGGAAACATAATTATTGGGGGGCGAACTGCATTATTGGGGGGGGAACACAATTATTGGGGGAAAACAGAATTATTGGGGGGCGAACTGAATTATTGGGGGGCGAACTGCATTATTGGGGGAAAACTGAATTATTGGGGGGGGGGACACAATTATTGGGGGGCGAACTGAATTATTGGGGGGGGCACAGAATTATTGGGGGGGAAACAGAATTATTTGCTAAAAATCTCCAAAACAATAACTTGCAGTCTTGGTTCCCGAAGTATTTTCCTATTAATTTCGTCTGAACTCAATTTTATTAGGGGCCAAGCACTGAAAGTGCGGAGGCACCTATTGTTTTCGTTCCGGTTCTTATTAGGGGCCAAGCACTGAAGGTGCGGGCACCTATTGTATCTGTTCCCGTACCAAAAATAATTCTTCTTCTTCTTCCGCTCTGGGAGTCTATGGCAGCCCATAGAACCGATCGCGGGAAAGTTGTAATGGTTTGACATTCGGATAGAGGACAGTCCCAACATTAAATACACCAATTTTGGTGTGTCTAAGTCATTCCCTCTAGCGCCACCAACTGTCCAAAGTTTCACTCATGTTTATTCTAATAACTTTTGAACCACAAGGGCTAGAAACAAAATTCTTTTTTCCTCTGATTCCTGACCTCGTGACGATTCGATTGCACCCAATGACGTCATTTTGCGCCATGAAAAGTTTTCCGCCATTTTGAATTTTCCGAAAAAGCTACTTTTTCGAACTCCTCCTAGGCCGTTGCTCCAATTTCCATGAAAATTGAATCAGATCATCTACAGACCATGCCGACAAAAAGTTATGGAATTCAAGTTGATTCGAATTACCGTTCTCGAATACCGCGCAAATAAATTTTACGTAGCGCTTGCGAAAACAGACGTAAGGCCGTATCTCCGCAACGCTTTATCGGATTCAGACCAAATTTGGTACATGTCATCACAAGCATGACCTGAGGCTACATGCTGCGTTTCGGCGCAGCGCCACCTACTGGTCCGGAGATATGAAGAATTTATATTTTTGCTTATAACTTCTGAACGGTTTGTCCAAAAATCACAAAAGTGGTCTCGTTAGATTCAGGGCATCGTGCTGAGTCGACTGATATCCAATTTTCCCATATCGGCCATTTTGGCTGTCGGCCATTTTGAATTATGTGCTAAAATGCTGTATTTTATGAACGCATGAACGTATCGTTACGAAACTCAGTATGGGTCATCAGTACAACGCCCTAAAAGTACTCAAAAATTTATGAGACAGCGCCACCTTTTGGTCAAAAGTTATAATGAAATTTCCAAAAATGCTAATAACTTTTGAATAAATTTGCCTATAGTAATGACACTGATCTCAATAGATTCCTTGGGTTATGCTGAAAACATAGATACCAATTTTGCCATAGTCAGCCAAACTTCCTGTCCGCCATCTTTATTCTCTTTTAAAACCTACTTTTTCAAACTCCTCCTAGACCGAACGTCCGATTTTCACCAAAATTGGATCGTGTCATCTCCAGACCGTGCCGAGTAAAAGTTATGGATTTCGTGTCGATAGACAAAACCGTTTTCGTATACCGCAGTGGCAAAGTTGAGGCATGATGCCAAAATGACTATTCAGGCTTTATATCTGCAATGCCTTGACATATTGACACCAAACTTTGTATGTGTCATTGTCACTTCACTCTGACCACATCACATCAGTTTCGTAACTGCGCCACCTATTGGTCGAAAGTGATAATCATATTTTTAGTTATTGTATGTGATTTTTCAACCATTTTGCCAAAATTCATCTTCAAATGTCTTTAATTGCTCTTTGCTGCAGTGGGTCTCACACTCCCAGCCACTTTGGCATGTCTTGTCGTCTTGCTTGCGCTTGGCCCCGGTGATTGCTGCTTGCAGCTATATTTAGGGGCCAAGCACTGAAAGTGCGGAGGCACCTATTGTTTTCGTTCCGGTTCTTATTATTATTAGGGGCCAAGCACTGAAAGTGCGGAGGCACCTATTGTTTTCGTTCCGGTTCTTATTATTATTATTATTATTATTATTATTCTGCTTCTTCCGACTGGGCGTCTATGGCAGCCCATAGAAGCGTATGCGGGAAAGTTGTTCCGGTTTGACATTCTGATAGAGGACATTCCCAACAGTAATTGCACCAATTTTGGTGTCTCTAACTCATTCCCTCTAGCGCCACCACCTGTCCAAAGTTTCACTTATATTATGCTAATAACTTTTAAACCGTAAGGCCTATCAACAAAATTCTTTTTTCCTCTGATTTCTGAGCTCACGACGATTCGACTGGACCCTATGACGTCATTTTCCGTCATAAAAATATGGCCGCCATTTTGAATTGTCCAAAAAACCTTCTTTTGCGAACTCGTCCTAGACGGTTTGTCCGATTTGCACCAAAATTGCACCAGATCATCTTCAGGCTGTGGGGACAAAAAGTTATGGAATTCAAGTTGATTCGTCAAACCGTTTTCGATAAACGCGCAAACAAATTTTACGTAGCGCTTGCGAAAACAGACATAAGGCTGTATCTCCGCATCGCTTAATCGTATTCAAACCAAACTTCCTACATGTCATCACAAGCATGACCTGAGGCTACATGCTGCGTTTCGGCGCAGCGCCACCTACTGGTCTGGAGATATGAAAAAAGGCTATTTTTGCTTATAACTTCTGAACGGTTTGTCCAAAAATCACAAAAGTGGTCTCGATAGATTCAGGGCGTCATGTTGAGTTGACTGATATCCAATTTTTCCATATCGGCCATTTTGGCTGTCGGCCATTTTGAATTATGTGCTAAAATGCTGTATTTTATGAACGCATGAACGTATCGTTACGAAACTCAGTATGGGTCATCAGTACAAAGCCCTAAAGGTACTCAAAAGATTATGAGACAGCGCCACCTTTTGGTCAAAAGTTATAATGAAATTTCCAAAAATGCTAATAACTTTTGAATAAATTTGCCTATAGTAATGACACTGATCTCAATAGATTCCTTGGGTTATGCTGAAAACATAGATACCAATTTTGCCATAGTCAGTCAAACTTCCTTTCCGCCATCTTTATTTTCTTTTAAAACCTACTTTTTCAAACTCCTCCTAGACCGAACGTCCGATTTTCACCAAAATTGGATCGTGTCATCTCCAGACCGTGCCGAGTAAAAGTTATGGATTTCGTGTCGATAGACGAAACCGTTTTCGTATACCGCAGTGGCAAAGTTGAGGCATGATGCCAAAATGACTATTCAGGCTTTATATCTGCAATGCCTTGACATATTGACACCAAACTTTGTATGTGTCATTGTCACTTCACTCTGACCACATCACATCAGTTTCGTAACTGCGCCACCTATTGGTCGAAAGTGATAATCATATTTTTAGTTAATGTATCAACCATTGTGCCAAAATTCATCTTTAAATGTCTTCAATTGCTCCTTGCTGCAGTGGGTCTCACACTCCCAGCCACTTTGGCATGTCTTGTCGTCTTGCTTGCGCTTGGCCCCGGTGATTGCTGCTTGCAGCTATATTTAGGGGCCAAGCACTGAAGGTGCGGGCACCTATTGTATCTGTTCCCGTTCTTATTCTTCTTCTTTTTCTTTTTCTTTTTTTTCTTTTTTTTCTTCCGACTGGGCGTCTATGGCAGCCTATAGAACCGTTTGCGGGAAACTTATACAAATTGGCACAGTGATAGAGGACAGCCTGAACTATCACCATAGCAAATTTGGAGTCTCCAACTCATTCCCTCTAGCGCCACCAGCTGTCCAAAGTTTCACTCATGTTTATGCTAATAACTTTTGAACCACAAGGGCTAGAAACAAAATTCTTTTTTCCTCTGATTCCTGAGCTCATGACGATTCGACTGCACCCTATGACGTCATTTTCCGTCATAATAGTTTTCCCGCCATTTAGAATTTTCCGAAAAACCTACTTTTTCGAACTCCTCCTAGGCCGTTGCTCCGAATTTCACGAAAAATGAACCAGATCATCTCCAGACCTTGACGACCAAAAGTTATGGAATTCAAGTTGATTCGAATTACCGTTCTCGAATACCGCGCAAATAAATTTTACGTAGCGCTTGCGAAAACAGACGTAAGGCCGTATCTCCACAACGCTTTATCGGATTCAGACCAAATTTGGTACATGTCATCACAAGCATGACCTGAGGCTACATGCTGCGTTTCGGCACAGCGCCACCTACTGGTCCGGAGATATGAAGAATTTATGTTTTTGCTTATAACTTCTGAACGGTTTGTCCAAAAATCACAAAAGTGGTCTCGTTAGATTCAGGGCGTCGTGCTGAGTTGACTGATATCCAATTTTCCCATATCGGCCATTTTGGCTGTCGGCCATTTTGAATTATGTGCTAAAATGCTGTATTTTATGAACGCATGAACGTATCGTTACGAAACTCAGTATGGGTCATCAGTACAACGCCCTAAAGGTACTCAAAAATTTATGAGACACCGCCACCTTTTGGTCAAAAGTTATAATGAAATTTCCAAAAATGCTAATAACTTTTGAATAAATTTGCCTATAGTAATGACACTGATCTCAATAGATTCCTTGGGTTATGCTGAAAACATAGATACCAATTTTGCCATAGTCAGCCAAACTTCCTGTCCGCCATCTTTATTTTCTTTTAAAACCTACTTTTTCGAACTCCTCCTAGACCGAAGGTCCGATTTTCACCAAAATCGGATCGTGTCATCTCCAGACCGTGCCGAGTAAAAGTTATGGATTTCGTGTTGATAGACGAAACCGTTTTCGTATACCGCAGTGGCAAAGTTGAGGCATGATGCCAAAATGACTATTCAGGCTTTATATCTGCAATGCCTTGACATATTGACACCAAACTTTGTAAGTGTCATTGTCACTTCACTCTGACCACATCACATCAGTTTCGTAACTGCGCCACCTATTGGTCGAAAGTGATAATCATATTTTTAGTTAATGTATGTGATTTTTCAACCATTTTGCCAAAATTCATCTTTAAATGTCTTCAATTGCTCCTTGCTGCAGTTGGTCTCTCACTTCCAGCCACTTTGGCATGTCTTGTCGTCTTGCTTGCGCTTGGCCCCGGTGATTGCTGCTTGCAGCTATATTTATTATTATTCTGCTTCTTCCGACTGGGCGTCTATGGCAGCCCATAGAAGCGTATGCGGGAAAGTTGTTCCGGTTTGACATTCTGATAGAGGACATTCCCAACAGTAATTGCACCAATTTTGGTGTCTCTAACTCATTCCCTCTAGCGCCACCACCTGTCCAAAGTTTCACTTATATTATGCTAATAACTTTTAAACCGTAAGGCCTATCAACAAAATTCTTTTTTCCTCTGATTCCTGAGCTCACGACGATTCGACTGGACCCTATGACGTCATTTTCCGTCATAAAAATATGGCCGCCATTTTGAATTGTCCAAAAAACCTTCTTTTGCGAACTCGTCCTAGACGGTTTGTCCGATTTGCACCAAAATTGCACCAGATCATCTTCAGGCTGTGGGGACAAAAAGTTATGGAATTCAAGTTGATTCGTCAAAAAGTTTTCGATAAACGCGCAAACAAATTTTACGTAGCGCTTGCGAAAACAGACATAAGGCTGTATCTCCGCATCGCTTAATCGTATTCAAACCAAACTTCCTACATGTCATCACAAGCATGACCTGAGGCTACATGCTGCGTTTCGGCGCAGCGCCACCTACTGGTCTGGAGATATGAAAAAAGGCTATTTTTGCTTATAACTTCTGAACGGTTTGTCCAAAAATCACAAAAGTGGTCTCGATAGATTCAGGGCGTCATGTTGAGTTGACTGATATCCAATTTTTCCATATCGGCCATTTTGGCTGTCGGCCATTTTGAATTATGTGCTAAAATGCTGTATTTTATGAACGCATGAACGTATCGTTACGAAACTCAGTATGGGTCATCAGTACAAAGCCCTAAAGGTACTCAAAAGATTATGAGACAGCGCCACCTTTTGGTCAAAAGTTATAATGAAATTTCCAAAAATGCTAATAACTTTTGAATAAATTTGCCTATAGTAATGACACTGATCTCAATAGATTCCTTGGGTTATGCTGAAAACATAGATACCAATTTTGCCATAGTCAGCCAAACTTCCTGTCCGCCATCTTTATTTTCTTTTAAAACCTACTTTTTCAAACTCCTCCTAGACCGAACGTCCGATTTTCACCAAAATCGGATCGTGTCATCTCCAGACCGTGCCGAGTAAAAGTTATGGATTTCGTGTCGATAGACGAAACCGTTTTCGTATACCGCAGTGGCAAAGTTGAGGCATGATGCCAAAATGACTATTCAGGCTTTATATCTGCAATGCCTTGACATATTGACACCAAACTTTGTATGTGTCATTGTCACTTCACTCTGACCACATCACATCAGTTTCGTAACTGCGCCACCTATTGGTCGAAAGTGATAATCATATTTTTAGTTATTGTATGTGATTTTTCAACCATTTTGCCCAAATTCATCTTCAAATGTCTTTAATTGCTCCTTGCTGCAGTGGGTCTCACACTCCCAGCCACTTTGGCATGTCTTGTCGTCTTGCTTGCGCTTGGCCCCGGTGATTGCTGCTTGCAGCTATATTTATTAGGGGCCAAGCACTGAAAGTGCGGAGGCACCTATTGTTTTCGTTCCGGTTCTTATTATTAGGGGCCAAGCACTGAAAGTGCGGAGGCACCTATTGTTTTCGTTCCGGTTCTTATTATTATTATTATTATTATTATTATTCTGCTTCTTCCGACTGGGCGTCTATGGCAGCCCATAGAACCGTTTCCGGGAAAGTTGTTCCGGTTTGACATTCTGATAGAGGACAGTCCCAACAGTAATTGCACCAATTTTGGTGTCTCTAACTCATTCCCTCTAGCGCCACCACCTGTCCAAAGTTTCACTTATATTATGCTAATAACTTTTAAACCGTAAGGCCTATCAACAAAATAATTTTTTCCTCTGATTCCTGAGCTCATGACGATTCGATTTCATCCTATGACGTCATTTTCCGTCATAAAAATATGGCCGCCATTTTGAATTGTCCAAAAAACCTTCTTTTGCGAACTCGTCCTAGACGGTTTGTCCGATTTGCACCAAAATTGCACCAGATCATCTTCAGGCTGTGGGGACAAAAAGTTATGGAATTCAAGTTGATTCGTCAAACCGTTTTTGATAAACGCGCAAACAAATTTTACGTAGCGCTTGCGAAAACAGACATAAGGCTGTATCTCCGCATCGCTTAATCGTATTCAAACCAAACTTCCTACATGTCATCACAAGCATGACCTGAGGCTACATGCTGCGTTTCGGCGCAGCGCCACCTACTGGTCTGGAGATATGAAAAAAGGCTATTTTTGCTTATAACTTCTGAACGGTTTGTCCAAAAATCACAAAAGTGGTCTCGATAGATTCAGGGCGTCATGTTGAGTTGACTGATATCCAATTTTTCCATATCGGCCATTTTGGCTGTCGGCCATTTTGAATTATGTGCTAAAATGCTGTATTTTATGAACGCATGAACGTATCGTTACGAAACTCAGTATGGGTCATCAGTACAAAGCCCTAAAGGTACTCAAAAGATTATGAGACAGCGCCACCTTTTGGTCAAAAGTTATAATGAAATTTCCAAAAATGCTAATAACTTTTGAATAAATTTGCCTATAGTAATGACACTGATCTCAATAGATTCCTTGGGTTATGCTGAAAACATAGATACCACTTTTGCCATAGTCAGCCAAACTTCCTGTCCGCCATCTTTATTTTCTTTTAAAACCTACTTTTTCGAACTCCTCCTAGACCGAACGTCCGATTTTCACCAAAATCGGATCGTGTCATCTCCAGACCGTGCCGAGTAAAAGTTATGGATTTCGTGTCGATAGACGAAACCGTTTTCGTATACCGCAGTGGCAAAGTTGAGGCATGATGCCAAAATGACTATTCAGGCTTTATATCTGCAATGCCTTGACATATTGACACCAAACTTTGTATGTGTCATTGTCACTTCACTCTGACCACATCACATCAGTTTCGTAACTGCGCCACCTATTGGTCGAAAGTGATAATCATATTTTTAGTTATTGTATGTGATTTTTCAACCATTTTGCCCAAATTCATCTTCAAATGTCTTTAATTGCTCCTTGCTGCAGTGGGTCTCACACTCCCAGCCACTTTGGCATGTCTTGTCGTCTTGCTTGCGCTTGGCCCCGGTGATTGCTGCTTGCAGCTATATTTATTATTATTATTATTATTCTGCTTCTTCCGACTGGGCGTCTATGGCAGCCCATAGAAGCGTATGCGGGAAAGTTGTTCCGGTTTGACATTCTGATAGAGGACATTCCCAACAGTAATTGCACCAATTTTGGTGTCTCTAACTCATTCCCTCTAGCGCCACCACCTGTCCAAAGTTTCACTTATATTATGCTAATAACTTTTAAACCGTAAGGCCTATCAACAAAATTCTTTTTTCCTCTGATTCCTGAGCTCACGACGATTCGACTGGACCCTATGACGTCATTTTCCGTCATAAAAATATGGCCGCCATTTTGAATTGTCCAAAAAACCTTCTTTTGCGAACTCGTCCTAGACGGTTTGTCCGATTTGCACCAAAATTGCACCAGATCATCTTCAGGCTGTGGGGACAAAAAGTTATGGAATTCAAGTTGATTCGTCAAACCGTTTTCGATAAACGCGCAAACAAATTTTACGTAGCGCTTGCGAAAACAGACATAAGGCTGTATCTCCGCATCGCTTAATCGTATTCAAACCAAACTTCCTACATGTCATCACAAGCATGACCTGAGGCTACATGCTGCGTTTCGGCGCAGCGCCACCTACTGGTCTGGAGATATGAAAAAAGGCTATTTTTGCTTATAACTTCTGAACGGTTTGTCCAAAAATCACAAAAGTGGTCTCGATAGATTCAGGGCGTCATGTTGAGTTGACTGATATCCAATTTTTCCATATCGGCCATTTTGGCTGTCGGCCATTTTGAATTATGTGCTAAAATGCTGTATTTTATGAACGCATGAACGTATCGTTACGAAACTCAGTATGGGTCATCAGTACAAAGCCCTAAAGGTACTCAAAAGATTATGAGACAGCGCCACCTTTTGGTCAAAAGTTATAATGAAATTTCCAAAAATGCTAATAACTTTTGAATAAATTTGCCTATAGTAATGACACTGATCTCAATAGATTCCTTGGGTTATGCTGAAAACATAGATACCAATTTTGCCATAGTCAGCCAAACTTCCTGTCCGCCATCTTTATTTTCTTTTAAAACCTACTTTTTCGAACTCCTCCTAGACCGAACGTCCGATTTTCACCAAAATCGGATCGTGTCATCTCCAGACCGTGCCGAGTAAAAGTTATGGATTTCGTGTCGATAGACGAAACCGTTTTCGTATACCGCAGTGGCAAAGTTGAGGCATGATGCCAAAATGACTATTCAGGCTTTATATCTGCAATGCCTTGACATATTGACACCAAACTTTGTATGTGTCATTGTCACTTCACTCTGACCACATCACATCAGTTTCGTAACTGCGCCACCTATTGGTCGAAAGTGATAATCATATTTTTAGTTATTGTATGTGATTTTTCAACCATTTTGCCCAAATTCATCTTCAAATGTCTTTAATTGCTCCTTGCTGCAGTGGGTCTCACACTCCCAGCCACTTTGGCATGTCTTGTCGTCTTGCTTGCGCTTGGCCCCGGTGATTGCTGCTTGCAGCTATATTTATTATTATTATTATTATTCTGCTTCTTCCGACTGGGCGTCTATGGCAGCCCATAGAAGCGTATGCGGGAAAGTTGTTCCGGTTTGACATTCTGATAGAGGACATTCCCAACAGTAATTGCACCAATTTTGGTGTCTCTAACTCATTCCCTCTAGCGCCACCACCTGTCCAAAGTTTCACTTATATTATGCTAATAACTTTTAAACCGTAAGGCCTATCAACAAAATTCTTTTTTCCTCTGATTCCTGAGCTCACGACGATTCGACTGGACCCTATGACGTCATTTTCCGTCATAAAAATATGGCCGCCATTTTGAATTGTCCAAAAAACCTTCTTTTGCGAACTCGTCCTAGACGGTTTGTCCGATTTGCACCAAAATTGCACCATATCATCTTCAGGCTGTGGGGACAAAAAGTTATGGAATTCAAGTTGATTCGTCAAACCGTTTTCGATAAACGCGCAAACAAATTTTACGTAGCGCTTGCGAAAACAGACATAAGGCTGTATCTCCGCATCGCTTAATCGTATTCAAACCAAACTTCCTACATGTCATCACAAGCATGACCTGAGGCTACATGCTGCGTTTCGGCGCAGCGCCACCTACTGGTCTGGAGATATGAAAAAAGGCTATTTTTGCTTATAACTTCTGAACGGTTTGTCCAAAAATCACAAAAGTGGTCTCGATAGATTCAGGGCGTCATGTTGAGTTGACTGATATCCAATTTTTCCATATCGGCCATTTTGGCTGTCGGCCATTTTGAATTATGTGCTAAAATGCTGTATTTTATGAACGCATGAACGTATCGTTACGAAACTCAGTATGGGTCATCAGTACAAAGCCCTAAAGGTACTCAAAAGATTATGAGACAGCGCCACCTTTTGGTCAAAAGTTATAATGCAATTTCCAAAAATGCTAATAACTTTTGAATAAATTTGCCTATAGTAATGACACTGATCTCAATAGATTCCTTGGGTCATGCTGAAAACATAGATACCAATTTTGCCATAGTCAGCCAAACTTCCTGTCCGCCATCTTTATTTTCTTTTAAAACCTACTTTTTCGAACTCCTCCTAGACCGAACGTCC
>NC_136878.1:1109093-1314285 GCF_949152265.1 Phoxinus phoxinus | reverse complement strand
ACTGAATTATTGCGGGGGGAACACAATTATTGGGGGGCGAACTGAATTATTGGGGGAAACAGAATTATTGGGGGAAAACTGAATTATTGCGGGGGGAACACAATTATTGGGGGGGGCGAACTGAATTATTGGGGGAAAACAGAATTATTGGGGGGCGAACTGCATTATTGGGGGAAAACTGAATTATTGGGGGGGGGGGACAATTATTGGGGGGTGAACTGAATTATTGGGGGGGAAACAGAATTACTTGCTAAAAATCTCCAAAACAATAACTTGCAGTCTTGGTTCCTGAAGTATTTTCCTATTAATTTCTTCTGAACTCAATTTTATTTAATCTATTTCTTTATTTAATTAGTTTTTAGTTTAATTATATGTAATGTTGATTCTGCTGTGCTCAACTATGGGATGAGAGCTGAACTCGACCTGAGAACAGAAGTTGTCATTAACACTGAAGTTCTTGATCCTGATTGAGCATCTTGTGCTGCTTCACACTGGTGTTCTGCTGTAAACGGCACTATATACATGAAGAACATACGAAAGGAGAGGAAATCAGACGCGTTCGAGCTGACATGCCAACATGTGTTGCTGTAAGAACTAATCGAGTCCCAACACAGAGTGCCCCGCTGTGCTGTGCCCGTGATGATTGGACGGCAGCGCTCGCTCTTTAGCTTTAGTGGCGTTTGACGTTCTCCTCGTTGTGGAGTAAAAGCACATTAGCGATATGAAATGTCACGCTGAAGCATCTCTGGAGAGATGGTGTGTTTTCAGTTGAGTCAGTGCTGTAATTGGAGTGTGTCCGGTTCGCGCTGTAATGACCGTGTGTGTGTGTGTGTGTGTGTGTGTGGGTGGTTTCCTCTTCTCGCTGTGACTCATGGTTAGTAGAGGTGCGTCGTCTGCTTGGATAATTCAAAGGAAGTCTGGTTTGTCAGTATAAGAATAGTTTGTGCAATAATGAGCATGTCGACTCTTTCTCTTCCACACGGTTCCCAGAGACTGCTCCAAACGCAGCGTTATTGTGTGTTAATGATGACAGACCTGTCATCTCTGGCCAGTCTTGCTTCTTCAATGGGGGACGCATTAGAGCACGTATCTGACATCAGGACTTCATTAGGGGTGCAGCGATATGAAAATGTATTGATACCCGATAGTTCTTTATATTTGAAAGCTGATAACCGATAAATTGGCTGATTAATCTAAATCTTGATTTTTATGTCATTTTTGAGAGCCTGATTACAAAAACGAAAGTCTCCCCATTAGGCTTGCCGGTACACCGGTTTCATCACTTGCCCACCGCGGCACCAAAAAAAAAAAAAAAAAAAGTTTGACGCTCTTGTGAATGTGAATGCTTTTAAACCGTTCAAGCGCAACAAGACTAAAGAGACCGCGCTGTAAGTCCTGCCTATCTCACACACACACACACGACCCACAGAAAAGACGCACGTCAGTAGCCTATCGAGTTCTCTTTCGGTCTTGAACAAACCATAACACACACAAATTATGCCAAAATGTCCGTTTTGTCGAGTTTCCTCAAGAGCAGTCTTAAATGATTTAAATAGTCTAAAATAAACGTAGAGATTTGTGAGAACATGTGACGCGTGTCAGATCGCGTCTCTGTCAGCTCTTGTAGTGTCATTAATGTTGATCAAAGAACAAAGTTAAGAGAGTAAATGACTTCTCCGTTTTCGTATTTTCGTTTTCTTTCGCTCCCCCCCCCCCACCCCCACAATGGCTGCAGAGGTGCACAGGAATAATCCTTCCTAAAATGCATTAAACTTTCGTTTACAAAGACGTGGAACTCACCGAGTGGTCAGGGTGTTCACTGATATGCTCACACAGAAATCTCTGCAAAAGATGCTTTCCAACAGGTGCTTTACCATTCGTTGTAAAACTGTGGACCTATTTTTTTCAAACGCTTCACACCCATTCTTCCGTTGAGAGCTGGAAAACTACGATAAAACCAGTTGGAAAGCATCTTTTGCAGCGATTTCTGTGTGAGCATATCAGTGAACACCCCTGAAATACCGAAGTTGTCCTTTAACACATCTCCGGTGAACGGCTTCTTCACGCAAAAGAAAAACTCCTCATGAAGCTCCTCTCCGCAGTGAAATTCAGTGACCTATGTGGCGTTGATGGATCGAGGTTGTTCCTTAACTTCATTTTATATGTGCAATTCACACGAGCTCTAAGCGCATGCGAGACTGCTGCGAGTAGCCAAACTTTATTAATGAAACAGAACAACAGAGGGAATAATTTCTGTAATTTTTTTTTTTTTTGGCTGGTCACACGGCTTTCATCGTTTTTTTTTAGTTTACGTGACTGGTGCGGAGACCTGGAGTGTTATTTAAAAAAATTATTTTGTTTTATTCATATTTTTTTGTTTTTTTACATCCCCCCGATGAAACCGATATTACCGTCACATCTCTACTCCCATTAAAACCCATGTCCCAAGCACACATTTATGATGTTCTCATGATAATGTTATGTTGCCGATATGACAGATTTGCACTGAACTGTATTGTCCTGTATTTTAAGTGATTCCAATCATATTTCAAGCAATTCATAACCATCATGTTGAACAGTGCGCATCTGAAGAGTCTCAGCTGAAGGAAATAATACATTATTTATCGGCTTTAAGATATCAGAAAAATGTTCTTATCGGGCCGATAACGGTAACATTAAAAATGAACATTTATCGGCCAATACCGATATGGTGGCGATATATCGGGCATCTCTAGCTTTCATATCTGAGATTTCACACTGTGACTGACAGTATTGTGTTGTGTTGTGTTTCCAGTTGGAGTCATCGCAGCTTTACCTCAAAAACCCGTCTGATATCTGAGAAGTATTTTGAAATGAAGGTTTTATGATCCTCCATAAAACTGCAGTGAACCAAAGACAGTCTCAAAAACACAGTTTGAAATCGCTGGTGTTTCTGACGTCACACACTACCTTGACCAATCAGATCAACGTGTGATCGTCAACCAGTGGATCTCTGAGTGAGGGAGTGGAGGCGGGGCTCATTTGCATATTCATAGAGCCGCGCATACTAAATGAGGCAAGGGTGTCGAGTTACATTCAAGCTATTTTAAGACATTTTTCAAGCATAAAACATTTAAATATGTCATTTTGGTGATTTAGAGATGAGTTTAAAGGGATAAATGATTGACAGCAGTGGGACTTTAACTAAAAGAGCCGCAATCGTGGACGCAGGGATTGTTTCCCCCTGCAGACGCTAAAGGAGAGGAACCTGCCACTCTCATTTGCTTGACCTTTCTCGATGGCCGATCGATAGACGCAGCATGTTTGAGCACCACAGGAATGCTGGGAGAACATTAACCGAACATAAGCCGTGAGTCAGCCTCGTCTTAGTCCGTCAGTCGAGCTAAGAATAAGCAATGCATTCCTGCAGATCAATCGCTACTGTGTTCACAGAATGCGTACGTGTGTCTATATCCGTCAGCGGACGCCCACATCAGGCAAGATGTTTCTCAAGTGTTTGAGTGCAAAAGTTTGGATGCTGATGTTCATATGAGTTATCAATAGTTGGATGCTAATGCTGTAATAATTGAAGTGCACCTGAAACCTTTATTGATGCCATGACATTTTCCCATTGCAGTTTATTTTCTCCCTACGTTCTCAAAAGGCACAATTTAAAAATGCAAAGCCTATAATTACACTTTGAGCCCAATTATGAAGTGGGTTGTGGGCCGTTCTGATCAGACCCCTGGGACGTGCCGGGTTTCTCCAAAGGGAACTCTGGGTAATGCACTGCTTAGACCTCGCCGCTGTGATGCCGTATTTAGATTATTTATCTGCTGTGTGCATTTAGATGCTCTCGAGAGGGGTCTTGAAGCATCAGGCTTCTCTGTTTCACCGCTCCTCTGATGCGTTCAGGTGTGTTTTGATTGGAGGACACCTTCATGGCCACGAGGGACCAGAGACACGGCATCATTGGGCCTTATGAGGCGGAAAATGTGGATGAAATCGTGGAATGCAGTCATAAAAATGGAATATGCCGACATTTGGATCAATAAATCAACAGTAGGGCTGCACACTTAATCAAATCACTGTCTGTGAATATTAAAGCACAAAAAGACTGCTAAATATGAATAGGGCTGGGCAAAAAAACCCGATTTTTCCATTAATCGATTTTTAAAATGTGATCGATTCAAAATCGATTCTCAAAGGCCAAAAATATATTTTTTTCCATATTTATTTATACCTATCACCCAAAAGCCAGTGTAAAAGCCGGCTATTTTGGTCCAATGAGGGTTTCCAGTAGCACGGGGAAGGAAGCGCGCGTTCTAGTCTTTTCAGCGTTTTAAAGGAATTTTTGGACACAGGTTCTCATATGCAATTATCTCGTTTTAATCTGACTCCATGAATTAAATAAAGTTCAATGTGCAATAAGGTTATGTTTACACTTAAATAGTTACAACATGATGTAATGAGAATTTAAACCATTTAACCCAGCATAAATGTTACCTGAGAGAGAGAAATATAAAGAGAGAGAGAGAGAGAGAGAGAGAGAGAGAGAAAGAAAGAAAGAGAGAGAGAAAGAGAGAGGGAGAGAGCCCTCTCCCCAGCTTGGCATCCAAAAACAAGAGACAGAACAACCATTACATCCTGTTTTGTCACTTCCCTGACCGTGTGATTTTAACACCTAGGTGTGAGATATTCAAACTGACCAATCAGAGCATCACAATTTTCCCCATTGTCCCAAAACTCCGGCCCACAGGCCCATCACCGCTATGCTGGAAATGTCTTAATGAAAAGCAGTGTCTTTGTTGCATTGAAATAATCTTGGATTATTTCCAACCTTACACCAGTTTTAGTTTTCCTACGGTGTTCTTAGGCTTGCAGTCTCCATGCTACAGATAATGCTGTGAGATTTTATGTTAGTTTTCTCTTAAACATAAACTAACCTGATCCTGATTGGTCAAGGCATGCGACTGTTCTGACTCGTCTAATTTTCAGCATCAATTTTTCATCTTGCATCAAAATCCTGTTTATTCACTGTATGCATTTGTAGTTGGGGTTTAATGTACCCAAGAGTACCTAAGATAAAAAGTTTAATATACAGGTTTGTGGCTCTATTTCTTTTGATTAATTAACCACTCGTGAACTTATGTTCACTGTTTAAAAAAAATAAAATATAGGATTTTTATTAAATCTAAGAGTCGAATCGTGAATCGAAATCGAATCGAATTGGAACATCTGAATCGATACCCAGCCCTAAATATGAAGTCTGCATTTAGAATATACTTTTCAAAGTAATAACTAACAGTTTATTAAATAAAACACACGGTCTCACAAATTTTCATCCATGTTTCATCATAATTTGAACTGTCAACCTTTGTTGTGGATTTTAGTTTTTGATTATATATTTAAAAAAAAGTATTAAATAGTTAAACTTTGATGCATTCATTTAATTACCATTTGTATTAAATCAAAACGTACTAAAATAAAAACTAAATATTTAAAAATTATTGTCAAAATGTCCTTAAATTGTTTTATGAATAAATTATTAGACATTCTTTTGGATTATTATAATTTTACTAAGCCATTAAATTGAATGTATGGCAATCTTTCCTTATTTTCTGTGAGTGACAGGTGCAGAAACTATGGAAGCTTGTTTATGCCACAGAATAAAAAATTAAAAAGGTAATTGCGACTTTTTATTTCACAATTCTGACTTTATAACACACAATTGGAACTTTACATCATGCAATTCTGACTTTATATTTCCAAATTCTGATTTTATAATACAACATTGGTCCCAATTGTGTGTTATAAAGTCAGAATTGTGAGATATAAACTTGCCATACATTTTTTTTCCTTCGAATTGGACTTTATATCTCACAATTCTAAGAAAAGATGTCAGAACTCGCAATTCGGACTTTTTTCTCTCGCAATTGCATGTTATAAAGTCAGAATTGC
The DNA here is from genome assembly GCF_949152265.1 of Phoxinus phoxinus. NCBI lineage: Eukaryota > Metazoa > Chordata > Actinopteri > Cypriniformes > Leuciscidae > Phoxinus > Phoxinus phoxinus. The sequence goes on along the minus strand of NC_136878.1, from coordinate 1,308,345 downwards.
GAGATGTAAACTCGCAAATTGTGTGCGATTAAAAAAAAATAGCAATTATCTTTTAAAATGTTTTACTATGTGACGTAAACAAGCTTCCATAAGAAAAAGCTGAAATTATAACACGCAATTGGAACTTTATATCATGCAATTCTGACTTTACAACTCCCAATTGCGCAATTTTGAGAAATAAACTCACAATTCTGAGGTTTATGTCTCCCAATTCTGATTTTATAACACAACATTGGGAGATATAAACTTGCCATAATTTTTTTTTTCCTTTGAATCGGACGTTATATCTCACAATTCTGACGTTTATCTCTCACAACTCTGACTTTATAAGACAACACTGGGAGATATAAAGTCATAATTGCATGATATAAAGTCCCAATTGTGTTATAAAGTCAGAGTTATGAGATATAAACTTGCAATAATTTTTTCCCTTCGAATTTACATCCCACAATTCTAAGAAAAGATGTCAGAACTCCGATCTCTCTCTCTCTCTCTCTCTCTCTCTCTCTCTCTCTCTCTCTCTCTCTCTCTCTCTCTCTCTCTCTCTCTCTCTCTCTCTCTCTCGCCCTCTCTCTCTCGCCCTCTCTCTCTCGCCCTCTCTCTCTCTCGCCCTCTCTCTCTCTCGCCCTCTCTCTCTCGCCCTCTCTCTCTCTCTCTCTCGCTCTCTCTCTCTCGCCCTCTCTCTCTCTCTCTCTCTCTCTCTCTCTCTCTCTCTCTCTCTCTCTCTCTCTCTCTCTCTCTCTCTCTCTCTCTCTCTCTCTCTCTCTCTCTCTCTCTCAGTGTAATATCTGTTGTGTTTGTGCGGCCGCTGGGATTCTACTCTTTATTTTTGGAACACATTCATCCGTCAGACTCGCTTTACTCAGTTCTGAATCACTGACATGTGATGCATGTGGGAACTCGAGTTGTTTCCTGTCTTTGTTGGTTTGTATTAAGGTTCACATGTCTTGTTATAGCGTCGTAGGCGTTCGGTTCTCTATATTTAGGCGTTTCTGTCTGTCTTCGGATCCTCTGAGACGTTCTCGACTAGAATCCATCAGTAGTTTGGCTTCCTGAACAGCGTCTGTGATGCTTTCCAAATGTTGCTATGTTGACGTCAGCTGACGAGCAGTGGGAGGAGTCTATGTTTAACGGACCAATGGCTGATGGGGGCGGAGTCAACAAGGTGGGAGGAGAATTTGGCAAACCTGTGTGGAAACAGTCATTATAGTGTTGTTGTTTTTTTGTTGTTTTTTGTCCATAATCACCAGTGTTGGGAACGTTACTTTAAAAAAGTAATTAGTTATAGTTACTCACTACTTGTTCCAAAAAGTAACTGAGTTAGTAACTGAATTACTCTATAATAAAAGTAACTCGTTACCAGGGAAAGTAACTATTTGCGTTACTGTTAAAAAAAAATTGCTATAATCCAAAGAACTTGGATTTTTGTGAGCAGTTTTCACGAGTCAGTTGAAATGAGTAGAACAGACAGGTGTTTGTACATAACTTTCCATATTTATTGCACGTCGACAGACAGCAAGAGGTTTATCCTGCACTTTGAGTATTAATTTATCTTTGTAAGAAAAGTAAACCGTTACACCATATAAAGTGCATAACTCTAGCAAATTAAATCAAACTCTCTCAACCAGAAACAACTGGCGAACTAGCATCTGTGGTGGAGGACGTATCGGTGTTTTTTGCCACTAGGTTTGTAGATGCGCGTGTCAATTTGAGTCAAGTCTTCGCTCCTGGACATAATGTACACATTACTTGCACGTTCTTGCCTTTGACCACAATGAATTTGAAGTAGTGGTTATATCTCCACCAACTTTTCATCGGATTGCTCCTGACTCGCCACCTCTGCTGCTCCGTCAAATCTGTTTAGCGGTTGTGTGTGTGTGTGTGTGGCGCGTGTGCTGGCATGTGTGTAAAAACACTGGCTCTGATTGGCTACCATGAAACTTGACTCTGCCTTAGCCAATCATAATCGCTTACATCGTTATTAACCCACCTCCTCACTAGCTGTGAGCCAGGGGTGCGTTCGGAATCGGAATACACATTTTATTCAATCAATGCATATAACGCACAGCATTTAACGTCCAGTAACGTTAACGGCGTTGTAACGACGGGAAAAGTAATTAGTTAGATTACCCCGTTACTGAAAAAATAACGTCGTTACCTAACGCCGTTATTTTAAACGCCGTTATTCCAAACACTGATAATCACACACACACGCGCACACACACACGCACACACACACGTGTATGTAAATGAAGGGCAGTTGTTGTGTTTTTATTACCCTCCGGCCTGGTTTGGAGTTCTGTTATAATCAGCACTTTAGGTGTGTGTGTGTGTGTGTCTCTTTCCCTCCTCAGCACTTTCAGCCGTAATGATCCGATGTCTAATGGCGGAGACAGATCTGAGTTCAGATCTCTCAGCAAGACAGAAGCATTATATTATGAAATGAGAGAATGAAAACTTTGATAAAGTTTGCATCATAATACTGTCGTCTTCCTGTTTATTAATGTGGCGCTGCGGTGAAACGATTCCGATAGAGCGCAACAGTCCGGCTCTAGAAGTAAAAACTCTATTCATTTTCTCCATAGGGAAATTGATTTTAAACAATAACTTATACACCTTTAAAGACAGACAGACCTTTTTTTTTAAATAACAGCGTTTAACAGGAAAAACTACATTACTCATGATTCTGTACAGAAAACAAGTCGATCTCTTTACGCTCAAAATACTTTAGTGTGTGTATATATATATATATGCGCATGTTTTTTGCAATAAACTTTCAATATATTGTTTTATGTACAGTGTGTGTATATATATATATAGGGCTGGGCATCGTTCAAAATCTTTCGATCCGGTGCCAATTTCGATACCTCTGTTTCGATACCGGTTCCTAACGATACTTTTTTCGATACCAATTTTATGAAATCTATTTTAACAAGATTACATAACACATTACCTCAGAAAAACTTTTATTTTTTATTTATTTAGTTTTATTTTTTCAGTTTGACTCATGCTCCTTAGCCAGTGCACAAAGGAACAAAAAATGTTTTATAAAGCGCTCATGCTCACCAAAGCTGAATTTTTGAATAAAAAAATACAGTAAAACTTTAGTAATATTGTGAAATAGTATTACAATTTAAAATCGCATGTAATATATTTCAAAATGTAATTTTTCCTGTGATGTCAAAGCTGAATGTTCAAAATCATTACCTCAGTGTCACATGACCCTTCAGAAATATGAAAACAGTTTGCTGCTTAATATTTTGGAAACTATGATAATTTTTTTTCATGATTCTTTTATGAATAAAAAAATCAAAAGAAAAGCATTTATTTAAAAACGAAATATTTTGTAACATTACACATGTTTTAATGTCACCTTTGATAACTTTAAGGCATCCTTACTGAAAAAAAAATTCTGACTAACCATTAACCAACACATTTTTGAACGGCAGTGTACATTCAGTAGGTTATTATTTATTGCAGTGATCAACAAGATATCTCTTCATTTACCAGTCGAAGACGGAGCAACTTCGTGCTCTTATGTTTACACCGTGCACTGTCAAGGTCTTCATCGTGTTTGTCGTGGTACCGGTCTTTGCAGCAATTATTTTACCGCAAATACAGCATCGCGCGCGGTTGGCATCGAGCCTGGAGAAATGTACCCACACTTTTGATCGATTTTTCCACATCTTTAAGGTATTATGTGTGTGTGCTCGCGTCTCATATGAATATGTGCGCGGAGAGTTTGTGTGTGTGTGTGTGTGTGTGTGTGTGTGTGTGTGCTCGCGGCTCATAAGTATGCGTGTCGAGAGTTTGTGCGTGCGCGCGCGTCTTATATGAGTGTGCGCGGAGAGTTCCGCGTGTTTCGTGTGAATAGAGTTTGTGTGTATGTGCGTGAGCGACTTAATGTGTGTCGTTGTGCATTTCATATGTATTTGTTTGAGCACTGACGTTGACGAGTTAACTCCTTAGGTATCGAAATCTGGAACCGAACAACATGTCATTTTTCGATACTCGATAGTATCGAGGCAATTCGGTCGGTACCTAAAAAGTATCGAGACTCGGTGCCCAGCCCATATATATATACATACACACACATAAAACTATTTAAACCATTTATTTTTATAATATATATAATCAACATTTAAATGAGTTTTATATTTCTCCATCGTTTTTAATGTGATTATGCTGTTCGTAATGCTTCATGGGAAGCTAGTTTCCGTCGCGGAATAAAAAAAAAAAATGTATCTAACAATTCGAACTTCAGAACTCTTTAAATGTTTAAATCTCACATTTCTGAGAAAAAAAAGTCAGAATTGTGAGTTATAAACTCGGAATTGCAAGAAAAAAAGTCAGAATTGCGAGAATTGTGAAATAAAAAGTTACAATTACTTTTTAATTTCTTTTTTTATTCCGTGGTGGAAACAAGCTTCCATACAAATCTCAAAACCGTGAAGCTGATAAGATGTTTGTGGTTTTGTGACTCTTCCGGTTCGTGTTCATGAAGACAACCTCATTTTGAGGATGTTCCCTGGTGTCTAATTCATGTCATGCTAATCAATGAATGGCATGTAAAAATTATATTCTTTGGTGTTGAATTGAATAATGAATTGACATGAAACTAATGGAGTGTGTAATGTCTGTGAAAGGCCGAACAGCCGCTTTACGATGTTCCCTACATTCCTGTGACAACAAGCGGTCTCACACACTCTCCTGGCTTTATTTTATAGGCTCTGGATGACACTGGATGAGTATTAAAGGGGTGGTTGATTATGATTTGACTTTTCTAACTGTAGTGAGTGTGTAATGTTGCTCTTTGATCATAAACAACATCTGCAAAGTTACAACGCTCAAAGTTCAGAGCAAAGGGAGATATTTGCTTTTAAAGAAATCACTTTTTAAGAACTACAACAAACGGCTGGTAGGAACTACACGACATTCCTCCCTGGTTAGTGACATCACCAACCCTAGAATTTACATAAACCCCGCCCCCAGAATGACAGAATATGCTAATCAATGACTAGAAGATAACTACACATAATCTACATAAATTCATCAACTAACCATTCAGAAATGTCCTGTTGCTTCTACATGTTGTCACTTTTTCTCGAGTCTCTCCATCATTGTCTGACTCCGGTTTGAACATAAAAGACAAAAAAATGTGTTAAAAAATTTCAGTGTTTGTGTGTGTGTGAGGTAAAAGGACAAAAGCTCTTGAAGGTCCGCCCCCTGTGCCGGGAGCAGCAGCTCATTTGCATTTAAAGGGACAGACACAAAACGGTGTGTTTTTGCTCACCCTCAAAAAGTGACGATTTTAACATGATATATAAAAATATCTGTGGGGTATTTTGAGCTAAAACTTCACACACACACTCTGGGGACATCAGAGACTTATCTTACATATTGTGAAAAGGGCATTATACCACCGCTTTAATGTTCTGCTGTGGTTCTCATAAGGGTTCGTTGTTCTTTGTGTCGTCAGATCGGTCGGCGCAGGACTCAACTCTCCTGCCAAGACCAACTCCATGGAAAAAAAACTGCACATCAAAAGCAAAGAACTGCAAGACACTCAAGACAAATGTCACAAGGTAAGAGCGCAGAGGTTTTAGGGGTGTGCGATATGTAGTCTATGACTATATTGTAATGGTTTTTGTAACGATGTGGAAGCTGATTATCTCATTTTGCAAAGCAAAAAACAGTAGAATTAGATCCTGAAATGCAATATATGGGGCAAAAAATGGCCTTGTATGATTGTTTTGTCCTATATTTCTTTATGATACGTTTAATCAATATCACACAAGCAAGTGGACTGTTTTTCCAGAATATCAACACTATTTTCAAATGTGATTTTTCTATATCAGTTAAATTTTTACATTTTAGTCACAATATTTTTCTGTTTTTGCTTTATTTTCGGCAATGGAAATAAGTTTCAAACAACTGCAACCGAAGCAGTGCAACTGAGTGGTGAATCATTACTGAATGAGTCAGCTGTGTGAAAGATTCGTTAGAGTGAACGATTCAATGACTCGCTCATCAAGAGAGAGTGAGCGACTAGCTAAAACTCGGGTTTTAGTTTCATATTTAAAGTATTCTTTCCTTTTTAAAAAGACGTTTCATATATTTTGATTTTCAAAATATTAATTTGCTGTGTAAATGCTGCATTAGATGCAGCTTTTGTACCACTTCTGCAGTGCAAAAATATACTTGTTGATACTGATTTTATTTGATTGGTGTATATAGTGTCGTCTTATTCCAGTTGAATTTGATTAAATGCAAGAATTTGACATGATGCATGTATCTAATAAGGTTAGAAAAATGGCCGTATAAAGGTAAAAAATGCCCCTGCAAATCAATTCCTAAAAAATTCAATTAGTTCAATTTAAATGTTTACATGTTCAGTTTATATATTTTTTTTAAATTAGTTTAAGAATATGGAGTCATCTGTCCACGACACAAAAGCACACTAAGTAAAATATTGTGTAATTATCCTTATCGACAAAATACCAAACAATATTTCGATGCTGAATTGTTTTGTTAGCATCACACACGCCTAGCCTGAATGAACACACTGAGATAATAACTGGAATATTCCCAGTTAAATCCAAGCTAAACTGGGAAAACACAAATCATGTGTGCAGTCATACACGTTCAGTGGAGAATTGTTTGTTTTTATTTTATTTGAAATGGACATTGCTATACATTGGACGCACCAATGCGTTTGCTTGGGTGTGTTAGCATGCTAATTGTATGAAATACAGTTTCTAAAGTGTCGCCAGTTTGTGTTGGCAGAGGTTTACGTGTCTGTCATGCACAGGTTGTGTTGTGTAATCCGAGCGCTGCTGTAAAATGCATTTAGACCTGGTGCTTGTGTTTGTGGCCGCTCAGATGGAGCAGGAGATCTCGCGGTTTCAGCGTAAGATGACTGACCTGGAGTCCGTCCTCCAGCAGAAGGATGTGGAGCTCAAAGCCTCCGAGACCCAGAGGAGCATCCTCGAACAGGACCTGGCCACCTACATCACCGAATGCAGCGTGAGTGGAGGACGTCTCAATAGCTGTGCTCTTATGTGAATTGTGGGATATTGCATAATTTAAAAAAAATAAAACGTGCATAAAAATAGCATGGTCTTAAATAAGGTGAATCCTTTTTTTTTATTCGGTAAAAACACATAAACTACGATAGAAACACATTTACTGAAGAAATTCCTGGATGCACATGTGACTTAAAGGGATAGTTCACTTTAAAATTAAAATTCTGTCATCATTTACTCACCCTCAAGTTGTTTCAAACCTGTATTAATTTATTTCTTCTGCTGAACACAAAGAAAGATATTTTGAAGAATGTCAGTAACCAAACAGTAGTCTGTACCCATTGACTTCCATAGTATTTTCATTTCCTGAGTAAATGATGACAGAATTTAAATTTTAAAGTGAACTATCCCTTTAAAGGATTAGTTCACTTTAAAAAAAACTTTTGCTGATAATTTCCTCACCCCGATGTCATCCCAGATGTCCATGTCTTTCTTTCTTCAGTCGAAAAGAAATGAAGGTTTTTGATGAACACATTTCTCCATATAATGGACGTCAATGGGCCCCAAACGGGTCAAGGTCCAGATGACAGTGTCAGCGCCGCTTCAACGGGCTTTAAACGACACCAGACGATGAATACGGGTCTGATCTAGCGAAACCATCGTCATTTCAAACATAAATAAAAATGTTTAAGTTTTATAAGCACAAGCGCTCGCCTTGCTCTGTTCTGTGATGCGCGTTCGTGACGTCACGTAATACGCAGTTACGGTGTAAAGGTCACGCTTGACGAGTCAGTGTTTACAGATGTGCGGAAGGAGGACCATACACACATATTCAAATGTCTGTGTGTCAGTTTATCGTTTAAAATGCCCATCTCGTGTGTGTATCCTGGTGTTGGAATATTAAAAAGCCTAAAAGAACATTTTCGTCAGGACAGAAATTTTTTACTTTTCACAGAAGCGTGACCTTTACACCTTTACAAGTTTTTTTTTTTTAAAGTGAACTAATCCTTTAATAGATCATGTGATTGATTGGATAACTGGACTAACCAACGGACCAATCGCATCACACGCCACATGATCTTTTCAATTTTGGAAATAAAACAAAGATTATTGAAGTATGTTTTAGGAGTTTTTCAACACTGGTTTTCTACTTCAAAATGTCTCCTTTAGTTCAATGTGTGGTGAGGCCTGTTCACACTGATAACTATATCTTCCCCGCCCGCAGACGGTGCATAACATCTGAATTGGTCTAATTTGAGAAGTATTAAAGCTGACAAATCTGTTAGTTGGTCAGAAAGGTCCACCGTGTTTGGCCCAGGAGTGTCTGACAGCAGGACTTTATCAGTACACACTCTTTGATGGGCGTATCTATTGTTTTATATCTAGAACAGCAACACTGACTGGATCATATCTGCGGTGCTCTTGATGTCCCGGCTCTAATGCACATGCTCTCACTGATAAAACACTCTTGGCAGTTTTTGTTCTGACCTTGCGTTCCAGCAACTGCTGCATCTCAACATAACAGACGTGTGTGTGTGTGTGTGTGTAGAGTCTGAAGCGCAGTCTGGAACAGGCTCGTGTCGAGGTGTCACAGGAAGATGATAAAGCTCTCCAGCTCCTCCATGACATCAGAGAACAGAGCAACAAACTCCAGGAGATCAAGGAGCAGGTGAACAAACTCACTTCTGTGTGTGTGTGTGTGTGTGTGTGTGTGTGTGTGTGTGTGTGTGTGTGTGTGTGTGTGTGTGTACGGGTGAAACTGGAAAAATGAGAATATGGTGCAAAAGTTCATTTATTTCAGCTTAAAAGGTGAAACTAATATACAGTGCTATGCATAAGTTTAGACACCCATGCTAAAGTTGACTAAAAAGAGGAATAAAAAATCATCTTTTGGAAATTGAACTTAATGCCTTAATTTAAAAAAATAGGAAAAATCCAACCTTTAAGGACACCAATTTTCTTTGTGAATGAATAATGTATCGTAAATAAATAAATGTTCTTCCTTAAAATGCAGGGTGCATAAGTTTGGACACCCCTATGTTAAATTCCCATAGAGGCAGGCAGATTTTTATTTTTAAAGGCCAGTTACTTCATGGATTCAGGATACTCTGCATCCTGATAAAGTTCCCTTGGCCTCTGGAATTAAAATAGCCCCACATCATCACATACCCTTCACCATACCTGGAGATTGGCATGGTTTTATTTCAGTTAGCCTAACAGCTGGTTTGATTTGCATTGAGAGATGATCTTATGGAAAGTACTCCATGCCAATCTCCAGGTATGGTGAAGGGTGTGTGATGATGTGGGGCTATTTTAATTCCAGAGGCCAAGGGAACTTTATCAGGATGCAGAGTATCCTGGATCCATGAAGTAACTGGCCTTTAAAAATAAAAATCTGCCTGCCTCTATGGGAATTTAACATAGGGATGTCCAAACTTATGCACCCTGCATTTTAAGGAAGAACATTTATTTATTTACGATACATTATTCATTCACAAAGAAAATTGGTGTCCTTAAAGGTTGGATTTTTCCTATTTTTTTAAATTAAGGCATTAAGTTCAATTTCCAAAAGATGATTTTTTATTCCTCTTTTTAGTCAACTTTAGCATGGGTGTCTAAACTTATGCATAGCACTGTATTATATAGACTCATTACATGCAAAGTGAGATATTTCAAGCCTTTATTTGTTATAATTTTGATGATTATGGATTACAGTTTATGATTATGAAAACCCCAAATTCTAAATTAGAATATTGTGAAAAGGTTTTCATAAGCTTTTAAGTTGAATTACTGAAATCTGAAGTCTGTATATTTCCTACCTGTTAGACAGGTAAATATGACATTTATTGTGAGTTTATGTGAGGATTGTTTTAAGTTTGTTAAAAAGTTTTTTTTTTTAAGCCTAATAAATGTAAAAAAAAATGGATAGCTTTCAATTACACTGTAATGTTGAAGGCTAAAATTAATGTTTAAAATTCGGGGTAAAATCATTTTCATCGAGACATCAGCAGCAGTTTTAGTTTCAGTGACCTCTTCATATAAAGATGCTGTTAAACAAGCTTTTAACATATACTGTCTTTATGTTGTTTCTACATTAATTTGGAGATTAACTGAAATTATTACATTATAAAATAGGCTATATAAACTTATAAAAACGTATAAACTTATAAAAACGTATAAACTTATAAAAACGTATAAACTTATAAAAACGTATAAACTTAGAAAACGTAAGTGTATTTAATTGCGATTAATCACTATTATCCATTGACAGCACTAATAAATATATATATATATAGGCTGCATTTATTTGATCAAAATACAGTAAAAATCTGAAAATATTACAATTTAAAATAAGTTATCCATGTGAATATAATGTAAAATGTAATTTATTCCTGTGATCAAAACTGTATTTTCATCATCATTACTCCAGTCTTCATTAGAGCTGCACGATTATGGATGAATTGAGAATTAAATTTTTTATTTCAAACAGAAATCACGATTCTCCCATGATTTTGAACAAAATGATTTTTTTGATTATAGATTTTTAACATTTACTAGAGGTTCTGATTAAATGTTAATTGCTGGAGTCTATTTAACATTTTTAATTCATCTAAATTAATATATATATATTTTAAAAAAATCAGGTTGAGTGATTCAATTCACCTTTGGCTAAGCCCCGCCCCCCCTTAGTTACTGTTGCTACGTCCGTCAACTTCATCTGGGCTCTGGTTTGGTATCAACATGGCTTATGCTGTGACGCTCTTCCTGCTGACATTTGATCAAACTTTTATAAAGCAGCAAATAAAGTGTCCGATAGAAGTAGGCAGAAGCGGCTGCAGTGTGCGTTCGAAGGCTTTATTCAAGACATAAACGCAAGCAACAACAAGATCCAAATAGAGGCAAAAGCATAACGGTCACAGTCAAGACATGAACCACCGCATCATATCCTGATGGAGACGGAGACTGGGACTCACAATATCAGGAGCAACACTGTTCATGCAGAGCTGGTCTCTGTTCACTTCTATAATCGTTATTACAAAGCAAACGGACTACGCCAGTATAAAGTTGTGTTTATTAGCAGCGTGTGCTAGCGTATCAACAATTAGGGTAGAGAACCGAAATCATAACCTAAACCAGCATAAAACTGTCTAACTAGTGTAACTCACAGTACGGTTAAAAGCTAAAGTGTGTTGTTGATCTTGAGGGGTTTCGCTGACTGAGGACGTCCACACAGTTTAATCCAAAGACGACACTTGTCAGGACTTGACTTCGGTTTTGGGAAGGGAAAAACGGACCCCCCCTCCAGCCTCTCTGGGAAACGCGTATCTGTGTTACTAACGCCCCAGACACAACGCTTAACCATATTTCTGATAAAACTACGACGGTAATAGCCTGCCGACACCAAACATATGAGACGCCGGTGTTAAAGTCAATGGAGCGCTGTGAAGAAGTGTCGGACCGCTGTGGAGCTCGTTCTCGGCTGCGCTGTGATTGGTCAGTCTACATTCTAGGGCGTGGCTTAGCCAAAGGCAAATTAAAGACTCAAAGACTTGTTTCATTAATGGATGAATCAGTTTGAGCAAATCTCTTGAATGAATGATTCAATGACAAATACATTTTTTTAAGTAACTTGTCGCCACCTACTGGTGTAACGATGCAATTAAAACATTCAATCCTTGCTGAATAAAAGTGTTTTCCTTCTTTCTGACGTACCCAATCTGTTGAATGGCAGTGTAACACGGTTTCCACAAGAATATGACGCAGCGCAACTGTTTTCAACTTTGATAATCCGAACTTGAGCAGCAAATCAGCATATTATATGAACTCCGCATCCGTCCGAGTGCTTCCGGCGGGATCTCCATTATCTCGACTTTATTAGCCATTCATTTGCAGAAGCTCATCCTGTAATTGAGGACTCGCTGAGGAGGCTCTTCTGAACGCCAGCTAATCGCTAATCATCACACATCATTAACTTCTTCTGTAGCTTTTCCCACAGTGTTTCTCGGAGGATTTTGGATTTTGTCCCCATAATGTAGGGTTTACCAGGACACACACACACACACACACTCACACACGCACAATCACTCACTCACTCACTCACTCACTCTCACACACACACACACACACACACTCACACACGCACAATCACTCACTCACTCACACACACACACACACACACTCTCACACACACACACACGCACAATAACTCACTCACTCTCACACACACCCGCGCACAATCACACACTCACTCTCTCACACACACACACACACATTCACACACACACACACACACACACACACGCACAATCACACACTCACTCTCTCACACACACACTCACTCAATCTCTCACACACACACCAGCAAATCGCTAATCATCACACATCATTAAGTTCTTCCGTGTAGCTTTTCCTCAGTGTTTCCTGGTTTATTGGTGTTTCCTCTGCAATCAGTCGTGTGTTCAGTGTAATGTCCTGTCAGTGATTGAGTGATGAAGAGACACTTCTTTACCTGATCATACACTCGTGATGTTATGTTTACTCTGCATATGAAGTGTATTATTATGCCAGAATGGGTTTTCTTATGGGACATAATCTCAGTTGAAAGGCAAACGCGCTGTCTTGAGTCCCAGTGTTTCCGTGTGTGTGCATGAACATGAGCTCAAGGCATTATGGGGAATAATATTTCACTCACTGAACTAGAAGCAAGAATCAGTGTGTAATCCTGTGCTGGAGAACATGTCTTGAGCTGGTCTTAAACCCCGAGCATGCTGGGATCTCAAAAAGGCTTTGTCACAAACTGGCGGGAGTTTGATCTATTCTTGTGTGGAAATTCTCCAGATCAGTTTAAAATCTTCTGTATACGTGTATGTATCAACACACACACACACACACACACACACACACACACTACTGTAAAGCTTCTGTTAGTATTTATAAGCACGCTAGACACTTTGTTCTCGATATGTTGAAGTAATTAAGTGTCATCCTGCTTGACGTCTCAGCAGATCTCATCCAGATCACGATCAATAACACACACACACACACACACACACACAACCACACACACTAGAGCTGCACAATTAATCGTTAGATGATCAAGATCTTGATTCAAACACCCTCACAATCTTATTCCTAAATGAGAATGAGTATCAATATTTCTGTATACAATCATTCATATTATCTCAGAAGTGCTGGGATTGTCTCATTAAATATGCACAATTTTGCATATATTTTCGGTAGATAGATCTGAACATATGATAAAGCCAGGTGCAAAATTCTTTTTTCATTTTGATTACACACAAGATGTTCAGAGGGATTTCAGGATATATGCTTTCATTACCTGGGAAATCTAAATATACTGTCCATAGCCTTAAAAAATCCATTTTCGCCATATTTTTTAAATTAAAATCTCACATAAATCAGGCCAGGAATGATTTATTAACAAATCCCTCTGAACATATCTTCAGAATACTGCTAAGTGTGTAACTGGAGAGTTTGGTGTACATCGGCTGAGATGTTTCTACTGGAGAATGACAAAAAACTCATTTTGAGAAAAAGGCATTTAAAGATTTGTAATGTAAAAATTCATACTTTTTTAGTGGAAACAACTATTTACTGACACAATATCTTATCAAATCATTAGCAACAACAATACACACCACCTAAATCACATCAAAACTTATAAACAGCATTTATGGCCTTTAACTGAGCAGAAAAACAGTCAAAAACACACATCTGAATGTCAGAGCGCGTCACGTGATGCATCTGCACCAATCACGGTGTCAGAAATTGACATCAGCCAATGAGATTTCGCTTTTAGGGTTAAATGCCCATTATACTTTCACGATTGGTTGCTGATTAAAAGGAAATGACCATATTTGGATCCGACAGCATTGTACAGAAGAGAGAGAGCTTTACAGCGGTGTGTGAGATTAAAGGAAGACAGATCGCGGAGCAGCGGATGATTAAGAACGCCAACTTTTGTTGAATTTATGAGAAATCTACAGACGCAAACAGACAAAGTTAGTAAAATAAAGACCTAAATGTGTATTTTTGAGTTTTTTTTCACCACAAGTCTGAAAGACGACCAAAATCTCAAAATTGACCAGTGAAAAAAAAAACAGTTTTTGCCTGCCGTGTCTCGCCTTAAACCGTGAACTTTGCACGTAATTTCGTACTTCAGTGCAGGCCTACTGTGGAATGACAATAAAGAACTCTTGACCCTGATATTCAACCACTTGTTTTAACTATATTCATAGTTTTTAACAATAAATAGATGCAAATAGTTAATAAACTGTCATGAGTTTTTTCCAATGAAGTAATTATTACATTTAGTTTATTATTTTGTTTTTGTTAAAAATCCAAATGGATGGGAATTTTATATGCATGGCCTAAATATATATTTTCCTGAGTGCGCTTGCAGTCTCTTAGTTTAATGCATTATATCCAGTCTACTGTGTGATATCTTCAGGGCGCATAACTCATTGATATCAAGATTTTCTACATTTTAAATAAATGCATTTGACAAATCTGATTATTTACATAAAATCAATTTAATGCAAATAGTTAAAAACATTTTTTTTAATGATTTTGTCATGTCTTTGAGTGAGGTAATCATAACATTTATTTTACTGTTTTTTGTTTTGTTTTATCCAAATGGATGGAAATTTGATATGCATAAATCTTAAAGTGCACCTGCAGTCTCATAGTTTAATGCGTTATATCCAGTCTAGTGTGTAGAAGTGTGATATTTCAGGGCGCATATTTCACTGATGTCTGTCGTTTAATAGTCATATTTTCCATTAAGGATCTTTAAATGATGGACTTTCAGTCACAGTCCCTCTGAACAAGCACCTATATCATGCAATCCTGTAATTCGGCATCTAAATCGTCGTTTGTGTGTTAAATGTCTCCTTTGAGAGTGAGTGAAACGCAGAAACTCTCAGTTTGACTGAAATGACTGCGTTCAGAGGTTTTCCTCTCTGGCCCACAATTAACCCCGTAAGACCCGCCGGCTTCAGAGAGCATCTCAGCCAGTCATCATTCACATTATATCTCAGTCACTCTCTGACTCCTCAATGCATCTCACTCGCTCAGACCCTCATTAACCCGTCCGGCTGCTGTCAGCGGGGCTGTTCTCAGAGCGCTGGAGGAGCACAAACACACGTGCACGTTTACTGTTGCTCTTAATAGCCAGGGTTATTATCATTCTGTTACGCTGAACATGCATTTTATGAAATACACTGAAAAAATGCTTTTCTTACTCAGTATTTTATTTTTTGTTTCCAGTCCAAATATCGAAACAAAACAATGTTAATTCAAACAGAAACAAGATTAATTTTCTGACCCCATTGACAGATCATTTAGCTTGTTTTAAGCAACAACTCACTTCATTTTTATTTATTTTCTTAGAAAACAAGATGTAATATCTTATGGTATTTTACTACTTTAGTAAATGCATCTTGATTTAAGAATTATTTGATATTTGGACTGAAAACAAGACAAAAATACTGAGTGAGAAGCATTTTTTTGCAATGTACGACTTCATCTATTTGAGCTGATGTTTATCTGTGTGTGTGTGTGTGTGAGTGTGTTTGTGAGCATATGTGTGAGTGTAAACGTACTGAACATGCATGAACTTCATATTTGAGCTGATGTTTCTCGGTGTGTGTTTGTGTGTGTGTGAGTGAGTGTGTTTGTGAGCATGTGTGCGAGTGTGTAAACGTACTGAACATGTGTGAACTTCATATTTGAGCTGATGTTTCTCTGTGTGTGTGTTTGTGAGTGTGTAAACGTACTGAATTTGCATGAACTTCATATTTGAGCTGATGTTTCTCTGTGAGTGCGTGCGAGTGTGTGTGTGTGTGTGTGTGTTTGTGAGTGTGTAAACGTACTGAACATGCGTGAACTTCATATTTGAGCTGATGTTTCTCTGTGAGTGCGTGCGAGTATGTGTGTGTGTGTGTGTGTGTGTGTAAACGTACTGAACATGCATGAACTTCATATTTGAGTTGATATTTCTCGGTGTGTGTTGACGTGTGTGTGTGTGTGCAGGAGTATCACGCTCAGCTGGAGGAGATGCAGGTGACCGTCAGACAGCTGGAGGAGGATCTTTCTGCCGCCCGCCGCCGAAGCGACCTGTACGAGACCGAGCTGAGAGAGTCACGGCAGACCAGCGAAGAGCTCAAGAGGAAAGCAGCCGAATACCAGCAGAGGATACAGAAGGTGTGTGTGTGTGTGCGCGAGTTTGTAATCAAGTGCTTGTGTGTGTGTGTACATGGTTCCCACGGGTCCTTGAAATCCTTGAAAGTTTGTAAATCTGAAAAAAAACAAAAAAACATTTAAGGCCCTGGAAAGTTTGTGAAAATAAGGAGGAAAGCAGCCGAATACCAGCAGAGTATAGTGTGTGTGTGTGTGTGTGTGTGTGTGTGTGTAGGGTTCCCACGGGTCCTTGAAAGTTTGTGAATCTGAAAAAAAAGAAGACATTCAAGGCCCTGGAAAGTTTGTGAAAATAAACACACACAGATACGGGTCCTTTTAAAAGTGCTTGAATTTTTTTGAGCAAGAAGTCTTCTGGATAAATGCCATATTATTCCCTCCGGTGCGCTAATGTGTTATTTCTTCAGCACTTCCTGGCCTATGCGCACTAGCTTGCTTGATTATCGTTAGTTACGTGCTTTTACGCATTACGTTAAGAGTTTCCCGCGCACGGACCTGGAAAGAGCTTGAAAGGTCCTTGAGTTTGACATTAACCGAGGTGTGGGAACCCTGGATTTATCACGAAATTCAAACAATACATTGAATGTGGCGTGACGGATCGCTGTAGCGCCTCAGTTCAAGCGACAGCGCTAGTCTTCCTCTTTACTAGTTACAGCAGCAAATAAACATCAGTGAACATCAGAAGGAAAAATGCAATAAAACTGACTGAAATCAATCATGTCTCAAGTAATCGATCAATCAGTGTTTCAACCGCAGAAACGCGTCAATAAAACAGCCGGAGAACGATGTCACTTAATGACGATTCTATTTTAGAAACGGAACTATTCGCCCACACACTGTTCTGATTGGCTGTGCACTCGCCGCGAGACTCCACCCACACGCTGTTCTGATTGGCTGTGCACTCGCCGCGAGACTCCGCCCACACACTGTCCTTATTGGCTGTGCACTTGCCGCGAGACTCCGCCCACACACTGTCCTGATTGGCTGTGCACTTGCCGCGAGACTCCGCCCACACACTGTCCTGATTGGCTGTGCACTTGCCGCGAGACTCTGCCCACACACTGTCCTGATTGGCTGTGCACTTGCCGCGAGACTCCGCCCACACACTGTCCTGATTGGCTGTGCACTTGCCGCGAGACTCCGCCCACACACTGTCCTGATTGGCTGTGCACTTGCCGCGAGACTCCACCCACACACTGTCCTGATTGGCTGTGCACTTGCCGCGAGACTCCGCCCACACACTGTCCTGATTGGCTGTGCACTCGCCGTGAGACTCTGCCCACACACTGTCCTGATTGGCTGTGCACTTGCCGCGAGACTCCGCCCACACACTGTACTGATTGGCTGTGCACTTGCCGCGAGACTCCGGCCACACACTGTTCTGATTGGCTGTGCATTCGGCGTGAGACTCCGCCCACACGCTGTTCTGATTGGCTGTGCACTCGCCGTGAGACTCTGCCCACACACTGTCCTGACTGGCTGTGCACTCGCCGCGAGACTCCGCCCACACACTGTTCTGACTGGCTGTGCACTCGCCGTGAGACTCTGCCCACACGCTGTCCTGATTGGCTGTGCACTCGCCGCGAGACTCTGCCCACACACTGTCCTGACTGGCTGTGCACTCGCCGCGAGACTCCGCCCACACACTGTCCTGATTGGCTGTGCACTCGCCGCGAGACTCCGCCCACACACTGTCCTGATTGGCTGTGCACTCGCCGCGAGACTCCGCCCACACACTGTCCTGATTGGCTGTGCACTCGCCGCGAGACTCCGCCCACACACTGTCCTGATTGGCTGTGCACTCGCCGCGAGACTCCGCCCACACACTGTCCTGATTGGCTGTGCACTTGCCCTGAGACTCCGCCCACACACTGTCCTGATTGGCTGTGCACTCGCCGCGAGACTCTGCCCACACACTGTCCTGATTGGCTGTGCACTCGCCGCGAGACTCCGCCCACACACTGTCCTGATTGGCTGTGCACTCGCCGCGAGACTCCGCCCACACGCTGTTCTGATTGGCTGTGGGTTTTGATTGATTTTGACGCATCTCGCAGTCGCGTCTAGTGTGGACAGACACATTATTTGTCGCTGGATCTTATCGCATCGCGTCTGGTTACGACACATATTTAGTCTATCTATCTATATATCTATATATATTTACATAGACTGAATTTATGTCGCTCATGATTATAAAATAATTTTCATCTGCATCTTTTGAAATTTTAAGAAAAAAGTTTTGTAGGAAATTATATATTGTGCATATGTCTGAATTCCTTTACAAAAGAAAGATATTTGTAATAGACTGGAGCTCAAAGGCGTGTCAGGATTACATCTGGACCAAGAAGAAGTGCAAATATAAGAACTTTCATTTGTCACATATTTTGATCACTAAATCGTTCCCAGACTTGCATGAGTTATTTGAGTAATCTGCATGAGAACAACAGACGGAATATAGAACGAGTGGGAGAGTCCAGACGTGTGACTGTGTGTGAGACTGATCGTGTGTGTGTGTGTGTGTACTAAAGTACTTGGTCACTGTACAGCTGTCTAGATATTGGAAGAACCATTTTTGGTCCACACACACACACACACACACACACACACACACACACACACACACACACACACACACACACACACTCTCTCTCACAGATTTATTATATTGCTGAAATTGAATGAATTTATTAAATTACTCAGAAAATGCTGACGTGTCGTTTATGGTCCTGTCGTGTGTTGTGTGTGTTCAGGCGAAGGAGCAGGGGAAAGCGGAGGTGGAGGAGCTGCTCTCTAAACTCGACAAGGTACAAATCACCAGCAAACACACGAGCACTGAAGTACAGCAGAAATCTGTCGGTGTCTCTCTAAATTAATAATAAGTGCACAGTCTCAATCATTCATCCGTCATCAGATTCGACTCGGGCGACTGTAAGCGTCCTCTCCTCTGACGGACTGGACGTCCCTGTGGGCTTTATTTCAGCTTTACTGAGCGTTTAAACCGATCTCGTGATGCCAGTCCACAGAGCCGTCACAGTAAGATCATACTGCCGCTAATTTATTATTATTATTATTAATAATAAACCAGCACATTTCCCAGGGTGATGCAAGACCTGGAAATATCAGGTTTAAAGTTTAAATTTGAGATTTCTAGACCTCCAAAAACACAAAAAAATAATAATATAATCTTTAATTCATGGAGTGTGTGTGTGTGTGTGTTTGTTCATTCTCAATGATGCCCACTTCGCTCTTCATACTGGAATCTCTCTCTGGTCAAGTAGTTTAATTTTGAGAGGACACTCTTCTGCATGAATAAATGTTTTTATAAAATGTGATGATAAGCTCATCTATTAATAGTAGTTTACCAATAACATGGCACTTGACCTAATAACTTTTTTTTTAGGGTTTATTATTATTATTATATATATATATTTTTATATTTTGTTTTATTTTCCATCTTGGGCCATATACAGGGAAAGCTCATTTTATTTTATATATTTTATTGTTTAATGTAATGTTTTATTTTATTATATTAAATTCATTTAATTCTTTTTTAATTGATGTTTTATTTTGTTATTTTATTTTCCATCTCATATACAGAGAAAGCCTCGACAGGCGTCCTGTCCATCTCGCTTTTTAAAATTTATATCATATATATTTATGTATTTTTTATTTTTGCCAATAATAAATAAATATACAATAATGCATGATATAGTGAGCGATATGTCACACACACCGGTAGTTTTAGACACTTCACTGTGATCATCTCTATAGTTTCCTCGCCGTCCTGGTGCTAAACGTCTCTTTGAACCCGTCGTGTGTCTCCGTCAATGACTTAACATGCGCCGACGTTTAATTTCCTGTAATTACTCGCTCGTCTGCTGTGATCGCCACAGTGTGTGCAATAAGAGTGTCTTCATGAGGACTCTGTGTTTCAGACAAACGGCGAACAGCAGCTGAAGATCCAGGAGCTGCAGGACAAACTCTCAAAGGTACGTGTGTCTTCTCATTCATTCAATTACATGTACATGTAATATTACAGTTTAAAACCGCTCTGCAATGTGAATATATAGTAAAGTGTAATTTATTCCTGTGAATGTTCAGCATCATTACTCCAGTCTTCAGTGTCACATGATCCTTCAGGAATCAGTATTATATGATGAGCTGATGCTCAAGACACATTTATGATTATTATCAGTGTTAAAAACTGATATTTTTGTGGAAACTGTCATACGTTTTTATTTTTCAGGATTCTTAGATCAATAGAAAGTTCAAAAGAACAACATTTATTTGAAATAGAATATTTTGTAACATTATAAATGTCTTTACTGTCCGTTTAATGTGTCCTTGATGAACACAAGTATTAATGTCTTTAAAAAAATATGTA
This sequence comes from Phoxinus phoxinus, assembly GCF_949152265.1. Taxonomy (NCBI): domain Eukaryota; kingdom Metazoa; phylum Chordata; class Actinopteri; order Cypriniformes; family Leuciscidae; genus Phoxinus; species Phoxinus phoxinus. The sequence goes on along the minus strand of NC_136878.1, from coordinate 1,287,720 downwards.
TTTTGTACAGCAAATACTACCATGATCTATTTTACTTCAATGCATATTAGAATTACAGTGATGTGACCTCTGACCCCGCAGGCGGTGAAGGCGAGCACTGAAGCCACAGAGCTGCTGCAAAACATCCGTCAGGCCAAAGAGCGTCTGGAGCGAGAGCTGGAGCGTCTGCGCAGTAAATCTGACCCCAGCGACACACTGCGCAGACGCCTGCGAGAGACCGAGGTACAGCGCTCACGTCACACCAATCAGACTGGCGGCTCAAAGCCTTCATGTAAACGCCTTACTCGGCTCGATTGAGCCCGATCAGAATGAAACTTCGATCGGATTGAAAGGAGTGGGTTATTCCTTTTCTAATCCGAGTGAGAGAACATCCAAACACTTGATCGGATTGAAAACCGAAAGCACTGTGCATAGCGTAATGACGTGTATGATGTGTGGGTCGAGCTGTTCTGTTGATAGTGTCATATAAACGAGTGTCCCGTTATTATATAATCCTCTTCCTCTGCGTGTGTGAAGTGGAGCAGGACAACGGCCCACCAGTGCCCACCTGGTTTGGCCATTTTTACGGCGTGATCAATATAAGCAGCGGCTCATACGCTCGTCTGATTGACAGGTGATTTGACCAATCATACTTCGCCATCCGCCATTTTGTCTGACAAAGCAGTCAGGAGAGTTAGTAGATTAACGTTGGAGGATTTGAGCTTGAGAAGCGGAGTGTACTGACGTCTTTCCGCGGTTAAAACAACATTCCTTCTGATGTTCATTCATGTTTATTTGATGCTATAAATGAACTAGAAGGAAGAGATGATCGGTTCACGAGCGGCTTTAACTGAGCCACAAAACACTATTTATTGTTTAAATTTCTTTTAAAAAATGACCAAATTTGAAAGGTGAGACTTTGTTTAATATTAAAAGTAAGCTGGTCTGTCCAGTGTGTTGTCAGTGTCCTCTCTGCTCCGCGATGTGTTTTTCACTGCGTGAGAACATGGTGTGTGTGTTAGAGCGGCGTAGTTTGTCGGACATAGCGACAGTAACTAAGGGGGGCGGGTCTTTGCGAACGGTCAATTATGACCAGAAATGGATAAATATTAAGTCTGCTGTTTAAAACAAATAAAGAACTAATGTATGAGAATAATTATTATGCGCAAACGGCGGGAAACTCTGTATATTCGTGCATGTCAAAAAATCAACTCTGATTTGAAGCTGGTGACCTATAGACACACACATCAACCCGATCATGTTCAGCGTTCATGTCGACACTCATTCAGATTCATCAAATGGAATGAAGTCAGTCCGATTGAAACAAGTCATGCATGTGAACGTAGCCACTAACGCTTACTCAGATATACTATACTAACAGATCATGAATATTAAGCCTTGACAAGGCTGCTGGTGCATTGTGGGACTGATAGAAGAGAGAGTTAAAGCATCTGAGAAGCGAGTGACAGCGTTATCAGCTGATTCTGGATCTCACACTGGACAAATGTCTGATCACATGCGTTGCTCATTGTTAGTTAATGTTAACTAACGGGACCTTTTTGTAAAGTGGTGTCAAAATTGGTTTATTGACTTGCATGACAATTAGCCACATTTACTAAAACAATTTATTGATGTAATAAATCTGGATGTTTTAATTGTCAGTTTAAGTAATTGTCATATTCTCAGTAATGATTAGGTAATACTTTACAATAAGGTTCATTAGTTAACATGAACTAATAATGAACTGCACTTATACCGCATTTATTAATCTTTGTTAATGTTAATCTCAACTTTTACTAATACTTTATTAAAATCTTGTTAACATTAGTTAACGCACTGTGAACTAACATGAACATGACTGTATTTTTATTAACTAACATTAACAATGATTAATAAATACAGTAACACATGTATTGCTCATGGTAAGTTATGTTAGTTAATGCATTAACTAATGTTAACTAATGAACCTTATTGTAAAGTGTTACAAATGATTATTATTATTAGAGCTCATACTTTAATACAGTATTTTATTGCATTATATTATAAAATACTGCACACTTTTTATTTCGATATGCACACGTTTATTGTGTTCTCTTCTGCTCATCAAAGCTGCATTTATTTGATCTAAAATACAGTGAAAATGTGAAATATTATTATATTTTAAAATTTCTATTTTCTATGAGAATATACAGTAAAGTGTAATTTATTCCTGTGAATGTTCAGCATCATTACTCCAGTCTTCAGTGTCACATGATCCTTCAGAAATCAGTGTAATATGATGATCTGATGCTCATGAAACATTTGATATCAATGTTGAATTTTTTTTCCAGAATTGTTTGATGAATAGAAAGTAAAAAAAAAAAAAAATCTTTACTGTCACTTCCTTCATGAGTAAAAATATTAAATTCTTTCATAAAAATACTTTTGAGCAGTAGTGTATACTCTCATGGTGTATTTTGCTCTAATACATATTTGAATTACAGTAATGATGATACTTTGGGGGTTAAATGTTTTTTTTTAAAAAGTTTCTTTATACGAAATATGATTTCTTTCTGGTGATTTTGGCGTGTAATATGAATTAGACAATTTTTCTGTGATTCCTGAACCTCTAATAAGTGTTAAGTCATTACTTCCTTACTGTCAGGAGGGCAGAAAGACTTTGGAAAACCAAGTGAAGCGTCTGGAGATGGTGGAGCGTCGAGAGAATAAACTGAAGGACGACATCCAGACCAAATCCCAACAGATCCAACAGATGGCCGAGAAGATACTGGTGAGAGAGACGGATCAGACTAGCAAAGATTAAACCACGGACACGCCTCCTTAACCAGCTGACCACACACACACACAAACACACACACATACACACACACACACACACACGTCTCTGTTCACGTTTCACTGCAAAAAAATGCTTTTCTCACTCAGTGTTTTTGTCTAGTTTCCAGTCCAAACCTCTAAATATTCTTAAATCAAGATGCATTTACTAAAGAAGTAAAATACCATAAGATTATCCAAAATTATCTGCCAATGGAGTAAGAAAAATAATATTGTTTCTGTTTGAATTAGCATTATTTTTCATGGTAGATTAGGCATAGGCATTATCCTCATTGGCAGATAGTTTTGCTTTTTTTTAAGCAACAACTCACTCAATTTTGATTTATTACCCCAGAAAACAAGACTTAATATCTTATGGCATTTTACTCATCAAGTAAATGCATCTTGATTTAAGAATTTTTTGATATTTGGACTGGAAACAAGACAAAAATACTGAGTAAGAAAAGCATTTTTTGCTGTGTTGTCTTTGCACCGTCATCCTAGTGCATGTGAGGTTCCTGCAGATTAGCATATAACAACAGCACACTCACACTCACACTAACAAGATGTCCCATCTGCTGCCACACACACACACCTCTTCACCTCTCCATGAGGAACACACACACCTTCAGGCCGTCCCGTCCACCAGCACACGGCTTCTCAAAGCAAGTCCAGTTCCTCACTTCTGCTGCTAATGGGGTTTTAAAACATCGCTGTGTGTGTGTGTGTGTTACCTGACGCTGTGTGTGTGTGTGTTTAGGAGCTGGAGGAAAACTTGCGGGACACGCAGGCGACGGCGCAGAGGATGGAAGCTCATCTGGTGCAGAAAGAGCGGCTCTACGAGGACAAAATCAAGGTAAAGTTTGAACTGAGATGAATAAACACACTATTGTCTTCTGTAGAGCGGCTTCTAGCTGGGTTGAGCTCGTCTCTTATTTCATCAGGGTTCGGAAACGTGCTTAAAGTACTTGACTTTGACTTTCTGAAATTTAAGTCCTGGAAAACCCTTGAAAACAGCCATATTTATGAAAAGGTGCTTAAAGTGCTTGAATTATTGAAAGACGAGATATGTGAAATTAGTGTTTCATTTTATCGATACAAATTTTTTGCACAAAATGTAAAGCTGCTGCCCGTCTGATAAAGATATAGAGACACTTCACATTGCTATGAGTGTGATATTGCTCATAAATATACAAGTATATGATACAGCTTTTATTCTTCAGGTCAATCATAAATTCATAGTTTCAATATGGGAAGCGATATCTTTGTTCAATGTGCTGCACTTTATTTGTGCCATTTTGCTTTATTAGTTCTATTTTTTTATTTTATTATTTGAAAGATAATAAAGATATTGTTTGATAAATGCAATCTCTGATTTTAGTCCTTGAAAACTTAAAAAGTAGTGCTTTAAAAGTCCTAAAGTTCATGTGTGTGTGTGTGTGTGAACCCTGGAATAATGACACATGTCTCTTTAGAGCTGCTTTACAGCATCATAATTGATGAAGTTTGCGTCATTGATTCTGTTATTTTTCCGTTTATTATTGTGAAGCTGCTTTGAAACAATATGTATTGTATAAAACGCTATAGAAATGAAGCTAATGACAGCCAGAATAATGTGTGCCAGTCGTTCTGTTAATGAAAGAGGAGCATGACCGATGCGTCGCTACTGTGTTCTGCTGTCAGTGACTAGCGGTGGGCGATACGGCTAAATATCACGTCAAGATTTCTTTCTGAAAAATCATGATTAATTTTTTTATTCCGGTTTTACTTTTTTGTTTTACTTTAGTGCCTGAGCACTAAACTTCCCTATTTTAAAAGTGTTAAGATGTTCACATTGGGTGTCATTGCCAAATCAGTTTCAAATCCATTTCTTCTCATTTGATCAATTCAAAGTCCATCAGAGCTGGTATTGGTGTCTGAGTGAGCCTGCCGATCCGCGGTGCTGACGGTGGTGTGTGTGCAGGTTCTGGAGGCGCAGATGAAGGCAGATCTGGCTGATAAAGACTCTCTGGAGGAGAAGCGAGCTCAACACGAGGAAGAGGCGCGTGAGAAAGGCAAACTCATCAGTGAGCAGAAAGCAGTGAGTGTCTCGTCTTCCTCTGAAGCTCATCAGGAGTTCAGAGTTCACTTGTGCTCAATCCAGTTCAAGACTGAAGCCTGTCACATCAGGAATGTTGTGCTGATGATTATTAAACAATACTACAAATTATGGTTTACCGTAATGCTGCAATATTCATATTTATATAATTATTTATAATATAATATAATACAGTCTGATTAAACCCACAAATATTCATATATTCAAGTGTTTTTTTTAATATTCTTTATTCTTTCACCGGAAAAAGAGACACAATATTGTGCTTTTGGTGGCATTTCAAGCACTTAAATTTCTCTTATATTGATGGCAAAATGTGATTTGAAATTTTAACTGGTTATCTCAAATAACCACGACCAGACGATTAGTTAATAATCATGACAGGCCTAAAAAGTTTTATGGGTAATAAATAAATGTGTTAATGATGAGTTGACATGTTTAATTTTAGGGATGCACCGATATCAACATTTTGACCGATACCGATATGGTGGCCGATATATCGTGCATCCCTATTGATTTTAAACATTAAATTAAATGTACATTATATTAAAATTGTTATACAGGTGAAACTGGAAAAATGAGAATATGGAGCAAAAGTTCATTTATTTCAGTAATTCAGCTTAAAAGGTGAAACTAATATATTATATAGACTCATTACATGCAAAGTGAGATATTTCAAGCCTTTATTTGTTATAATTGTGATGATTATGGCTTATGATTATGAACCCCAAATTCAAAATTAGAATATTGTGAAAAGGTTTTCATAAGCTGCATAAGTACTTGATTTATCATAATACGAAATAGAATTTATAAATGTATCATGATATTTGGGATGAGATTTGCTCTTCTCATTTTCAAGCCGTTCAGCCCTTCATCCAGTTAACCCGTTAGACTTTAGCTAACTAGATTAGCGTCTCCTATCTTATGGCTGATCTCAGACTCACATGCTCACCGTGTGAAACTGCAAGTAGAACACCATCTAACAAATAAAAGTCTGTCCTATGAAGAGTTTATCATTAGCAGCCATAACATTAAAAAAAACCTGTGAGCATCAGATCATCATATTATACTGATTTCTGAAGGATCATGTGACACTGAAGACTGGAGTAATGATGCTGAACATTCAGCACTTTACTATATATTCACATAGAGAACTGCTGATATACATTGGAATAATATTTCACAATTTTACTATATTTTTGATCAAATAAATGCAGTTTGATGAGCAGGAGAGACTTTCAAAAACATGAAATAATCTTACCGACCCCAAACTTTTGAAAGGTAGTTTATAGATTACATAACCTTTAATAAAAAAAATTATTGTGTTCCTTTAATGACCTTTTTCTTTTTTTTAATAGTTTAATTGCCAGACTTTTATTCTCGCTCTATAAAAATAAAACATGAATACAATTTTTTTTGCTTGAAAATCATATTTTCAATGCTTAGTGTTTGTGTACAACGTGTCATATTCCTCAAACAACGAACATCTGTGTCCTCATGCTGTTTTGTGCGTGTTTCTCTACAGACCATCAACGCCATGGACAACAAGATGAAGAGTCTGGAGCAGCGGATCGCTGAGCTCTCCGAGGCCAACAAACTGGCGGCCAACAGCAGCATTTACACACAGAAGAACATGTAAGAGCCGCAAACGTGACGTCAGACCCCTTTCCCACCGGCAGGAACCGGGTGCTAGCTCAGAGCCAGAGCTATTGCCAGTTCAGAGTTGGTTCGACTGACGAGCCTTCTAAGAACCGGTTTGCCTTTCCACAGGCCAGAGAGCCGCCACAGAGCCGGATCTCACGTCACTGTATACATTAGTGATGCTCCGATTGGGCGAACCCCAAAAGCGCCGATCAAAAAAGCCGATCACGTGGCGTAAATTTCTCGCGCGACTTTTTTCCACCTGCATGCGCGGCGCACTGGCACACAACAGCAGACCGGAGCTTGCCAGTGGCAACATGAGTTCTCCTTCTCCCGTCTGGAAGTTTTTTGAAGTGTCTGACAAAAATGAGCCATTTGCAATGTAAGTCGTGCTGAAACCCCTCGAGGTGGAAGCCACCATCGGCATTTTAACACCGCTAACATGATTAGGCATCTTTGAACGGATTTTCATCCGAGGTCTTGCATTTCTTTAGTCAGGTCTAAAAAAGGTTTTACCCTTGTTCATTTCCAGAAACGCTGGCCGCAGAAAGTCATTACAAAGTAGCAAAAAAGTAGTCGTAGCCTACACCGCGGCGCTGTAGAGCAGGGTCTCCAACACGGCGCTCGCGAGCCTGACTGGAGGGAGCTCGCCAAGGGGCCGTTCACATATCGCGTCTTTTGCGCGCTCAAGTTCGTTATTTCAAATGTAGGCGTGCGGCAAGCGGCTGATTATAAAAGCGATGCGGCCATTTTTTCCGGGCACAGCAAGATGAAGAAATATCAACTTCAGAATTATGCAAAAGCCACTAAAACTTCTTTGCCGTCGTGGAGAGCGCAGTGCATGGTTGCATAGCAACGACAGACGCCACGGGAAAATCTATTAATAGATTAATTAATAATAATCTATTAATAGACTATTAATAATAAAAGATAAGCTAATGCGCATTGTAAATGTCAGTAATTTATCTTTTTTTGACTCATTCTTTTTATAAAAAATGTATTTAAAGGCTGAAATATGGGGTTTATCTTTTTATAAAACCTTTTTTGTGAAAACTTTATTTGCACTTGTACATGTTAGTAGATAACATGTTGCAAGACACTCTTTTAAAATCTAGCCATAATTTATGTTATTATTTTAATGCTTATGTAAACAAAAAGTGCATATTGATGCTAATTTTATTTGTTATTAGCTGGTTAATGCGTCGTGTAGGACTTAAATGTCAATCTTTATGATCTTAAAATGTCTTAAAACGCTCTTAAATTTGACTTACAAAAGTTCTTTCATGAATTTCTGTCTGATAAACAACCTACTGGTTTTGGGGTGTTTTGCATAATTGGTTGTTCCAGAAAAAAACAATTCTTGCCACCTCATTACCGGTAGTTTAATTTCTACAAATGGTGCAAACTGCTAGATTATAGATAAAAGATTCCCATTCCTCTGCCATTCTGTGAATCGACAATCGGCAGATAAGGATTTTGGTCGTTGTTATTTTAATATTTGATCGGTGATCGGCCCATCTCTAGTATACATCTCATGTTGCCAAGCCAAACTAGCGCGGTTTGGTTTCACATTCACTTTAGATGACACAAATCCACCAGGGTTCGATAGAATTATGTCATTTCAAACGTGCACGTCACATTATAGAAAACAGAACGCGGGTCAATATTATTGTGGGTTTTCTACACAGGGGGACTTTATAAAATCAAATCATCCAGCTACGAGTCGAATCACATCATTACAAACTTTGATTTGACGCTTAAATCAAGTGTTTTAGATTTAATGGGTGACGGAGGAATTGCAATATTTGACGTTTTGCAGTTTAGCCGGATAAAAACAATTTGGTTGTTTTGAGAAACACCTCCCAGGAGAAGCAGCAATGATGTTTCTGAAATGAGTTTATTAAAGGAGAAATCTAATCAATTTTCTTCTAATTTATAAAAAAAAAATGTTATTATTATTACCACTGTCTTTTTTTCATGCATATTTGTTAGGATGTATTTTATTTGTTTGCATTAAAAAAAAAAAAAGTGTAATTACAAATGATCGTTTGATCATTAATACCACATTAAAAGATGTAAACACAAAAATCATGTGCAGAGACCCGCCTGTAAACCACAGTGTGTGTGTGTGCTGGTGTGTTCCCCAGGAAAGCTCAGGAGGAGATGATCTCAGAGCTGCGGCAGCAGAAGTTTTACCTGGAGTCTCAGGCGGGAAAACTAGAAGCCCAGAACGCCAAACTGGAGGAGCATCTGGAGAAGATGAGCCAACAGGAGCAGAGCCGGAAGAGCCGTATTCAGGAGCTGGAGACCCGACTGAGAGAGGTGAGCGGATGTATGGGATAATACGGGAAATATGCTAATACGGGACAGTCCGTCAGCGGTCGTGGGCGGAGCATGAGCAATATGACATCACATTGCTCTGAAGATCCGAACGGCTTGATTATTGAGCGTTTAGACTTTTTGAGGATAAAAAAAAAGAGAAGTGAGTTGATGATTTTTTCCGTTGTATGGTGGTTGTGTCCACACTGCAAAGACACATTTATATATAAACACCATATAAAAGTGAATTTTGCATCCGATGAGCCCTTTAACAGACACTTAAAGAGGACCTTATGCTTTTCTCCATGTTCATCTTTCTTTAGTGTGATTAATGTTGCTGTTTGAGCATGAAAAGTGTTTCTGAACGCCTGAAACGCCTCCATTGTAGTCTTGAGTTTCTTCCGGGAACGAACACGTCACAATATTCCTCATTATAATAATTAATGCGCAGAATTTTTCTGTGATGGTAGGTTTCGAGGTTGGTTTAGTGTCTGTGTCTGTGTGTGTGTGTGTGTGTGTGATGGGTAGGTTTAGGGGTTGGGTTAGTGTAGGGGGAAAGAATATACCGTTTGTACAGTATAAAAACCATTACGAGTATAGCATAACAAATGTGTGTGTGTTTCAGATGGGTCTGGAGCACGAGGAGCAGAAGCTGGAGATCAAGCGTCAGGTGACGGAGCTCACGCTGTCTCTGCAGGAGAGAGAGTCTCAGATCTGCAGTCTTCAGGCCGCGAGACACGCGCTGGAGAGCCAGTTACAGCAGGCCAAGACCGAGCTGGAGGAGACCACAGCCGAGGCCGAGGAGGAGATCACTGCGCTCAGGGTGACCACACACACATCACACGCATTCACTCACGCTTCTGAACGCCCTTTAGGCTAATAGTTATGTGAAGCACCGCTGAGGGTTTAACGGGTTAGTGCAGACTTGAAAATCAAGCTTTTCCCTGTTACACCGTGAGTCCTAACCAGACCCGATGCGATAAGATTCCAGCGACAAATAATGTATCTGTCCACACTAGATGCGACTGCGAGATGCGTACAAATCTATCAAATCCCACAGCCAATCAGAACAGTGTGTGGGGGAGTCTCGCTGTGAGTGTACAGCCAATCAGAACAGCGCGTGGGCGTGTGCACTCGCAAGACAATGGATACATAATCACATTCACAAATATTACACATTTAAACATTATTAAATACATAGGCTACTGAGTTACTAAAACTATCTGTCAAAGAATACACTTGTTTGTTCACAGTTTGAACGTTCTTGTTTCCATGTTTAATCTCAAGATCTGAGGAGAATTATCCAGTGTTGCTTTTACAGCTCAAAGCTGGAGCACTAAATGATATTCAAAGTCACATGACACGCTTTTAACATTAAATAAAGCACATAAACAGCGCCTGAGATTATCAGTGCCACACTTTGTGTTTGTTGTTCCAGCGCGACGTCACATAAAAATAGAAACCGTTTCTAAAGTAGAATCGTCGCGTGTCGCCGTCGCGGCTGGTTAGCACAACAACTCTGAGTAACATGGAGAAGACGCATTTTATCGCGCGCCGCGTGTAGTTAGGACACGGTGTAAAGTAGAAAAACATGTTGCTTATGTTTAAAATGGACCGTATACCTCATGCTTACACATGGAACAATCCACTTTCCATATTAAGAAACTCTTCCTCGGTGTAAACATCCGTGGTACATATGCAACCTTCATTTCCTTGTAGAGAATATACCAACTGTAGAATCATCATCAGTAGATCATCTCTGCTCAGTACACATGCACAGCACTGTGACTTCACAAAATACATGAGGAAACTATTAGGAAAATGAATAAAGAAAAATAATAAAATTTTAGTCTTCAGTCAGTTCACCCTAAAATAACACTTCTGTCATTAATCACTCAACCTCATGTCGTTCCAAACCCGTAAGACCTTCGCTTTTCTTCAGAACACAAATGAAGATATGAGGTAATTAATGACAGAATTTCCATTTTTGAGTGAATAACAATTTCAATAATTTAACAACACATTCACATGTTCAGTGTTTTCTGATGTCGATTAATGGTCACATCAGGGTTATTGTCGTTAACTAAAAATAAAACCATAAAAAAAAAACATTTTCGTTACTTGAAATAAAATAAAACATTAATTGGGAGAAAAAAAGGGAACATTTCTCATTTTCATTTAGTAACTTGACACTTAGTACTAAAATAACTTATTAACTAATTATTTTTTTTAAACAGAAACTAATATAGAAACAATCCAAAGTTACTGAAAGTAAAACACAATTAACTAAAATGAAAGCAGAAAATATAAAAATAAAAACTAATTTATATATATAAGCTTCATCAGCTTCAAAATGACAATAAAAAAAAAAATATATATATATATATTTATATATTAGGGGTGTAACGGTACGCAAAAATCACGGTTCGGTACGTACCTCGGTTTTAAAGTCACGGTTCGGTTCATTTTCGGTACAGTAAGGGAAAGAAATGCAAAACATTAAACTGCTGGTTGTTTATTATAAACTTTTTTTTAACAATTTGTTTACACTTTTTTTAAACACACTTTTTAATAAAATATAACGTTAGGCTAATAAATAAAAAAGATATATAAAAAAAAGAATAAGAAATAAAATACTGCTGCAAAGTTCTCCACTAAATAAAATACTCTCAAACCAATATTGGCCGTGACGCTAGCTAGCGAGAGGCTGGGCTAAAGCGAGCGTGCCGTGTATGTGGTGATCTTTATTTATGCAATATTTATGTCCGAGCCGGACCCGAGAGTTAAAGTCCAATTTTTTTTTCTCATACTAATGACACATGTACGTTTGTTTGTGTGGAAAGCCCGCTTTTAACAGAAAGGCATTTGGAAATGTCCACAGATGAGTGCATCAGCGCTCTTAACACAGGCGCGCTTGCAAGCGTTTCGTTGTCACAGCAACATAAACAAATTTCCGCACACAGGAAGACAGATGTTATTGTAATATTTTACATGTATTTGAATCACAAAAACGATTAATCAGATTTAATCAGTGCAACGCGGAGACTTCCGACACTTAATATGTTCGTGTGGAAACTCGGAATTGACGCATGTTCCGCACACAAAACTAGCCTAATTTACGTGAAAGATTGCATTCGGTGCACATGTGCACAGTACCGAAAGTCCTGTACCGAAACGGTCCGGTACGAATACATGTACCGTTACACCCCTAGTATATACACACACACATTTATTTTTTAATTGTAAAGGTCAAAGAGGTGTTAAGTAGTCATGAACGCATGTTTTTTTTTTTTAACATGGACTAACATTTATAATAGCATTTGAGCAGATACTGCATCTTTGTACCACACACACACACAGCATCTGATCATGTGTGTGTCCTCCTCCTCCAGGCCCACAGAGATGAGATCCAACACAAGTTCGACGCGCTGAGGGACAGCTGTTCGGTAAGATTTCCCACAATCCCCTGTTCTCTGCGGTATGAAAGCAGTGTAGCATCGGCGTGTTGTGCTTTGCTAGCATGATTTCAACCTCTCCATTTGGCTTGAGGATCCTCAGGGATCGGGTGCAGCGCTCAGAGAGAAACTATTGATTAAAACAGCCGAAGAAAGCAGAGATCTGAGGAGCCGGTATCTTCTTCTCTTGGCCGTGACACTGCAGGAGAATCGATACACACTGATGCCTCATTTATCCTTGATCACAGACCCCAGATCAGCAGATTCACTCGCCCCACCCTCTAAATCTAGTTAAAGGCTTCCTAACTCTCCAACAGTGATTAATCTCGAGCGACTCTGATGAGTTTGATGGATGATCAGACTCATTGCACTGCACAAAAAAATCAGTTTCTCACTCAGTATTTTTGTCTTGTTTCCAGTCCAAATATCAAAAAATTGTTAAATCAAGATGCGTTTACTAGATGAGTAAAATGACATCAAAAATTATGTCTTGTTTTCTGGGGAATTAATCAAAATGAAGTGAGTTGTTGCTTAAAAAAAGCTAAATGATCTCCCAATGGGGTCATTTTGTATAATCTTATATGGCATTTTACTCATCTAGTAAATACATCTTGATTTAAGAGTATTTAAATCAAATAACAAATGTTAATGATGTCAAATTATTTATTTTTTTGCCTTATTGGAATCGAAATTAGGAATCGATAAGCAAAATCTGAATCGTTTAAATTAAAACGATACCCAACCCTAGTTGTCAGTGATGATGATGAAGAAACTGAGCGGTGTTGCCCAATCTTTAATGTTATGAGAGAGCGCTTTTTATCAGGACACACTTTTTAGGACTTATTTATGGATCCAGAATGTATTTTGCAATTTTTTTGCACAAGTACATTTAAAGGTGCACTGTGTGATATTTAGGAGGATCTGTTGACAGAAATGCAATATCATAAACATAACTATGTTTTCAGTGGTGTATAAAGACGTTACATAATGAACCGTTATGTTTTAATTAGCTTAGAATGAGCATTTCTCTACACACACCGCGGGTCCGCTTACATCCACATGTTTCTACGGTGGCCCTGAGCGGACAAACGCGTTTCGTCACTTTGTTCTGTGTGTAAAGAGGCTAAAGCTAAAGCAGCGAATAAAACACTGACACAATAATGAACAAGTAGCAATAATATTCGCAATAACATCGTTTTACTGAATAATAAAGTTAATATAATTTATTAATTTATCTTTGTAAAGAAACCTCATTGCTTAACTGGCTACACTCTGCTGTCTCAGTTGACGATATCACTTCCTGTCGGCCACCGTAACTTCTGTTGGTGCAATTCACAACATCACCACTAGATGCTGCTAAACATCACACACTGCAGCTTTAAAGATTAATTTTTTTTGTTTTTGTTTGTCTAAGTTTGTTTTTAATTATGTTATACTTATGATATTATTATGTTGTTAAATGTTTAATATATATCTGCCATGTAATAGCCAGTAATGCTGATGTGGCAATGAACTCAAATACTACTACTCTGTCGCAGGTGATCACAGACCTGGAGGAGCAGCTGACCCAGCTGACCCAGGAGAACGCCGAGCTGAACCGGCAGAACTTCTACCTGTCCAAACAGCTGGACGAGCTGACGCTGGAGAGCGAGGAGAGACTGCAGCTCAGTCAAGATGTGGACCGTCTGCGCAGAGAAGTGGCCGACCGAGAGATGCACCTCAACAACCAGAAGCAGGTGCTTTATCTGCGCACACACACACACACACACACACACACACACTCCATCTCCATATGTGTTCGCACTCAAGGTTCCTTGAAAGTGGAGTCAAGTGTGTTTGGGGCTGTTTACACGACACCGTTTTCAACTAAAAATGTAAAACTTTTTAGCGCTTTGTCCGTTCATTTACACAACAACAGCGTTTTGGGGGCCTGACAACACAAACTTTTGAAAATTGTTTTTAAAGTGCAAGTTTTTGAAAACGGTGTCCATGTAAACAACAAAAACGACGTCATGCACATGCGTATTACGTGTTCATTCTAATCTATAGTGTTTCATCGCCATCTAATGGCCTGGGAGCAGAATACAGCGTCCTTTATCTAGTCCGCTGTAGTCCATAATTTTATCTCTTAAAACTCATCTTAGATCACCAAGATGGAGTCACATCTCTTTGTGGTCTGTTTTAATTCATCTAAATCCACTTTCCATCTGTTGAAATACATGCACCTTTTTTTATTTTTTATAGCACAATTCATTACAACTGCAGTTGCCCATTATGCTTTCCAAAGATAAAAAAAAATATATATATAATATAAAAAAAATACATAAACAACAGAGAAATTGAGTGTGTGTGTACACAATGATTTAAAACTCAAAATAGTCTGAGCCAATCTGATGTGAACGGGTAACAAATTCCAAAGTTTCGGGGCAGCGATCGAGAAGGCGCGGTCACCCCTAAGTTTTAATCTAGATCTTGGAATCGTTAAAAGTGACTGATCGGAGGACCTCAAGGATCTATTAGATGTATAACGTTTCACTAAGGAATCAAGATTTGTTGGTGCCAAACCATTTAAAGATTTAAAAAAACAAAAACATTAAAAGTTTATATTCTATACGGAAATGGATCGGCAACCATTGGAGTGAATACAAAATCAAAGTAATGTGCTCACGCTTTCTTGTACCTGTCGCTAGCCTAGCGCATTTTGGACTGTCTGCAGACGCGCCAACGCTGTCTGGCTCCTGTGATTAATTCAACTCCTGTGTAGAGAGAATTACAATAATCGAGTCGTCAAAAGATAAAGGCGTGAATGACTTTCTCAAGGTCATTAAAAGAAAGAAAGCTCTTTTTATCTTGGATAAAAGTCTAAGATAAAAAAAGCAGTATTTAACAAGATTATTAATTTGCTTATCAAATTTGAGTTCTTTGTCAAATAATACACCTAAGTTCTTCACACACGCCATTATTGTACATAGCCAGGGGACCAAAATCAATAAGGACAAAAAAGTTGTTCCATAAAGCTATTAAAGTCCCCCTGTAGTCAATAATATTATCCCTTAAAACTCACCAAAAAGACATATTTAAGTGTTTTTTCCTTGAAAAAATGTATTCATGCCTTAAAATATCTTGAATGTAACTCGACACCCTTGCCTCATTTAGTATGCGCGGTTCTATGAATATGCAAATGAGCCCCGCCTCCACTCACTCACTCACTCAGAGATCCACTGGTTGACGATCACACGTTGATCTGATTGGTCAAGGTAGTGTGTGACGTCAGAAACGCCAGCGATTTCAAACCGTGTTTTTGAGACTGTCTTTGGTTCACTGCAGTTTTAAGCAGAAAATACTCAGCAATGCTGTCGACTTATGAACTTACACATGGTGTGTGTTAAAGCAGATTAATAACTCCACATAGACCTATTCGGACGGTAAATGTTTCTCATGTGGACGTCTAGCATGGCTCCTCCGTGATAAAACTCATGCATTCGGATGGAGATTTATTGACTGGAGGAGGGAGTTTTGTAATCTCACGCAATAAATAAAATGTCATATGCTTGGGAATAATACGCTGGCTTCCCACGGGTCCTTGAAAGTTTGTGAATCTAAAGAAGAAGAAAAATCAAGGCCCTGGAAAGTTTTCGATAAATAAACACACACACTGTATATTAGTCCATGAGCCAGAGGGGTTGATCGGTATCATCGGGGGGACAAATGCTATCATTGTTTTTTGGCAAGGTATACACCCCCAGTTCTAGAAAAATCACGATAGCAGTGCAGGGGTGGTAGCGAAATCACTTTTTTCAGCATATGAAGTTACTAACCCCCTAAGATAAATTCTGTTTTTGAAATCTGGTGTATATCTGGTTTAGTCTCATGCTAGGGATATTGTCAATATTCTATAATATGGTGCTTGGTATCGTTGGAAAGGGGACCTTTTAGGCTTTCATTTAAGCCCAGTACTGAATCTGTCTGACAAACACAGAGGTCACATGACTTCTTTAAACCAGAAATAACACACATTTTTTAACAATTTCCGCCTAAACTGTATGCTTTCTTTTATCCCTGTGGCATGAAAGAACACCACGGACACAAAACTCAACAACTTCAATTCTCAAGGCACTCTGATGACTCAGAAAATGTATAATATACCCATACTATTTATTTATGAGAGCCTTAAATTAGACTTGTGCAGCCAACACAAGTCTTCAAAATAGAATAGAGGCAATAGAATGGACAAATAGAATACCCTATTAGTCCAGGGCCAAATGGCCTATTTATTCATGTACAGTTGTAATAAAAAGTAATTGTTTCAATAGTGTTGTCAACATAACACTTGTAAGTGGTTTAAAAAAATGTTTATATCATGTATTTTGATATTCACCCACTTTCAGTTAGAATGTCAGAAAGTAGCTCATGCACGGAATGTTGATGGATTTTGACAGTTTGATAAGGTTTTGTCAGATTTGTGAAAAGATTGTTGGTTCAGTTGACTGGTTATAACAACACTACCAACTATGCCATATGGGGAAGAGGAGGCGTGTCACTGATCTGATTTAACTGTAGTATACGAGCGTATGGGACGCTCAAAGGGTTCGGTTAAGCACTAGTAGAAATGGTGTTGGGAGTTTCCGGTTAGAGAAACTGGAGCGAGAGAGAGTGTCCCAGCAGAAGGGTTTTATTTGGATTATTTGGATTATTTCTGCATGTATGAAGTGTTACAGGCATTTACCTGTGGGTATGTGTGGTCTACAATGAACAGAGAAAACAAAATACAATATAAATTTGCTAGTAAACAGTATTACAGATAGCATAAAGAATAGTCACTATAGAAAACAGAAGTAATAGTAAATCAGGTTATTAGGCTAAATGTTAAATATTAGGTAATATCTGTAAACCATAGGTTAGCATTACTTTGGTAAAGTGTATTCAAGTATTTAGAATCTAAATATATAGCATAAAAAATTTA
The DNA here is from genome assembly GCF_949152265.1 of Phoxinus phoxinus. Classification (NCBI taxonomy): domain Eukaryota; kingdom Metazoa; phylum Chordata; class Actinopteri; order Cypriniformes; family Leuciscidae; genus Phoxinus; species Phoxinus phoxinus. Next base: position 1,270,454 of record NC_136878.1, on the reverse strand, counting down.
GCTTACATATCTGAATTATACTGCAGGTCATAAACAACTGAACAGTATCAAACTAGTATCAATTTGACTTTACATGGACTCGGAAATATAATTATTCCAATTACTAGTCGAACTAGTACATTTCGCAGATGACAGTGCCAGAATACACAGACTATTAAAGTTCGAACAGCATAAAATGTAAAACAGATAACTTACTACTTAATCAATCACTCACGGGAACAACAAACATGCAGTAGTCCGCTTTGTGTAAGAAAGCATGTCAGTCTCTCCACCTATGTAAATTGACTGCCCTCTGATACTAGTTCAGACATGTCCTGACTTGTCCATGCCCGTGCAAGCACCAACAAAGTCACATACATAAATATACCTAGAGGGGGCATTGTTGGGCTTTCGTACACAGCCGCCCCAAAATGTTGCTCGCGACATTTGAACCTGGTAGAAAGCCCATCCCAAGTGGCAGGATTGGTGTTGTCATCATCCATGAGTTTGGGAAGTGGAATTAACCGAGCCACAGGTCTAACATAAGTCCGATCTTGAACCTGAACTACAACTGTCCTTATACGTCCATCAAGTCCAGGGAAGGTACGGGTCAGCTTGCCCACTGGCCAGAGGGCTCGTGGAAGTTGTGGGTAAATGATGAGTACTACCTGGTCAACCCTGAGCTGGTCAGTATCCTTCAGCCATTTTTGTCTTTCCTGGAGACCTGGCAGATAGTGATTAATAAATCTAGCCCAGAATTGGTCTGCAAGTATTTGGCTGTGCCTCCATCTCCTGGTTCCCAAAAGATTGCTGGAGTCATACATTACTTGTGGGCGAGAGGAGTCATGGCGACCCATGAGCAGAATGCTGGGTGTGATTGGGTCTGGGTCTGCGATATCCGATGATATGTAGCCCAATGGCTTGGCATTCATGATGCCCTCCACCTCAATCAGAACAGTGCGGAGGAAGGTTTCAGGGACTGTCTGTTCCTTTAGAATGACTTTCGAGGCTTGTTTCACAGATTTCACTTCTCTCTCACATATACCACCAAAATGCGGAGCACTGGGAGGATTAAATCTGCAAGAGATTTTCTGTTCGGCTAATTGCTCCTTTAATCGGGGTGCCATAGCTTCATAGGCCTCTTTAATCTCTCTGTTCCCTCCAACAAAGTTGGTGCCATTATCAGAGAAGAGCTTAAAGGGCTTGCCTCTTCTAGCTATAAATCTCCGTAGTGACATCAAGAAGGCATCAGTGTCGAAAGACTCTCAAGTAGATCCAGATGGAGGCATCGGGTGGTCATACATTTGAAGACTATTCCCCATCTCTTTTCAGTTCGTCATCCAATTTTTACTGTGAATGGGCCAAAACAGTCCATTCCAGTGGAATAGAAGGGGGGCTTGTAAAGCCTAAGCTGAGCTGATGGGAGATCTGCCATCATGGGGATGCTAGGGTGGGCACGCCACTTTTGACATTCAATACAGCTGAGTTGAAGTTTCCAGGATGAAGAAGATTGGCATCATATTCCTTAATAAGGAGTTTTGTTATTTGTTGATTAGGATCGAGAACTATGGGATGAAGGGCATTCATGTCTATATGTTCAGCATGACGCAGTCTCCCTCCAACCCTAATTAGTCCAGCATCTTTATCGTACTCAGGAGACAAAGACACTAGCCGGCTATTAGATGGTAAGGATCGGTTTGATGAGAGAGCTTTAACTTCCTCTGGAAATGAATCTCTTTGGGATTGTTGGAGAAGGAGCCTTTCTGCAGTAACATAATGTTCAGCTACGTCTGCTTGCAATGTGGAAGATTGAGCCGCCCCATGTTGGTATGCCACTGTGGCTTTTACCAAGTCTTTCCAGGTGTTATACTGCTTTGCGTCTGGGAGTTGTAAATCAGGACTAGTGCGTAGGTGCAGGCAGAGTGCTGACTTCTTTAATTCAGTATCTGGTTCAGGGTCGGCAACTAGCATGATTGGCCAGGATGCTTCTGATTGATACAAGAAGTCAGGTCCCTTAGCCCAACGGTATGATTGTGTCAACTCCTTTAAAGACTTTCCACGGGTAATGTCGTCTGCTGGGTTATTGCCAGAATCCACATACCTCCAGGAATTAACATCTGTGAGGGACTGAATTTCAGCAACTCGAGTTCCCACAAAGACCTTATACCTGCAGGAGTCAGCCAGCAGCCAGCGAAGGAGAGTGGTGGAATCTGACCAGAGAATGACTTGCCTGATGGTTACTGTGAGTTCTGTTTTGAGAACTTTAGCTACTTGTTCTCCAGTAAGTGCTGCACTCTATTCAAGTCGTGGCATTGACATTTGTTTCATGGGGGCTACACGTGAACGGGCCAGCACAAAATAAATGTGTACATGACCATCTTTGTCTTCTGTGCGGATGTATGATACTGAGCCGTATGCTCTCTCCGAGGCATCACAGAAGATGTGTAGGTCTCTGGTGAATGTTTCATCATGTACTTGAAATGGAGTGTAGCATCTGGGAATCTCTTGTTGCTCCAAATCAGCTAGTTCCTGTACCCGGGTTTACCATCTATTTCGTAAGCTGTCAGACTCAATAAGGTCATCCCATCCCATATGAATTTTCCACAGATCCTGAATGAGTATCTTGGCTTGGGTGGTGAATGGAATCAGGTACCCGAGAGGCTCATACTGCGATGCCAATACCTTGTAGATATTTCTCAAGGTAGGTTTGAGACATTCCACTTGGCGAGGCTTGTATCCTAAGGAATCACTGAGACAGTTCCATCGCAATCCAAGTGTGCCCTCTAAAAGATCTGGACTCTTTTGGGATAACCATAGCTCACTGCTTTGTGACCTTGCTTCTGATGGAAGGTGTTCAGGTGACCAGGTGACTTCTGGTTTGTTGCTGGCCCATTGGCGGAGATCAAACCCTCCAGTAAGCAGCAATTGCCTTAGGCCATCTACAAGAGCTCTAGCCTTTTCTGTTGATTCCATACTTTGAAGACAATTGTCTACATAGAATGACTGGGTGACTGATTCTACGAGAATGGGATCAGTTTCACTGTTGTCATGGGCTATTTGTTGCAGTGCATATATAGCACAACAAGGACTGCACGTTGTGCCAAAAGGTAATACTTGCCACTCGTATATCTTTGGCTGCTCAGTCTTTTGCATGTTTCTCCAGAGGAAGCGCAGGATCGGCCTTGTCATCTGACAGTAGGCGAACTTGGTGAAACATACCTTTCACATCTCTGCTCACAGCCACAGTGTGTTGTCTGAACCGAAGCAGAACTCCAAGCAAAGATGGACCAAGTATGGGACCAGGAATGAGGAGCTCATTCAATGATTGACCCTGATACAGGAAAGAACAGTTAAACACAATCCTGGTTTTGTCATTGTGATTCACCATATGGTGTGGAATGTACCAGGATTCAGTGGACTTCTCAGCTTCCCGAGTGGAGATGTATGCCACATAGCCAGCTTTCTATAATTTGTTCATCTCAGTGCAGTATGCTCCAGAGAGGTTTGGGTCCTTGGCGAGTCTCCGTTCAGTGCTGCGAAGGCTTGCCAGCACAACTTCCTTTGGGGCTTTAAGTGTGACAGCATTTGGTCGTCTGAGCAAAGGAGTGGCATATCGTAGAAAGCCGTCCACCTCTATCCTAGAAGTGTATGTTTGGAGTACTGTCAGAGCATGCTGGTCCTGTTTAGAACAAGTGGCTGATGATTCATTAATGTAGGGCAGGGTGTCAATCTGCCAGAGTTGCTCAACGTTTTTGAGTAACTCAGCATTCTGAGCATCTATAGAGATGTTCAGACATTGTTGATCACAGGGAGCAGTTTGGCACGAGAGTCCAACCAAGTCTGGTGTGAAGAGCTATTGGTGCATTAGGAGGTTCCGTTCGTATTGGTTGGACTGGTACAAGTAGGCGAGGCATGTCCGACCCAATGAGTAGCAAGGGTTGTGCTCGCTCAATCTGTGGCAATGGTAAGGACCGGATATGGGCATATTTGCGTTGGAGAGCAGCTACTAGATAAGAGTGTTCCGACAGTCTCAGATTCGCTGCTGTGAAGGCATGATGAATCTGGAACTTCTTAGTTGGTCTGTTTAGAGGTGACACAGAGAGGGAAACAGATGCTCCATTTAATTGAAGTACATCCTGATGTATTGTACGTAATGTGAGAGTTTCAGGCACTGTGGTGAGGTTTAACTGTTCCACGGCTTGTGGCAGTACAATGCTACGCTCAGAGCCATCGTCTAACACCTCATGTCTCCATGGCTTTATCCAGATAAGTGTTTTTATCCTCGCGCTGTGTCTGTGTGGAAAGATTGTTCTTTGATCGCTTTCTGTATATAATTTATTCACAATTTAAATAAGATTATTTCATCCTACTAAAATAAACGATGTGAAGTTTATATTTTAGTCACTGGCTTGACTTACTGATGCATAAACAGTAGTATTGAACGATTTTGAGAGAACGATTGCCTGTCTGAACTTGAACAATTGCATATCAGAAATTGTTGCTTGGTAGCTCGATCGATTTATTTTCAGACGTTGTTTCTTCACCTGCACAACTTCCGATGATTCGGCTGCGCTGTTCCGCCTGGCATTGAACACGGGCTGGCATATGCACATTTTTGGAGGCATACATATTAATCATCCCAACTGTTGCGTCACAGTTGGTGTTATGTGGAGATTCGCCTATTTTTCAGGGGTGTTTTTCAAAAACGAGATTTAAATAATAAGGAGAAAACAATGGTGTTTGAGACTCACTGTATGCCATGTCCATGTACTGAACTCTTGTTATTTAACTATGCCAAGATAAATTGAATTTCAAATTCTAGGGCACCTTTAAGAGCAGGCGCGCTTGTTCCATGGCGGATTGCTATTATAACGGCGGATTTGCCAGCGCACGCCAGGAGCGGTTCACAGCCGAGGAGACCGACGTTCTCGTCAGGGCTGTAAAACACAGAGAAGTGACAATGTATGGGGATGGGAGAAACCCACCCATATAAGCTTCGGTTAAACAGGCGTATAATAATTTGGGTAAATGTGTAAGCTAGATTTATGCCTATTTTTTCACATCTTCATGGACACAACAATGGTTTCCCTCGTGTGTTAATATTTTTCCTTGTAATAATGTATGATTTGCAAAAATGAAAACTGCTGCGTCGGTTTAGATTAGATAATCAAAGTGTATGTGTTGTTCATCCACTACATAATGGCCAAGCATGTGCCCTTAAAATAGCATATGACTATCGCGCAACGCGCCACTGTCTTTAGACTGGGTTTTTCCTGGTCAGCGGCGGAATTGTTTTTTGAAACTGCAAAATAGCACCAGGGAACTTTTGCGCCGGAACAGGCCTCCTCTTCCCCATATGGCATAGTTGGTAGTGTTGTTATAACCAGTCAACTGAACCAACAATCTTTTCACAAATCTGACAAAACCTTATCAAACTGTCAAAATCCATCAACATTCCGTGCATGAGCTACTTTCTGACATTCTAACTGAAAGTGGGTGAATATCAAAATACATGATATAAACATTTTTTTAAACCACTTACAAGTGTTATGTTGACAACACTATTGAAACAATTACTTTTTATTACAACTGTACATGAATAAATAGGCCATTTGGCCCTGGACTAATAGGGTATTCTATTTGTCCATTCTATTGCCTCTATTCTATTTTGAAGACTTGTGTTGGCTGCACAAGTCTAATTTAAGGCTCTCATAAATAAATAGTATGGGTATATTATACATTTTCTGAGTCATCAGAGTGCCTTGAGAATTGAAGTTGTTGAGTTTTGTGTCCGTGGTGTTCTTTCATGCCACAGGGATAAAAGAAAGCATACAGTTTAGGCGGAAATTGTTAAAAAATGTGTGTTATTTCTGGTTTAAAGAAGTCATGTGACCTCTGTGTTTGTCAGACAGATTCAGTACTGGGCTTAAATGAAAGCCTAAAAGGTCCCCTTTCCAACGATACCAAGCACCATATTATAGAATATTGACAATATCCCTAGCATGAGACTAAACCAGATATACACCAGATTTCAAAAACAGAATTTATCTTAGGGGGTTAGTAACTTCATATGCTGAAAAAAGTGATTTCGCTACCACCCCTGCACTGCTATCGTGATTTTTCTAGTACTAGGGGTGTATACCTTGCCAAAAATCACTATGAGACTTTGTCCCCCCAGATGATACCGATGGACCAAATTTGGGGCCCTGGCTCATGGACTATATACACAGGGCCTTGAAAGTGCTTGAATTAATTTTTTGCAAGAAGTTTTCGGGAAAAGAAATCCCATATTATTTTTATTTTATATAATATTCATATTTCTCCAACACTTCGTGGCCTGTGCACACTAGCTTGCTTGATTATCGTTAGTTACGTTAGTTACGTTCAGTGTTTCCCGCGTGAGGAACTGACGTTCACGCGCGCACGGAACTACTACGCTGGGAACTCAACGTGTGTTGTCGGACACAATAAGTGTGTCGCCACATTCAGTGCTTGAATTTGATGTTAACCAGTGTGTGTGTGTGTGTGTGTGTGTGTGTGTGTGTGTGTGTGTGTGTGTGTGTGTGTGTGTGTGTGTGTGTGTGTGTGTGTGTGTGTGTGTGTGTGTGTGTGTGTGTGTGTGTGTGTGTGTGTGTGTGTGTGTGTGTGTGTGTGTGTGTGTGTGTGTGTGTGTGTGTGTGTGTGTGTGTGTGTGTGTGTGTGTGTGTGTGTGTGTGTGTGTGTGTGTGTCCGCAGAACATCGAGACCCTGAAGACCACGTGCAGTATGCTGGAGGAGCAGGTGGTGGAGCTGGAGAGCCTGAACGACGAGCTCCTGGAGAAGGAGAGGCAGTGGGAGAACTGGAGATCGGCTCTGGAGGACGAGAAGAACCAGGCGGAGCGCCGGACCCGAGACATGCAGAGACTTCTGGACAACGAGAAGCAGAACCGGTAACGCAAGCACACCACGTCTACAGTAAACTCACCAAAAGTGACGTTTATAATGTTTATAAAAGATTCTATTTCAAATAAATGCTGTTCTTTTGAACTTTGTTCATCAAAGAATCCTGAATATAAAATACATCAGTTTCCACACAACTGTTTTCAACACTGATAATACTCATAAATGTGGCATGAGCATCAGATCATCATATTATACTGATTTCTGGAGGATCATGTGACACTGAAGACTGGAGTAATGATGCTGAAAATTCACAGTAATAAATTACATTTTACTATATATTCACATAGAGAACTGATGATTTACATTATAATAATATTCCACAATCTTTATTGTTTTTACTGCATCTTTGATCCAATATATGCAGCCTTTGTGAGCATAAAAGGCTTCTTTCAAAATTACTTTAAAGTCCCCCTGTGGTGTAAATCCAGCGTTTACTGTAGTTTATGTGTGTATGTGGAGTTATTAATCTGCTTTAACACACACCATGTGTAAGTTCATAAGTGGACAGCATTGCTGAGTATTTTCTGCTCAAAACTGCAGTGATCCAAAGACAGTCTCAAACACACGGCTTGAAATCGCTGGTGTTTCTGACGTCACACACTACCTTGTAACCAATCAGATCAACGTGTGATCATCAACCAGTGGATCTCTGAGTGAGTGGAGGCGGGGCTCATTTGCATATACATAGAACCACGCATACTAAATGAGGCGAGGGTGTCGAGTTACATTCAAGATATTTTAAGGCATTTTTCAAGGGAAAAAAAACGTTTAAATATGTAATTTTGCTGATCAAAGATGAGTTTTAAAGGAGTACAGGGGGACTTTAAATATCTTACTGACCCCAAAATATTGTCACATATGTGTCTGTATATTCTTCTTATGTGTGTGTGTGTGTGTGCATGCAGGTTGCGAGCGGACCAGCGCAGCTCAGAGTCTCGGCAGGCGGTGGAACTCGCCGTTCGGGAACACAAGGCCGAGATCGTGGCTTTGCAACAGGCGCTGAAAGAACAGAGACTGAAAGCAGAGAGTCTGTCTGATACTGTGAGTTACACACACACACACACACACACACAGCAAAAAATGCTTTTCTTACTCAGTATTTTTGTTTTGTTTCCAGTCCAAATATCTAAAAATGATTAAATCAAGATGAATTTACTAGAGTAGTAAAATGTCATAAGATATTATGTCTTGTTTTCTGGGAGAAAAAAATCCAAAGAAGTGAGTTTTTGCTTAAAACAAGTAAAATGATCTGCCAATGGCATCATTCAAACGGAAACATTATTTTTCTTACCTCGTTGGCAGATCATTTTACTTCTTTTAAGCAAAAACTCACTTAATTTTTACAAGACTTAATATCTAATGTCATTTTACTCATCTAGTAAATGCATTTTGATTTAAGAATTTTTTGGTATTTGGACTGGAAACAAGACAAAAATGCTAAGTAGGAAGGAATATGATTTTTTGCAGTGCACCCACAACGTTTTATCCTGGTTTGCTCCGGCCCTCCGCCTGTGATATTAATATTCATGCCAATATGGAGTTTAACAAGCCACGATTAAGCGCTCCAGCTGATGGAGATTAATGCAACACTGAGGTGCACATGAACACGTCGCTGCGCATTAGCTGAACACTGAACAACACAACCCTTCTGTTCCCTCGGATCAGCACCCCTGCTTGACGCCTTCAGAGGTTGTGTTGGGAGTTGTGTTGGGATCAAGTCTAGTCAGCTTCATCTACACGGCGCTCTAACAGTATAGAGTTTCACAGCAGCTTTACAGAGATCACAGGAGATTACAGTAACAGAGAGTGTTCTGGCTTTACAGCAGATCTAGAATAAAGTTATTGTCCAGATAAAGTTAGATTTGATTGATTCACTTCCGCTTTAAAGATCTTTAGTTATTAACTTAGGGCCGCTAACACGACACCGTTCTAACAGAAATCACACACTTTAATGTGTTCTGGCCGTTCATTCACACAACAGTGTCTGGTCGAGAACGCAAACCTTGAAATATGTTCCAAGATGCAAGCGTTTAAAAATGTTGGGGAAAAAAGTTCTCTCCGCATAAACTTCAAAAACGCGAATCTGTGAAAACGCTGACGCCGTGCACCATTCAATTACATGCGTGTTTATTTAAGTGTTGTTGTTGTGTTGTTTACGGTGTTGTGGTGTTTATTGTGTTGTTGTGTTGTTTACGGTGTTGTTGTGTTGTTTATGGTGTTGTGGTGTTGTTGTTTATGGTGTTGTTGTGTTGTTGTTTATGGTGTTGTTGTGTTGTTTATGGTGTTGTGGTGTTGTTGTTTATGGTGTTGTTGTGTTGTTGTTTATGGTGTTGTTGTGTTGTTTATGGTGTTGTTTATGGTGTTGTTGTGTTTATTGTGTTGTTTATGGTGTTGTGGTGTTGTTGTTTATGGTGTTGTTGTGTTGTTTATGGTGTTGTGGCAAAACAATATTTAACAAACGCAGCATTCTCAGGCAAAAGAGACGTCAATATTCAAATTGTATTTAAAAGAAAATATACATTTATTCTGCAGAATAGTTCCCATTCTAGCCACACAGGCCAGCTGCAGGGTGAGGGTGAAAACCCACCAACCCTAACAGACCAGTCTGCAGGCAGAGTGAGACCAAGATAGGTGTTCTTTCTGGAGTCTTATAATGTTCTCATCAAAGCATTCTTTAAAACACCCACCCCAGGGGGCAGGAACTGAGGACCCCCCATGGTGGCCTCAACCCCTCCCTAGCCTCGGGTCTTCTCAGCAACGTTACAACAGGAGAATTCCAAATACAGAGCACATGGCATTCATATATTATCATTGACAAAACAAAATAAGAAATAGAAGATTAAAACTGCCACTACAATTTCTCCCTGTTTTTCATTCTCTGAAAACCCAAATAAATGCAACAATTTTAAGTCATTTCATCATATTTATACCTTTCATTTAAATCTTCCTGTTATCCCTTCCGTGACCATGTGACTAAAACCCAAATTTTTAGACATTCAAAACTGACCAATCAGATAATTACAACTTCCCTCATTGTACCAAATGTCGGACAATTTCATACCCCCAAAATACACACATCTTAGGCCTACAGGCCTTGATAACTATCAGCACCTCGGTGCCTTTACAGACTCCAAATTGTCATTATGGAAATAGGTTGTCAAAAACAGTAAAGCAGATGTCTTTGTTCATTTCAAATATCTTGGATTATTTTCAATCCCAACTCCCCATTGGTCCCATTGGCCACACACATGGAGTCCAAAGTTGACACAGTTCATCTTTCTGTTTTGTACAGTTCCATCTTCAGACTTTTCGTCCAAGCTTCTATCAATAACAGTTTGTCAGTTGTTCAGTCTTTTGTTCACCATCCAGCCCTGCAGGATTAGGCTCTATCAAATTGGGTTGCACCGTTATGCAAATCATCCATCGAATACCTGCACAAGAACAGGCACTGAATCTGGGAGCAAACGCCGGTTCCTCTTTCCGAGGAGGACACAGAATGTGAACTTGGGTTGCAGGGATCCTGTGATTCTAAAAGAACATCTAGCACAACGACACAAAAGCAGACACATCTCATTTGTCATTGGTCAGAGGATTGATATGGTCAGATTGAAATTAGTCTCTTGGCAAAAGCCCTTAAATTGATGTACTTAAAAAAATATGGTCAAAGGAATGATAAAAAGATCTTACCAGTTCTTACACTGTTTCAGGAAACACTCAAATAAATTTCATTACAACAAAACAACAACTGCTAGTTTAAAACATCATTTCATGAAGAGTATCAGCAAAATATTCAGTGTAATCAAACACAGAGATTCAATTCATGTCCAAAAATATTGTTGCAAGTCAAATGGACAAAATACAAATAAACAAAAATCAAATAAGTTTCAGAAAAGTTTCAAAATCATCAATGAGAATTCAATGAGAATACAAATAGTTATACTTCGGTTAAAATGACATACATTTTAAAATAACTTGGTCAGACAAATGATTACTTAAGTGATAAAGTAAATCCAAAGAAAAACAAAACAAACAATTTTCCGTATAACTAATCACTTGAACCTTGTTGAAGTATCAAGCAATTAAATATTAACTGAAGCAGGGCTAAATGGGCAAGCACTGTCACCGCATTCCCGATAAATCAGACCCGCGTTCACTCCAGTATAAACAAGAAATTGTATAGATTGTCATAGTATGAAAACCATATCAATTCAACACCCCTGGTTGATTTGAATAAACATACAAAATAATAAAAATTATAACAAAACCCCTCATTTCAAATCCTGTCCTTGCTTTTAACACTTTTTACATTTCATCGTCTTCAGAAAGAAAAACAAAAGATAATCAAAAACAGAACAAAACAAAACAAAGAAAAACAAAAACATATCTTAACTCAATTAATATATTTCACTGTAACTTCCGCTACTCGAATCGTCTGCATAATTTTGTTCATCCTTCTAACCAATGTAGTTTTTCAAAATTTACTCCAATATTTCCATTATGGACCGTCTTTTTTGCTTATTACACATCAATTAATAGATTTTCTACATTTTCACCAATCAAATCAATACCTAGTTTGCTTATTACACATCAATTAATAGATTTTCTACATTTTCACCAATCAAATCAATACCTAGTTTGCTTATTACACATCAATTAATAGATTTTCTACATTTTCACCAATCAAATCAATACCTAGTTTGCTTATTACACATCAATTAATAGATTTTCTACATTTTCACCAATCAAATCAATACCTAGTTTGCTTATTACACATCAATTAATAGATTTTCTACATTTTCACCAATCAAATCAATACCTAGTTTGAATCAATCAAATAAAATCATCAACATCATCACAAAACAGATTCTTCTGCTAAACCATTAGTTGGTCAAATCGTCTTTCTCCCTCGTACGTAATGGAGGCTGTTACTAACACAAGCCTTTTATCCCTCACTTTATTCTTCGCGTTGGCATGTGTTTGTTCGTTTAGTCTAAGGTGAGAAGTTTGGTTTAGTTTAAGGTAAGATGCTTTGACACAGTTGTCACAATCTCCAACCTTGTTTTAGGACTGAACCATTTCCTGGCTGCTGTCACCTGTGAATGCAGATCTTAAAGTGTTTTTGTTAGTGACCGCTTTTCTACTCGGTCGTCCCTCTTGATGTGACCTGTGAAATCATCAACCTGAAACTTTATCACCAGATAATTTCTTGTCATTCTCAGAGTCCTTTTCCCCTGAAACACACTCAACCCACTTTGCTCATGTTAACAAAATAACATTTATACATTTGGAACAGAATCAGTTCTGTTTGATGCAATCCATCCTGACATCCTGCAAAATAATTTTTGTTTTAATTATGCACTGTGCATGTGTGGCACCTGTCTTTCTGCCACAAAAAATAACCCAGGCCAGGATATTTTGTCAAATTCATCCATAAGCATATTTTACTGCACGGTCTGCCGTGTATCAAAAAGTCTGCATCCTCTGTAAAGAAAAACAAATGTCAAATAGTTAATTCTTTTGTTGTTATGCTGCTGCATCTTCCCTGTTTCCTGTTGAAAACATTTCTTGTTAGCACACTTTTGTCCACCTGTGCGGTGGCTTTCAGCAAATTCCAAACCATTTTTACTTGTGCATCAATTTAACAATTGTGTTTGGATTTATTAAACTAAACACTGTCCTGTAGACATCTTTCTCTGTCTCTTAACCAAAATGTTATATTCTTCACTCTAAGTCACAATCTCATCTTCTTATCAAATTATTTGAAATGCAAATGCTCTCTTTGCGTATCCTGCTTTTCAGGATTGCTCTCAACAGTTTGTCTCTCAACTCAATCTCAATTCTAAGTCATCTGCAAAACTGAATACAATTGTCACTCTATTTCTTCCCCTCCTTGGGCTTTACTGTCTTTACATCTGTGAGATCAAAGGTGTTATCTTATGGTCAAAATGACCCCTCTGTCCTCTGAAGATAATGATCCTTGACCCCCCCCTGGTTTGATAACCCCTGTCTTTTCCTGCCTGGCAGGATGCTGGGTGTGAACTTTGCAGAAGCATACATACATACCCCGAAGATGCAAATGGCCCTTTGTTCACACAAATGTTAAAGGCTATCAAATGTTATCAATAATTTGATATTGATCTAGCCAATTTTTACTGTATTGTTGCCGCCAAATCTATAACCTATTTTATTTCAATCCATGGATGGTGATCTACAACTCCACAATTCCAACTTCCATCAGAATTTAAACCGATCTAGAAATTCATTCAAATCTACTGTATATCATAAATGACCAAATCGATTCAGAATTATCAACTTCTCTCAAATTTTGTCATTCACCCATCTGTAATTGATAAAACATTTAATGACACATCTATGCACACTATTCAGACTATGAATAGCTTTCACTACCTAATACCTAACTCACTCTTATCAAGAAATAAACTGCAGTCATCATCAAACACACCTGACTATTAACCGTTCATATTTCTTGTCTTTTCTTCAAAAAGATTTACATTTAAATCAAAATTTTAACATTTTGCTGTAGCTTTTACCTAATTTTTACATGGCCTCTTAACCATTTTCAAAACATGTCTATTCATTTGCTTTTACAAACGTCAGCTGTGTTGTTTTTTTATTTTATTATCATTACTTTGCTTCAGCTTTCTTCCTAGCTGACCATAACAGAAAGAAAACATGTCAATCCTTCCTCAAGCAGTCTCTCGTAAATTTCCGTCACCCCTGTATGACCAGATCAAGCTGTTTTACACAAAACAAAGGACCTTCGAAAAAAAACCCAGGGGAGTTTGAGCTTTACTGTCTTCATGACCCTTGAGTTCAAAGGCTAAATAACTCATCTGTCTTCCTAAGGACAATGGTCTTTTCTTTACAAGTTAACCACACTGTTCTGTTTACTGCTTTCAAAATACATCCCCCATTCACTAATGCAAACAGAGCTACTAATGCAATCTGTTTTACTTTTTGAGTTTCATACTGTCTGATCCCTATCATCTTCTGAATTCATTCCCCATTCACTGCAACATCCCATTCAGCAATGCAAAACAGAGCTATAATGCAATCTCAGTTGCAAATTCAATTACATAGCCAAATCATAGTAACATTACTCTATTTTACTAATCCATGTTAACACAGATGCTTTCTTCAAATTTGTATCATCACTTTCTTTGTTTGGAGCCAATCTATGTTTATTTTTTTTCTTTTCAATCAGAATCAAACTTTTACAAAAGCATCATTTGCAAATCAGTTAGCTTCAGCTGTTTACAGCATTTGCTCTCTTCTGTCTCATTATTATTTATCAGGACGGTTTCACAGAAATCACAATATCATTCATATCTCAGTCCCTAAATTACACAGACATCTCTCATAGCTGCCTGCACATTCAAATATTTTATAAACTCTGTTATAAACATATGGAAATCTATTCTTCAATATCCTTGTTTTCCTAACATTAATACAATAAAGCACATTCACATCATAATTAAGACTGACATATAGAATTTTGCCCATTCTGCTTAATGAAACATTCCTCATGTTAATCCCTGTTAATCATACTCAATGCCTTATTTTATCTAAAAACTCACTTTGCAGACCATTTCAACTTAATTTTACTTTCTTTTCGCTCTGCTTCATCTAACCAGTTCAAGCAACACTGTTTTCTCACAATCCAACAATTCTCAATCCAACATTTCAGTTTCTTTCTACATCTGTTCTCTTTATCTGCAATCCAACAATTCAGTTCAACAACTCACTCTTTTGTAATTTTCCATCAGAAAAAACAAACATTCTATCTTACTATCCTTTGCTACTTTTCAGTTCCTCCTCTTTCATCTTCAATTCAACAATTCTTTTTATTCTACCTGCTTCTTCAGTTCAATAATTCTGTCTGTTCACAGTTTTACACACACGCTGAACACGATCACAAAAACCCTTCTGTTACAATTATCCGTTCCCCAATTTCTTGCATGCTTTTCTGGCCATAATTCTTTTTCCCATTTTACAGAACAAAACAACCGGTGTATTAAAATTATTTAGCTTACTCTTGTGTGACCCCATATTGGCTGATCCTATCTCTCCTGGATTTTCCTTCGACGCGCGTCTAATAATCTGTGAGACGTCTCTCAACAAATCCGATTTTGTCACCTCAAATCGGCAAGGGTAGCAAATATGCTCTGTTGGCTCTTCCGTCCACGATATGGCTCTTCCGTCCACGGTATGGCTCTTCCGTCCACGGTATGGCTCTTCCGTCCATACTTACGAGCTAGTTTTCGGCATACAATTTCCCCCTCGAAAACTTTCTGTGCCCGCACCAAAGAGATAGTTCCAGCCACTATGGTTCACCCACAGTTATACCACAAGTTACCCCAACAAAACAAAATAATTTGATTGTCTTCTTTACCTGAAATGCTCTTACTGCCACGGTTCTTTTTCCTTAATTCCAGTGGAGTTACCCACGCTGGCTCTGATGCGTTCGGCCCCATCTCTCTTAAGTCTACGAGGTAGGGCTGGATTATACTTTTAGGTCCAGGTTGATCAATCACCGTTCGCTCAGGGCCAGCGGTCACTTCCAAGGAATCCTCACTTCTGACACCAATTGTTGTGGCAAAACAATATTTAACAAACGCAGCATTCTCAGGCAAAAGAGACGTCAATATTCAAATTGTATTTAAAAGAAAATATACATTTATTCTGCAGAATAGTTCCCATTCTAGCCACACAGGCCAGCTGCAGGGTGAGGGTGAAAACCCACCAACCCTAACAGACCAGTCTGCAGGCAGAGTGAGACCAAGATAGGTGTTCTTTCTGGAGTCTTATAATGTTCTCATCAAAGCATTCTTTAAAACACCCACCCCAGGGGGCAGGAACTGAGGACCCCCCATGGTTGCCTCAACCCCTCCCTAGCCTCGGGTCTTCTCAGCAACGTTACAACAGGAGAATTCCAAATACAGAGCACATGGCATTCATATATTATCATTGACAAAACAAAATAAGAAATAGAAGATTAAAACTGCCACTACAATGGTGTTGTTGTGTTTATTGTGTTGTTTATGGTGTTGTGGTGTTGTTTTCAGCTCAATGACCTGGAGAAGAAGCATGCCATGTTGGAGATGAACGCGAGGAGCCTCCAGCAGAAACTGGAGACGGAGAGAGAACTCAAACAAAGACTCATGGAAGAGGTGAAGCACACACACAAATTAAATCTACTCAAATTAAAATTACAGATAATATAATATAAAAGATCATTTAAAAAAATGTATATTTAAAACATACATAATATATGCAAAAAATTATATAAATGCCATCGATTGTTTGTATTATTATAAAAAAAAAAAATTATTGGTATTTAACAAGACAACACATGATACATTCAATTAAAAGTAAGAAATTACAGATTGTCTCAATTTAAACCCTTCCCGAACCCTCCCACCCAAAAAGAAAAGAAAAGGGAAAAATGCATTTTTGAAAATAAATAGATTAAAATAAACATTCCTCTCTCTAGTATTGGTCTGTCCTCTTTCCAGTAACAGTCAATTATTGTGCATTAGCATTAGTGTCCGGAGAACACAGTACACCTTTTATGTAGTCTAGGACAGGTTCCCAGGTCTTCTGAAAAGTTTTAAGGGATCCTGAAAGCAAAAATCTTAACTCCTCAAGCTTTATACAGCTAAAAACTTCTTGGATCCACCTGTCGAGCGATGGGGGAGTCACATGTTTCCATTGGAGAAGAATGGCTCGTCTAGCTAATACAGAAGTAAAGCAATAACCTGGCGAGATGAGATAGTCAAGTCCGGTCTCGAAGGAATGCCAACAAGAGCAGTCAAGGGGTTGGGGTCCAACTCTATGTTAAGAGCAATATTAAGTGTATCAAAAATATTGGACCAAAAGTCTGTCATCCGAGGACAGCTCCAGAACATATGAAGATGATTGGCAGGAGACTGCTTGCAACGATGACAAGCATCACTCATATCTGGGGAAATTTTGCCAATCTGGAAATGCCATCGATTTTAATATTACAGACGCTATAATATAATATTATTGTTTATTATAATAAAATGGAATAAATGCAAAATAAAATAAGATAAATGTAAAAAATATATTTTAAACACACATATATATATATTTATATGCAGTAATATACGTAATATATAAAAAAACATTTATTTACAATATAATATATTGTATAGTATATGATATAAAATAAAATATGCTAAATAAAAGATAGATGCAGATTTTTTAAAAATATATATGCATGCAGTATATATGCAAAACAATGTTATCAAACTATAACACTAATATATTATTGCATATTTTATATTAAAATGTAATAATGATATAATGTTAAAAACATAATATATGCAGTGTGTATATATATAAATATATATATATATATATATGCAAAAATACATATGTTCTCAAATTATAATTTTACATACTCTATAATATAATATTGTATATTATAATGTAAAATAATAAAATATGTGCTAAATAATAATAATAAAATAATTGTATTCAATTTATAATTACAGACACTATGAAATAATATCATATTGTATAATATAATACAAAATATATATAAAATTTAATGAATTAAAAAAATCAATGTGTGTGTGTGTCAGCAAGGGAAGCTGCAGCAGCAGATGGACCTGCAGAAGACTCATATCTTCAGACTCACACAGGGGCTTCAGGACGCGCTGGACCAGACAGACATGCTCAAGACTGAGAGAACCGATCTTGAGTACCAGCTGGAGAACATCCAGGTGTCCACACACACACACACACACACTCACTCACTCATGCTCAAGACTGAGAGAACCGATCTTGAGTACCAGCTGGAGAACATCCAGGTGTCCACACACACACACATTTACATTTACATTTAGTCATTTAGCAGACGCCTTTATCCAAAGCGACTTACAACTGAGGACTACAACAAGCGAGTCATCGTGAAGAAGCAAAAATAACGCAAGAAGTGCTCAAAATACAAAGTTCTGGCATTGCTCAGAGTAGCATAAGCCAAAACAAGGGAGGGTAAAGGAGAGTTTTTTATTTATTTTATTTTTTTTATGTCAAGTGCTCACGGAAGAGATGAGTTTTCAGTTGTCTTTTGAATGTGGTCAGGGATTCTGCATTCCGGATGAGGGTAGGGAGATCATTCCACCAGCAAGGAACCGTGAATGAGAATGTTCTGGAGAGTGATTTTGTGGCTCTCTGTGATGGTACCACGAGTCGTCGCTCATTGACCGATCGCAGGCTTCTGGTAGGGATGTTGACTCGTAGGAGCGAGTGAAAGTAGGAGGAGCTGAGCCTGTGGTCGATCTGTAAGCAAGCGTCAATGCCTTGAACTTGATGCGAGCAGCGAGTGGTAGCCAGTGCAGAGAGATGAACAGAGGAGTGACGTGGGCCCTTTTGGGCTCGTTGAAGACAAGACGGGCTGCAGCATTCTGGATCATTTGTAGAGGTTTAATTGCACATGATGGAAGACCAGCCAGAAGAGCATTGCAGTAATCAAGCCTAGAGATAACCAAGGCCTGGGCGAGAAGTTGTGTTGCATGCTCAGTTAGGAAGGGCCTGATCTTCCTGATGTTGTGCAGTGCAAACCTGCATGATCGAGCTGTCTTTGTGATGTGGTCTGTGAAGGTCAGATGCTCATCAAATGTTACTCCAAGGTTTCTGACCGACCTTGATGGGGTGATTAAAGTTGAATCTAGCTGGATAGTGAAGTCGTGCTGTAGAGATGGATTGGCAGGGAGGACGAGAAGCTCAGTCTTTGCCAGGTTGAGCTGCAGGTGATGTTCCTTCATCCACGCCGAGATGTCCGCCAGACAGCTTGAGATACGTGTAGCTACTGTGGGATCATCAGGTGGAAATGAGAGGTAGAGCTGGGTGTCATCAGCATAGCAATGGTAAGAGAAGCCATGTGCCTGTATGATGGGTCCCAGTGATGTGGTGTGAATGGAGAAGAGGAGCGGTCCAAGAACTGAACCCTGAGGAACCCCTGTAGTCAGTTGACGTTCTTTGGATACCTTGCCACTCCATGCGACCCTGAAGGACCTACCTGTGAGATAGGACTCAAACCAGTGGAGAGGAGTTCCTGTGATGCCCAGTGATGAGAGGGTGGACAGGAGGATCTGATGATTCACAGTGTCGAAGGCAGCAGACAGATCCAGGAGAATGAGAACTGATGATTTGGAGGCAGCTTTTGCGATCCGTAGGGCTTCTGTGACTGACAGCAATGCAGTCTCGGTTGAATGCCCTTTCTTGAAGCCAGATTGGTTTACGTCTAGTTGGTTGGTCAGAGAGAGGAAGGATGTTACTTGGTTGAAGGCAACTCGTTCAAGTGTTTTCGCAATGAACGGTAGGAGAGAGACAGGTCTGTAATTCTCTAAGAGTGATGTGTTTAATGTGGGTTTCTTAAGCAGTGGAGTTACCCGAGCCTGCTTGAATGCTGTAGGAAAAGTGCCAGTGTGGAGGGATGAGTTGATGATGTGTGTGAGTGCTGGGAGAAGTGTGGGAGAGATGGCTTGTAGAAGGTGTGAGGGGATGGGATCTAGAGGGCAGGTGGTGGGGTGACTGGAGAGGAGAAGTTTAGATACTTCTTCCTCGGTCAGTGGAGAGAATGAGGAGAGAAGGTGTTTCGGATTGGGAGGGGTTGGACTGGGTTCCTGTGTGTGTGGAGTTGAGAACTGACTGCTGATAGTTGTTGTTTTGTTGGTGAAGAAGTTGGCAAAATCATCAGCAGTTAAAGAGGAGGTGGGTGGTGGTGGAGGTGGACAGAGGAGAGATTTGAAAGTCTTGAAAAGTGTTCGTGTGTTAGCGGTGCTGTTGATCTTGTTGTGAAAATAAGAAGATTTTGCAGCATGAACATCAGCAGAAAAGGAAGAGAGCAGAGATTGATACATACTAAGGTCAGTTGAGTCTTTTGATTTGCGCCATTTCCTCTCTGTTGCCCTGAGTTTAGTCCGGTGATCACGAAGAACCTCAGATAACCAGGGGTTAGAGGGAGTAGTACGTGCTGGCCTGGAGGAGATAGGGCAGATATTGTCTAAAGAAGAAGTTAAAGTGTAGCATAAAGTATCTGTTGCGGTATTAACATCCAGAGATGAGAAGTGTGAGTGTGAGGAAAGAGAAGATGACACAGCAGTGGAGAGATGGGAGGGAGAGAGTGAGCGCAGGTTTCGTCTGAAAGTAGCTAGTAGGGGGGTTGGTGGAGCATGGGTAGTGAGTTGTAGATTGAATGTAATGAGGAAATGATCAGAAACATGGAGAGCTTTCACCAAAATGTTGTCTGTGATGCAGTTGCGTGTGTAAACCAGGTCCAGTTGGTTGCCTGATTTGTGAGTACCTGAGGTGATGAGTCGTTTGAGATCGAATGAGGCTAGGAGAAAGATGAAGTCTGTTGCATTCGGCTTCTCTAGATGAATGTTGAAATCACCGAAGACTACAAGTGGGGTGCCATCCTCAGGGAAAGAAGACAGCAGCACATCCAGCTCCTCTACAAAGCTTCCCAGTTGACCTGGGGGGCGATATATGACTACAATATGGATCTTAATGGGAGTTGTAAGTGTAATAGCATGATATTCAAACGAGTAGTTATTGCAGAGAGAAGAGAGAGTTGAGTAATTCCAATTGTTAGAAATGAGAAGACCTGTGCCCCCACCCCTCCCAGACTGGCGAGGAGTGTGAGAGAAGGAGAAGTTGTTCGAGAGAGCAGCAGGGGTCGCTGTGTCTTCTGGACGAATCCAGGTCTCAGTTAAGCCTAAAATATTAAGAGTAGAGTGAGATGCAAAGGCTGGAATGAAGTCAGCTTTGTTGACTGCTGACTGACAGTTCCATAGACCCATAGAAATAGAGAGAGGTGTGTGAGAGGATGGGAGAATGGGACGCAGATTAGCAGTATTGCGCTGCCTTCTGTGCGTGATGAGAGAGCGTCGTCGAGAGACAACAGGAATGTATTGAAAGCACATATTTAGTATAGAAATACTATACCAGTGTGAAAGGAAGAGGGAGAATAGGACACTTAAGTGCCTTGTCGGTGTCCTTGCTCGGTGGAGTCGCGCAGGTAGAGTCGATGGTCTTTACCCGAGTCGGTCTTCACACGAGGAGAGCTGAACGCTTCCGCTGACGCTTCCGCGACAGTGCGCACACTACAGAAATGTAGTGCTTTCAAACGCCTGAGTGAGGACAGCTGCTAGTCCAGGCAATTAGCACAGGCAAATCAAATAATCCGAAAATGGGAGAAAATCGAAACTGCCTCTATGAACAGCTACACTTAAGTGCTATAAAATTTAAACTGCAATAGCCCACTTCTCAGACGCGGCTGTTATATAAAGAAGTCACGCGTCTAATTAAAATACAGATTTGTGTGAAGGAAAAAATGTACAATAACCACAGAATCGAAAATAGCCCTACTTTCTGGAAAATAATACACTAAACGACAAGAGAACTGAATATTAAGAAAAAAACACTTGCGCTCTCGTTCTACACGCAGACTGACGCTCGTCCGGTTGTTCTCACTCATGCTCACACACACACTCACTCATGCTCAAGACTGAGAGAACCGATCTTGAGTACCAGCTGGAGAACATCCAGGTGTCCACACACACACACACACACACTCACTCATGCTCAAGACTGAGAGAACCGACCTCGAGTACCAACTGGAGAACATCCAGGTGTCCACACACACACACACACACACTCACTCATGCTCAAGACTGAGAGAACCGATCTCGAGTATCAGCTGGAGAACATCCAGGTGTCCACACACACACACACTCTCATAAATTGGCGGGATAAAAATCACACCAATCCCGCTTTGCCGTTGATTCTGTGGCCCACCGCCACGAATTAATCTATGTGGGAAACACTGCTTAAACTATATTCAGCACAGAGGTACACATGTGCTTGAACACATGTTTTAATGTATTAAACATAACAGTTCTTCCTTCTCGTCTCTCCTCAGGCCGTTTACTCTCACGAGAAAGTGAAAATGGAGGGAACCATCTCACAGCAGACCAAACTCATCGACTTCCTGCAGGCCAAGATGGACCAGCCCACCAAGAAGAAGAAGGTATGTCCTGAAGAGTGAAGCCAAAGCGTCTCGATCGCCCCCTGGTGGCTGGTCCCAGTATCACAACACAACGAAATCAAGCCACAACACAATTGATTTCGTTGTGTTGTGAACTTTTGTTTGAACATTTGTCAGCCAATCAGAGTCTAATAATAGATAATCGAACAATAGTAATAAATAATATTGGTTAATGTGAACATGATGGTCAGCTGTATGGTGTGTACTAGGGTATATTCGGGCGTCGGCGCGAGGAGGTGGGCGTCACGGCTAACGGAGCCACCGCGCTGTCGTCTCAGCCGGCCTTGCCTCTCCAGTACAGCGACATGAAGTCAGCGCTGGAGAAAGAGAGATCTCGGTGCTCGGAGCTCGAGGAGGCGCTGCAGAAGATGAGGATCGAGCTGCGGTCCTTACGGGAAGAGGGTGAGCCATTCAGCATCACTAATCAGTATCAGTTACTCCGTTTTTGGTCTTAGAGTATCTAGAGCTGCATTATAATTGTTAAACTGATTATTTTGCTCAAATTGTAATCAGATTTATTAATCAGGGTTCCCACGTGTCCTGAGAAAATAATGCATTTTATATTTCTCCGTCATATTTAACTTGATTATGCTGTTCGCAGTGGTTCATAGTTCTTTCCCTCACTAAACACTTTTACATTCACATTTAGTCTTATTGCAAAACATTTAATTGTAGCTGAATATCAAGAACACAAATCAACAGGCTAAAGAACACTTACATGAGGAACTTTTAAAAATACCATAGAAAAACAACTAGCCTAACTGATATACATTTACAGCATTGGTAAAGTCAAGTAAACGCATCATTTTAAAATAACACTGCACTTTTTAAATAAAATATACATTACAAATATAGTTACAAAAGTTTTTGAATTTTCTGTCGAATTGCACCCAACAGAAGTTACGGTGGCCGACAGGAAGTGATGTCGTCGTCTGAGGCAGCAGAGAGTAGCCAGTTAAACAATAAGGTTTCTTTACAAAGATAAATTAAGAAATGATGTTTACTTAATTATTCAGAGAACGGTGTCGCCTTAGCGGCCTCTAATTTAATAACTAATGATCGTTGCGACGGAAGTGAATCAATCAAAACTAACTTTAGCTGGAAAAGAACATTTATTCAAGAACCGCTATAAAGCCAAAACAATCTGTCTCCTTAAATTATACGTCTATCTCTGTAAAGCAGCTTTGAAACAATCTACACTGTTAAAAGCGCTATAAATGAAGATGACTTGACTTAAAACGATGTTATTGCGAATATTATTGTGACTTGTTCATCATTGTGTCAGTGTTTTATCCGCTTTAGCTTTAGCCTCTTTACACGCAGAACAACACAGTGACGAAACGCGTTTGTCCGCTCAGGGCCACCGTAGAAACATGTGGATGTAAGCGGACCCGCGGTGTGTGTAGACAGAAATGCTCATTCTAAGCTAATAAACACATAACGGTTCATTATGTAACGTCTTTATACACCACTGAAAACATAGTTATGTTTATTATATTGCATTTCTGTCAACAGATCCTCCTAAATATCACACAGTGCACCTTTAACAAAGAGTTTTTTAATAATCCCTATGGGGAAGATGAATGGGAAAAGTGGGCGGGCACTAATGCGCTCTCTTACACGTTTCCTCCAGATGATGTAAATGTGATGTTCTCTCTGTGTCTCTCAGCGGCTCATTTTAAAGCGCAGGAGCACGCGGCTCCATCCACGCCGGCCTCGGCCCGGCAGCAGATCCTCATGTCGGCCATCGTGAAGTCTCCGGAGCGCCAGCCCAATCCCAGCAGCCTCCTGAACCCCTCGAGCTCGGCCCGGCGCAAGGAGAGCTCCACGCCGGAGGGTCAGTACACTAACACCTGTGTGTCTCAGACTAACTACAGTGTGGACACTACCAGTCAAAGGTTTGGGGTCGGGAAGATTTTTTATGTTTTTAAAAGAAGTCTCTTCTGCTCACCAAGGCTGCATTTATTTGATAAAAAATACCAACAAGAAAAAAAACCTAATATTGTGAAATATTATTATAATTTAAAATGGCTGTTCTCTATGTGAATATACAGTAAAGTGTAATTTATTCCTGTGATCAAAGCTGAGTTTTCAGCATCATTACTCCAGTCTTCAGTGTCACATGATCCTCCAGAAATCAGTGTAATATGATGATCTGATGATCAAGACACTGCCCGATTTGGGGAAAATGTCATATTGCGATTATTGAGGTCAATATTGCGATATAATAAACAAATGGTTTCATGAGTCAACTTGCTTGGTTCTCAAGGAAAATGCACACACAGATTAGTGATAATGCTGATATGTGTATTTCTCAACTCAAACTAGCAACAACAACTAAATTATTAACAACACCTATAATGATCAATAAGCCATTGATGTCTGGATAAAAATGATTTTTAATCAAATAAATGCAGCCTTGGAGAGCAGAAGAGACTTCTTTTAAAAACATAAAATATCGTACCGATCCTGTGTGTGTGTGTGTGTGTGTAAGCTCATGTTGTCTCGAGATCAGTGGTTCTCTCTCTCTCTCTCTCTCTCTCTCTCTCTCTCTCTCTCTCTCTCTCTCTCTCTCTCTCTCTCTCTCTCTCTCTCTCTCTCTCTCTCTCTCTCTCTCTCCTCATGTTTCTGTCCCGCACTCTTGCTGTCTCTCTGCGTCTGCTCCGTCGAGTCTGAGAGCTGTTTCTCTTCTGCTCTTTCAGAAAAGAGGAGGGTGACGTTTGAAAGTAAGTGTCTTTCTCTCTGTCTCCGTTTCTGTCACTCCTCATCATTTGCTGTTGCTCTGAGATCAGCTCAGATGTATTATAGTTTAGGCTTGTGCACTGATGGGAATCAGATGCCACTGATAGTAAACAAAAAAACCTAGGAACTGCTTAGCAACACCTTAGCAACCCCCACACAATACTGTAGCATCATGAGTTTTGCACAGGTAGATGTTAAAGTAGTTTTAATTGCAGTTTGAGTTAGTAGGTTAGACTAGTGCGCTTGCACATTTAGTGTGCACACTTTCTCTGTATGATTAACTCTATTATAATGCATTTAAAATGCCCCCAATATTCAAGATAAGGGGCTAAATGTCCTCTGTATGTCCTTTATATTTATATTATTTATTATAGTTCATCAATATCACATGAAGAGTGCCGATTTCTCATAATATCAGTACGATTACAAATGTGATATTGATTTTATAGCGCAGTTCAATAAGCAAGAGGTTATTATTAAGTGACTTAAATTTAAAGGGGTGGTGTAATGCCCTTTTCACAAGATGTAAGATAAGTCTCTGATGTCCCCAGAGTGTGTGTGTGAAGTTTTAGCTCAAAAGACCCGACAGATATTTTTATATCGCATGTTAAAATCGTCAGTTTTTAGGGTGAGCTAAAACGCACCGTTTTGTGTCTGTCCCTTTAAATGCAAATGAGCCGCTGCTCCCGGCACAGGGGGCGGAGCTTCAAGAACCTCCTCACACAGATATATAGGGGATATTCAATTTAATGAATCAATCAATATTACTATTGATTAGCATTACCAAACATGGACGTTTTATAATTATTTTATTTTAATACTGTGAAGCTGCTTTGATACAATCTGTATTGTGAAAAGCGCTATACAAATATTCTTGACTTGACTTGACTTGACAGACATGCACTGAAAATTTCAAAAACTTCAAAACATTTAGCCTTTTAGGTTCAGATGCAGCTTCTGTGTTTCCTCTGCAGCGCAATGATACATTTTGTTGATTTTATAATAGAATTTGATGCATTTAATGTAAGCATTTGATACTAAAGATGATGCATACATTTATTTAGGTTAAAAAAATGCCTTTATAAAAGTAAAAATTGCCATAAAAGGTAAAAATCTATTTAATCTTGGAAAAGATGAGATGCAAAATGACATTATATACAGTATATATCGACAAACTCTGTTTCTGCTCTCAAGATTTCTGCTTTCCATCCTCTAACTCGAGAGCTGAGCATGTGATCGCCGCCTCGATGATGCTTCTGTTCGCATGCTGTGCTCAGAGACGGACTCGCTCATGGTTTTGTTCTGGCCGTTGCTCTGCTACTGGACTGATGATCTCTGACATCATTCACACTCAAGGACATTATTAACCCGTGTGTGTGTGTGTGTGTCTGTAGAGTACGGTCGGCGTGTGAAGGAACGGATGCACCACAACATCCCTCATCGGTTCACGGTGGGGCTCAACATGAGAGCGGCGAAATGCACCGTTTGTCTGGATACGGTTCACTTCGGCCGACAAGCTGCTACATGCCTGGGTATGAAGCACACACACTCTCTCACACACACACACACACTCACACACTCACACACAGAAAACACACACATGGACACACCCACTCACAGAAAACACACACTCTGATCATGGGTGCAAACAGCGCGCTTTTCGGCGCCTCCCGCTTTTTTTCACGGCAATTTGGGTGACTTGTGTGAATCGTGCAGATCCGAAGAGTTTTTTTAAGGAGGGGGGGTGGGGTTGAGAGGGTCTGATTATAATTTAACCGACAGTAATTCTGGATTGCGTCCACCAACAAGTAAATAGGAAATAAGCGAATCAGAACACTGCGCGCCAAACCAGCAGTATGTGCGCAAGCGTGAACCACTAGTGTTTCTGTCTCACTCTGGATCTGCCACTGCATCACATTTCTCTCTGCGTGGCGTGGAGTGTCCGTTTTTATGTCGGCTCTCATGTTAACTGGTTAGAGCACAATGCCTGCTACGCGCAGTGCGTGTACGGAGCGCCGGCCCTGCCTGTGTGACACACACACTTCTCGAGCCGCGCCGAAACCGCGTGCTAGAAATAGAACCGCAACCGATGCCTATTTTTCACGCGACACGCAAGAGTGTTGGAAGTTTTCAGACAAAATAGAAGGCGCAAATACATATTAATAAATTACATTTTGATGCTTGAATGTCTCTCGGTTTTGACAAATGCATATATAATTGTAATTAAAAAAATAGGCCTAATTATCGATTTTCAAATATTGCCCGTCAGGCCTACTGAACGAAATATTCTGTAGCCTATTTTGCCGTCAATACTGCCGACGTTGTCTTTGGTGTATCAGGCTATATATAGGCTATTATGTTTCACATCCAAATGTAGATGGTCTGTCGGCGCACAGAGCCACGCAGTCGCAGACAGCACGTGAAGTTCGTGAACACCGAATTCCCTTTTCTATCTTATCTATTTGTGTTTGAACAGACATGTGCACGAAAAAATAAGCCAGTGTCCGTCTCAACGAGTTTCCCCGTAAACGCAGTCAAAACGGATGCGTGTCATTACCAGTATACGTGCATTCGAATTAAAGGGACAGCACCCAATATACCTGCAGCTGTTTGTGTCACCAAAGTTAATCAAACAACAAAAGAGAAAGAGAAAAATCACGTTTTGTCAAAAGATAAACTATTAATACTTAATACAGTTAATTTACCTGAAAAACATAAAACACTGCTTTATTTCTCGTGTAT
This sequence comes from Phoxinus phoxinus, assembly GCF_949152265.1. NCBI lineage: Eukaryota > Metazoa > Chordata > Actinopteri > Cypriniformes > Leuciscidae > Phoxinus > Phoxinus phoxinus. Next base: position 1,242,946 of record NC_136878.1, on the reverse strand, counting down.
TTGTGTTTTATTGTATTCATATTTGTATTTTGTTTATTAGTTTCTATGCAGATGCACTAGTCCTACCCTACACAATTACCCCAATCATCCTAGAATTATTAATTCTTTACAAAAAGAGCTATTCAAATCATCAGGTGAAATTGTTTTCATGAAATAGCAGTAATATATACCGGATATTTGCCGCGGGACGAGGGCTTCGATTACCTCTCTCTTTTTTGACCATACATGTGTTTGCACCCCTGTCTGATACACACAGAAAACACACACTCTGATACACACAGAAAACACACACACACAGAGAGAAAACACACACTCTGACACACAGAAAACACACTCTGACACACACAGAAAACACACACTCTGATACACACAGAAAACACACACACACAGAGAGAAAACACACACATGGACACACCCACTCACAGAAAACACACTCACACACAGAAAACACACACTCTGACACACAGAAAACACACATTCTGACACACACAGAAAACACATACTCGCACACAGAAAACACACTCTGACACACTCAGAAAACACACACTCTGACACACACAGAAAACACACTCACACAGAAAACACACTCTGACACAGAAAACACATACTCACATACAGAAAACACACTCTGACACACACAGAAAACAGACTCTGACACACAGAAAACACACTCACACACAGAAAACACTCACACACAGAAAACACACTCACACACAAAACACACTCTGACACACACAGAAAACACACTCTGACACACACAGAAAACACACTCTGACACACACAGAAAACACACTCACACAGAAAACACACTCACACACAGAAAACACACTCACACACAGAAAACACATTCACACACAGAAAATAATTATATAATTATTAATAATTATATACTCACTCACAGAAAACACTCTGACACACACAGAAAACACTCACACACAGAAAACACACACTCTGACACACAGAAAACACATTCACACAGAAAACACACAAACACATGCACACACACTCACTCAATCACAGAAAACACACACACACACACACAGAAAACACATTCACACACTCACAGAAAACACACACATGCATGCATACACGCAAGTGCACAGTAATGAATATGCAGTGCATTAAATATATTTGATGAACAAATTAAGTTTACATTTAATAAACAAATATGATTTGACATTCTTTTGGTTTCTCTACCAATGACAAATGCATGAATTAAATTAATTGAAAATAAAAATACAGGTATCGGTTACGGTATCGGTATCGGTATCGGCGAGTACCAAAAATGAAAGTATCGGTATCGGACCCGGCCTGGAAAAAGTGGCATTGGGCCATCCCTAGTTTAGAGTAATATTAGTCTAATATGATGATTTGATGATCAAGAAACATTTATGATTATTATCAATGTTGAAAACAGTTCAGATTTTTGTAGAAACAGTGATACATTTTATTTAAGGATTCTTTGAATAGAAAGTTCATAAGAACAGCATTTTATATATATATATATAAACACACTTTTGGGGGGTTTTCCACATCATTTTTCTATGTAAACATGCGCTTGATGGACGTCGCTGACCTAAAAAGCTCAAGTTAAAAGACGTTCGAGGTTTAAAAAACATATCTTGGTACTTTTTCCATTCCACTTCCTAATATTTGTCCTCAGAAGACCAGTTTGTACCTTTTATTGATTCTTAAATATTCATTATTTGGAGACGATTTGTACATCTTTGCTCTCTCTCTCCCTTCTCTCCGTCAGAGTGTCGAACTCTCTGCCACCCGAAGTGTTCCCCGTGTCTGCCCGCGACCTGTGGGCTCCCGGTGGAGTTCGCCACACACTTCTCCGAGGCTCTGTGCCGGGATAAAGCCAGCTCGCCCGCCCTGCAGGTCAAAGAGGCGTCGGGTCACGTGCGTCTGGAGGGCTGGATGAAGCAGCCCAGGTCAGAGCATTCAGATCATTCAAAACTATTCAAAATTGATACATAAATTTAGAGAAAATTAAGGCCTTTAAAGGGTTAGTTCAGCCAGAACTGTAAACTCTGTCAGTAATGACTCTCCTCATGTTGTTCCCGTCAGACTCTCCTTCATCTTCAGAACACTAATGAAGATATTAGTGATTAAATCTGAGAGTGTCTCACTCCTCCAGAGGCTTCTGTTGTATTTTAAACTTGCCGGCCCAGAAAGTTAGTAAAGACAATGTTTAAAATAGTCAGAGTGACTCCAGCGGCTCAACCTGAAGTTTATCAAGCGACCAGAATACTTTTGAGTACATTTGTTGCTCTCGTGTTACTCACATGTTACTCTCGTATTACTCACATGTTACTCTCGTGTTACTCAGTGTAACTCTCGTGTTACTCACATGTTGTGTTACTCACATGTTACTCAGTGTAACTCTCGTGTTACTCACATGTTGTGTTACTCACATGTTGTGTTACTCACATGTTACTCAGTGTTACTCTCGTGTTACTCAGTATTACTCACATGTTACTCAGTGTAACTCTCGTGTTTCTCGGTGTTACTCTCGTGTTTCTCGGTGTTACTCTCGTGTTTCCCGGTGTTACTCTCGTGTTTCTCTGTGTTACTCAGTATTACTCTCGTGTTTCCCGGTGTTACTCTCGTGTTTCTCGGTGTTACTCTCGTGTTTCTCGGTGTTACTCAGTGTTTCTCGGTGTTACTCTCGTGTTTCTCGGTGTTACTCTCGTGTTTCCCGGTGTTACTCTCGTGTTTCTCGGTGTTACTCTCGTGTTTCTCGGTGTTACTCAGTGTTTCTCGGTGTTACTCAGTGTTTCTCGGTGTTACTCTCGTGTTTCCCGGTGTTACTCTCGTGTTTCTCGGTGTTAATCAGTGTTTCTCGGTGTTACTCTCGTGTTTCCCGGTGTTACTCTCGTGTTTCCCGGTGTTACTCTCGTGTTTCCCGGTGTTACTCTCGTGTTTCTCGGTGTTACTCTCGTGTTTCCCGGTGTTACTCTCGTGTTTCTCGGTGTTACTCTCGTGTTTCTCAGTGTTACTCTCGTGTTTCTCTGTGTTACTCAGTGTTTCCCGGTGTTACTCTCGTGTTTCTCAGTGTTACTCTCGTGTTTCTCGGTGTTACTCTCGTGTTTCTCGGTGTTACTCTCGTGTTTCTCGGTGTTACTCTCGTGTTTCTCTGTGTTACTCAGTGTTTCCCGGTGTTACTCTCGTGTTTCTCAGTGTTACTCTCGTGTTTCTCGGTGTTACTCTCGTGTTTCTCAGTGTTACTCTCGTGTTTCTCGGTGTTACTCTCGTGTTTCTCTGTGTTACTCAGTGTTACCCACGTGTTTCTCGGTGTTACTCTCGTGTTTCTCGGTGTTACTCAGTGTTACCCACGTGTTTCTCGGTGTTACTCTCGTGTTACTCTCGTGTTGCTCGTGTGTTGCTCGCGTGTTGCTCGGTGTTACTCTCGTGTTATCTGGTGTTACTCTCGTGTTACTCACATGTTACTCTCGTGTTACTCGGTGTTACTCTTGTGTTGCTCGCGTGTTACTCGGTGTTACTCACATGTTACTCTCGTGTTGCTCGCGATTTACTCTCGTGTTACTCGGTGTTACTCTTGTGTTGCTCGCGATTTACTCTTGTGTAACTCTTGTGTTACTCAGTGTAACTCTTGTGTTACTCGGTGATACTCACTTGTTTCTCAGTAATACTCACTTGTTACCCGGTGTTACTCACGTGTTACTCGGTGTGTGTGTGTAGGAATGGTAAGAGGGGTCAGCAGGGCTGGGAGCAGAAGTACGTGGTGTTGGACGGGACTAAAGTATCGATCTACGAGTCCGAGCTGTCAGAAGGTACAGGTCCACTCTATCAGATCATTCTCCGGGGTCTGGTTGAGTGTGTGTGTGTTCTGAACCCGTGTGTGTGTGTTGTGTTGTGTTGTGTTGTGTGTGTGTGTGTGTGTGTGTTTCAGACTCTGTGAAGCCGCTGGAGGAGTTTGAGTTGTGTTTGCCGGACGGTGAGGTGACGGTTCACGGAGCCGTCGGAGCGTCTGAACTCATCAACACGGCCAAATCAGGTCAGAAAACACACGCACTAAATAATATAAAGTAATATAACTAATATAAAGTTCAAACATTATTGAAGACAAGTGTGCCTTCAGTAATCAAATAAGAACAAATAAACAAATTACAAGCAACAGCTCATGTAAATACAACAGAACAAAGCAAGTCTTCAGACATTCAGGGACAGAAACTGAATATAATCAAACATTAAAATAACACCGCACCGTCTTGACAGTGTAAAATAAAGGAATAGTTCACCCAAAAATAAAAATGTGCTGTTCATTTAATCATCCAAGATGTAGGTGTCTTTTACCCCTCAGTAGAGTACGGTCAAGTAGATTTTGATCTGAAACTGTAGAATGTGTCTGTGATGGGTCGGTTCATGTTTTTGTCAGATATCCCGTACGTGCTGAAGCTGGAGTCTCATCCTCACACCACGTGTTGGCCGGGTCAGTCTCTGTACTTCATGGCTCCCAGTTTCCCAGATAAACAGCGCTGGGTTGCAGTTCTGGAGTCAGTGGTCGCCGGAAGCCGAGGATCCCGGGAGAAAACTGAAGCGGACTCGGTGAGTTTACGTCCTTCTGACCGATCATGACTCCTGTGTTTGCTTAAAGGTGTAGTTCACTTTAAAATGAAAATTAGCCCCTGATTTACTCTCCCTGAAGCCATCCTAGCTGTATATGACTTTCCTCTTTCAGACGGATACAAGAGTTATATTAAAAAGCGTCCTGCTCTTCCAAGAACACGGCTCCTGGGGTTAATAAAGGCCTTCTTTACATTTACATTTACATTTATTCATTTAGCTGACGCTTTTATCCAAAGCGACTTACAAATGAGAAACAATAGAAGCAATTAAACTAGCAGTAGGACAACAATATGTAAGTGCTATGACCCTTCACAGTACAATCCAACGCAATTATTTTTTTTATTTTATTTTTTTTTAGATAAGAAAGTGTTAGTAGTACTGGATTAAGTGCTCAAGTGCTGCCGAAAAAGATACGTCTTCAGCAGTTTCTTAAAGATGGCTACAGACTCAGCAGCTCTGGCTGAGTTAGGCAGATCATTCCACCAGCAGGGAACAGTCATGGTAAAGGTCCGAGAGAGAGATTTCGTGCCTCTTTGGGATGGCACCACCAGACGCCGCTCACTTGCAGAGCGCAAGTTTCTGGATGGCACATAAGTCTGTAGTAATGAGTTCAGGTACAAGGGAGCAGTGCCAGTGGTTGTTCTGTAGGCAAACGTCAGTGACTTGAATTTGATGCGAGCGGCAACCGGCAACCAGTGCAGTTTCGTGAGGAGAGGAGTGACGTGTGCTCTCTTCGGCTCGTTGAAGACCACTCTAGCTGCAGCATTCTGGATCAGTTGCAGAGGTTTGACAGTGCAAGCTGGGAGACCAGCCAGGAGAGCATTACAATAGTCCAGTCTGGATAGAACAAGCGCCTGAACAAGGAGTTGTGTAGCATGCTCTGATAGGAAGGGCCTGATCCTTCTGATGTTGTACAAGGAAAATCTGCATGACCGGGCAGTGCTAGCAATGTGGTCTGTGAAATTCAATTGGTCATCAATTACAACTCCAAGGTTCCTGGCTGATCTTGATGGAGTTATGGATGAAGAGCCTAGCTGAATGGTGAAGTTGTGATTAAGTGCTGGGTTAGCCGGGATTACAAGTAGCTCTGTCTTCGCAAGGTTTAGTTGAAGGTGGTGGTCCTTCATCCAGCCAGAGATGTCTGTCAGGCAGGCTGAGATGCGAGCGGCTACCGTCGGATCATCAGGCTGGAATGAGAGGTAGAGTTGTGTGTCATCAGCGTAGCAGTGGTAGGAAAAGCCATGTTTCTGAATCACAGATCCTAGTGATGTCATGTAGATGGAGAAGAGAAGTGGTCCAAGCACTGAGCCCTGAGGCACACCAGTAGCTAGATGTAGGGTTTTAGACACCTCACCCCTCCACGACACCCTAAAGGACCTACCTGAGAGGTACGACTTGAACCACAGGAGTGCAGTTCCCGAGATGCCCTTCCTCTTTAGGATTGACAGGAGGATCTGGTGGTTAACTGTGTCAAAGGCAGCAGACAGATCCAGCAGGATGAGAACTGAGGATTTGGAAGCGGCTCTTGCAAGTCTTAGTGCTTCGATTACTGAGAGCAGAGCAGTCTCAGTTGAGTGTCCGCTTTTGAAGCCAGACACTCAACCAGAAGCCAGAAACTCATCGCTTCTGAAGCGAAGCGATGAGTTTGTGTACGAAAAATATCCATATTTATCACGTTACAAAGTAAAATTCTAGCTTCCAGCCATACGAACATACTCGGTCTACTCACACCTAAAGCACAGCTACGCAACTCATGGCGTCAGAAGTAGTGTAGTGTGTCATGCGTAGAGTAAATATCAGCAGTACATCACATTACTTGCACTAAGTTGCGCTTTAGACTTAAGTTGAATCCGTATGTTCGTTTGGCTGGAAGCTAGTTATTTTACTTTATACATTTTTCTTTATTTCTTACAGAAACGCTTCACTTCAGAAGGCTTTTATGATGGATAGATGCACTTTTATGATGGATAGATGCACTTTTATGATGGACAGATGCACTTTTATGATGGACAGATGCACTTCTATGATGGACAGATGCACTTTTATGATGGACAGATGCACTTTTATGATGGATAGATGCACTTTTATGATGGACAGATGCACTTTTATGATGGATAGATGCACTTTTATGATGGATAGATGCACTTTTATGATGGATAGATGCACTTTTATCATGGATAGATGCACTTTTATGATGGATAGATGCACTTTTATGATGGATAGATGCACTTCTATGATGGACAGATGCACTTTTATGATGGATAGATGCACTTTTATCATGGATAGATGCACTTTTATGATGGACAGATGCACTTTTATGATGGACAGATGCACTTTTATGATGGACAAATGCACTTTTTGAACTACTCCTTTAAGTCTGACCTAAAGACATGTGCCCGGTTGCATAAAGCACCTTAAGTTTTTCCCTTAAGTATGACACTTAAGGGGCGATTTCCCCTTACCTAAGAGAATAACTTAAGGGTGTTGCATATAATCTCTTAAACGATTCTCTTAGGTAAGGGAAACATTTAAGTGTTTCACGACAGCGATCCTGGATTCACGTTATAAAAGTCTGTTGTTGCCATAGATACGCAAAACACTAACACTAGCGGGAAAGAGCCCCCGCAACCCGGTGAACCACTCTGCTGACAGACGACTTATGAACGTGGAAAACATCTCCCACTATCGTCTGAAAACTCCCAGTTGCAAAAAAACGCAGTGCTATAAGCAGTTGTAACACCGCAGGTAAAGAGTGGTTGCGATCTGTGACACGGTCAAGGTCGCCGTCTAGTTTGTTAGTGATGTCAAATATTGCGCGTCGATCAAAACGGTATTCATGCAACAAAAGGGTTCTCCCTATCCCTAAAAAATCTTCTTGGCACATAATGATCTTCAGCTGGTTCCATAAATTCAGCCATGTCGTCTTATTTTTTGTCCGCGTTACTCTTAAGGTTACGATTTCCAAACCTTAAGTTATACTTAGGGAAATGACCGTTAAGGGGTTTTATGCAACACTTAACGCTTTTTAAGGGATTATTTAAGTGAAAAAACAGCATTTAAGGGAAATTCTAAGTGTTTATGACGTTTCACTTAAAAAAACAGTTAAGTAACACTTAAGGGTATTTTTCTGCAACACCCTTAGGTTTAAGGGAAACATAAGGGCGAACTTAAGGGAAAATTTCACTTAAGGTGCTTTATGCAACCGGGCAATGGTTTGACAGACAGTTTTCAGGGATGTCAAAGGTTCTGCCTGTTTTACACCCTTTAGTTTGTTGTTGCAAAACAATGATTTACTCCTTGCTGTTGCTGCACAGATGCCCTGAAGTGATGTTCAGGTTTAGTTTTAATCATTTTAGTGCTTCAATTTCAAATTATTTTATTTCAGTTTGTTGATAGACAATTTAAGCCATGGCAACATTTCTAGTTTTGTAAGTTTTATTTTTATTTTATTTCAATTATTATTTCCGCTTTTTTGAATTAACTAAAACATCCAGGGAACAAATGTTGTTAGTTATGTTTTTATTATAGTTTTTGTTATCATTTTAAAAAAATGTTTTATATATATTTTAAGTTTTTATTTTGTCAGTTTAAATTCTGTAATATTTCTTTCTAGCTTTAATTTATTTCAGTTTCAGTAATTATAGTACTTAAACTATTTTTTTTTTTCAGCTAACAAAAATACAGCTGTAACCAAAAAGATGTTGTTAATGGTGTTACAGTATTATTATTTATATTGTATGAAATAATTTTTTAGGGATGCACCGATATGAAACCGATAATTCTTTATATTTAAAAAGCCGATATTTGCCGATAAATCTAAATCTACATTTTAATATAATTTTTTAGGAGCCTCATAATTACAATCATATTTCAAGCAATTCATAACCATCATGTTGAACAGTGCGCATCTGAAGTGCTGAAGGAAATAATACATTATTTATCGGCTTTAATATATCAGACACATTTTTTTAAATGAACCGATATCGGCCGATACCGATATGGTGGCTGATATTTTTTTACTATTTTTAAATGGTCATTTTAATAATAATAATAATAATTCGTTACATTTTAGTACTTCAACTTAATTTTATTTTAACTGGTTGTCAAAGCAACATTAAAGTTTTAAGTGTACGTTTTTCATCTAATAATTGTACTCAATTTTATTTTCTTAGCTTTATTTCAGTTAACAGTTGTTTTAACGAGTTAACGAGAGCAACACTGGATACGGTCTTCCTGCTCATTTTAAAAGTCTGTCTTAAAGATTATTTTGTCAACTCTTGAGCGTTCATGAGCATTCATCGGTTCAGGAATGACAGTGAAAAACACATGAACTGAAATACCAAGAAAAGATCGATCAAGTCTAACATTCACAGACATTAATTATTATTTTATTAATTTCCACTGTCTAACGCTGTGAGTGTGATTGTGTTGTGAACGCTGTAGGCCGGTGTTAAGCGTCAGAAGACTCTCTCGCCGCTGGTTCAGGTAATCAGATGCTGTTACCCAGCATGCTCCTCTGTCTGGTGCTCGTGTTGCTTGCATCATCAGGTCACGTTCTCATGTCTGCGCTTCAGGAAACTGAATGAATGTCGCCGCTCATCCTCCGCACACACACCAGTGTTTCCCGCAGTCGTGAGCTTGAAAAAAATACCATAATACAGTCTTTATTTCGTGACGTTCTCACAACAACACACACACACACACACACACACAGCATGAAGTATAGTGTGATTCAAAGACAAATGATTCTAATGAGTCAGTTCGTTTTAAATGAATCACTCAATTGATTCATTCACACAGAAAGTTGAAGTGTTGTTGGTTTTTTGTTTTGTTTTGTTGTTCACAATATTGAGACATGATATATTAATATTTATGAAATGAATTAGGAATGAATGTACTTTTGTTCACATCTGTATCCAGGATTTATTCTATGGAGATGGTAACATTGGTTAAAAAAGTGGTATACAATATTTAATTATTATTATTGTTTATTTTTATATGTATTACTATATTTTGAATGGTGTTGAGAAATGTATAGGTAGTTTTTTATTAATAAAAATAATCCCACAACCTATACATAATTCAACATTAATGAAAATTATACAAATAAAAATCTATAAAAAAAAATTAAGCCACCATCTATGCATAATTAAAAATGGCTAAAGAAAATAATAAAAATAAACCCACCAACTCTACATAATTAATAATAAAAATATATGTAATAAAAATGAACCTACCATCTATTCATAATTCAACATTAATGAAATTATAAGAAAAATTTTAATCGATCATATAAATTAACCCAACATTTATAAATAATTCTACATTGTTAAAAAAATAAAAGATAATACAGATAAACCCACCACCCATACATAACTCAACATTGTAGTAAAAAAAAAGAAAAACTAATTGAAATGAATCCAGCACCTATAGATGTTTAATAATTAATGTTGTAACGTGTTGGTTATTAAAGCTGGTTCCTGGGAATAAATCAATTTAAAAGATAATTCTGACTTTTATCTCACATTTCTGACTTTTTTTCCTCAGAATTGTGAGATATCAATTTGCACATGTGAGTTATAAAGTCAGAATTATTTTAAGTTTTTTATTCAGTGGTTGAACAAGCTTCAGTAGTTGGTGCTGGGTGGGAAAAAGACTGATATTTCTGTAAAGGAGAACAGAGAAGTCATTTGACACATGACACTTCTGTGGGAAACACTGGCTGATCCTGAACGTCCTCGTCTGTCTGGAACACACACACACACACACACACTCGACTCCAGCATTCAAAGCTCCTTTACTCAGTGAGGTGTGTGTGACGGTTGTGTTTTAATCCTCCGTCTCTGTCTCTGTGTTCCTCTCTCACAGAAACTGCTGGGGAACTCTCTGCTGAAGCTGGAGGGAGACGACCGGCTGGATATAAACTGCACTTTGCCCCTGACCGACCAGGTACAGCAATGACCATCAGCGTGTTCATAAGAGATCGCAGCGCAGGACACCCGTGTTATCAGTGCTGTGATGCCCGAGACTGGAACAAGTATAACGGAAAAGATAAATTAAATCATAGATAATTAAAATAAACCCATTACCTACACATAATTTAACAATTGTAAATAAAAAAACAAAATATTCTGAAGCCAACCATTAAAAACAAACTATATATAGGTATATATATTATTGCACTGTCATCAAAAAATAAATCTCATCTCGTTTTTGTCAGTGAAAAAATGTCATTGATGAATAATTTGATTAAGAGGCCACATAGCATAAACAAATCAAATGCTTCATCTTTTTTGTGTTGTATTTCCAAAAAATTCAGAAAAAAAATTATAATTCAACATAAATACAAAAAATGTATTTAAATTTTACATATTTATGTTTGAACTAATTGTTACTTTTATTATTTAGTTATTTAGAGTTATTATTATTATTATTATTATTTTAACTTAATGAATTGTTACCTTTTCATCAACTTACAAACTTCCTGCAGTTTCTTCACCAAAAACCTCATATCATTTAATGTTTAATGTACTTTTTAACATCATTTTTGACATCATTCAAATCAATGTGGTACACACGTTCAAAAAGTAGTCTGAATATATAACCGTACATCTGTAATGTAATAGATTGTTACGAACTACAATTTTCATCATGTAATTTGCATGCAGTAATGGACTATAATTTGTGAATAATCTACCCGTGTGTGTGTGTGTGTGTGTGTATTCCTCCAGTATTGTTAATAACGTGTGTGTGTGTTTCAGATCGTGCTGGTGGGCTCAGAGGAGGGTCTGTACGCCCTGAACGTCATCAAGAACTCGCTCACACACATCCCGGGACTCGACTCTGTGTTCCAGATCCAGATCCTGAAGGAGCTCGACAAACTGCTCATGATCACCGGTCAGTGCTCGGTCACAGTTATCTGGTGGATAATATTAAGCTAAAACAATAACAAAGAGCCATTTTTGCTCTCCATCATAATTTGATCACAAACAGTCGATATTGCAGAATACATCAGACCAGTCACGTCAGCTTTATACAGCACAGATTGTTTCAAAGCTGCTTCACAGTAATAAACAAGAACATAACAATGTTAATGTTGCAAAGTTCATCAACGATCACATGACTTTAGTTTCAGCTGTGAAAAAAAGAAACTCTGAGTGAAAAGACACTAGTGTTGTTATTCAGTTCATGTTTTGTTCTCATCCAATATTATTGCTAATATGACTGAATATGAAGTGTGTGTGTGTGTGTGTGTCAGGTGAGGAGCGCGCTCTGTGTCTGGTGGACATTAAGCGGGTTAAACAGTCTCTGGCTCAGTCTCATCTGCCGGCTCAGCCCGATCTCAGTCCCTACATCTTTGAGGCGGTGAAGGGCTGCCATCTCTTCGCTTCGGGAAAGGTGAAGCATTCACTGTGACCCCTGTGACCTCGTCGTTAAAAAATCTTCCCGATTCAAACACTCACATGATCTTATTCCTAAACGACCGTGATTTGCTAGTGTCTGATAAACCTGGAGCATTCCGATCTGTTCTGATCCGGAGAGAGCCGTTCACTAACAGTCGTTCCAAACACAGTGTCATTATTCCTGTCTTACACTCAATCAGATTATCTCAGAACTTCTAGTCCAAAATGTTTATTCTGAAGTGAACTACTCCATTAAAAGCGTCTGATGATAGTGATTGGGACATGTATACTCTACGTCTGTTAGTTCATCAGTATACTGAGGATGAAGTGTGTGTGTGTGTGTGTGTGTTTCAGATTGACAGTGGCATGTGTATCTGTGCTGCGATGCCCAATAAAATCACCATCCTGCGCTTCAACGACACACTCAACAAGTTCTGCATCAGAAAGGTGACGTATGAAGAAGCTCCTCATGAACGTCAGACATGCGTGTAGTGTGTATCGTGTAATGTAGCGGTTTGTGAAAGATCAAAGTACAGATGAATAAAGTTCTCTCTTAAAAGAAAGTGATTCTGAAACGAGTCGTCAGTAACTCAGTCTCACTTCCTGCTGAGTCTGTAGCTTTGTAACTCATTTGCATAATGCCCGCCCATTGGATGAGCAGCGTCTCTAAGCCCCGCCCTCAAACACTAGTGTATCTGAGACTGGAAGAGTTTGGTTCGTGTTGTTTATGTCGAGAAGAACAAAGCAAATCCACTGATGAGATTGATACGATAAAACCCATCGTTACTGTTCCTATCTATAGTCATCGTTATTATACATACAGTTATTATCAGCATGACTTAGCATGTCATAATTGATTAAAGAGTCAAAATTATGATAAAATATGAGGGAAAAAGTTGAAATTACTTTGTTTCAAGTCAGAATTTGGACATTTTAATGTCATAATTATGATCTTTCGAGTCCATTTAATATCATATATTTTAAGTCAACATTTTATGTCATAGTTTTGACTTTTTATATCATTCATAATTATGACTTAATTTCAACTGTCATATTTGACTTGTCAATTCGTCTTTTTACGTATTAAACGGCAACGGTCGACGCGCGTTCACGGGTGATGGTTGCCGGCGTGTGGAGTAGGACGTAGTGTAGGAAGCGTCGTGACGTAGAACGAACGTGACAGCGCGGCCAGAGAGCAAAACAAAACTCCACTCAGGATTTCCACAATTTAAAAAAACGTGTATTTAAAAGAAAACGTCGGAGGATTTTGATATTCGAGAAGAGGATATTGAGTTCTACGTTATACATCACGACGCTTCATACGCTACGTCAGCAACCATCTCCTGTCGCCGGGAGTTCCAGGCGTCGACCGTTGCCGCAAGCCAGTTATTTTCATTTATAAAGTTTTAAATATGTATATTTTTACGACAAAACCGTACAGATTATCCTCAGAAGGCCTTCGTTTATCTGGAGCCGGATGGATTACTTTTGTGAAGGATGCATGCACATTTTTGGGACTTGAAGGAGTTGGACCCCATAACTTGACATTATAACCACTGAAAGATCTGAGACATTTTCTAAAATAACTGAAAATGTGTTCGTCTGAAAAATGATTGACGCATGCATCTCGAACGGCTTGGGGGCGAGTACATCATGGGTTTAATATCATTTTTTGCCGAACTATCCCTTTAAGTCTTAAGTCATAATTTTGACTTTATATCATAATTTTGACTTTTTTTACCATTATGACTATCGGATTCAGATATGATAATGAGCGTTTAGCTTCGGCCCAATCACAGCAGACTGGGTCATCTGACCAATCAGAGCAGAGCAGCTCTCAGAGAGGCGGGGTTTAGAGACTGAATCTGTGATGGAAGTGTTTCAGAGACTGAGAGAAGAGCAGACGCTGCAGTGCAGATTATGAGGATGTTTGGTGTGTGTAAACCTGTTGTAGGAGACCAAAAACTTAATAACACTTCCTCCGTTCATGTGTGTATCCGCAGGAGATCGAGACGTCTGAACCCTGCAGCTGCATTCACTTCACTGGATACAGCATCATCATCGGCACCAATAAGTTCTATGAGATTGAGATGAAGCAGTACGTGCTGGAAGGTGCGGTGATCACACACACACCGGCTGGTTTAGCCGTGACACCAAGCTGACCATACACAAACACTTGGCCCAATACCGGACGCATGTTCTCTGCTTTTCTTCTAATATCTTTCACCATTTCATGAATTAAATGTGCTTTTTAATATTTTGTCTTGCTTTTCAAAAAAAATTTATTTGTGTGTGTTCAGAGTTCCTGGATAAGAACGACGTGACGTTGGCCTCGGCCGTGTTCGCCGCCTCCTCACACAGCTTCCCGATCTCCATCATCCAGGTGTCCAGCGCGCCTCAGAAAGTGGAGTACCTGCTCTGCTTCCACGGTGCGTGCGTTCGTGTGTGTGTGAGCTGCTGCAGGTGTGTGTGTGTGTGTGTGAGCTGCTGCAGGTGTGTGTGTGTGAGCTGCTGCAGGTGTGTGTGTGTGTGTGCTGCTGAAGGTGTGTGTGGATCTGTGTTTGACCAGTGTGTGTTGTTGCCCGTAGAGTTCTGTGTGTGTGTGTGTGTGTGTGTGTGTGTGAGCTGCTGAAGGTGTGTGTGGATCTGTGTTTGACCGGTGTGTGTTGTTGCCCGTAGAGTTCTGTGTGTGTGTGTGTGTGTGTGTGTGTGCTGCTGAAGGTGTGTGTGGATCTGTGTTTGACCGGTCTGTGTTGTTGCCCGTAGAGTTCTGTGTGTGTGTGTGTGTGTGTGTGTGTGTGCTGCTGAAGGTGTGTGTGGATCTGTGTTTGACCAGTGTGTGTTGTTGCCCGTAGAGGTGTGTGTGTGTGTGTGTGTGTGTGTGTGTGTGTGTGTGTGAGCTGCTAAAGGTGTGTGTGTGTGTGTGTGTGAGCGAGCTGCTGCAGGTGTGTGTGTGTGAGCTGCTGAAGGTGTGTGTGGATCTGTGTTTGACCAGTGTGTGTTGTTGCCCGTAGAGTTCTGTGTGTGTGTGTGTGTGTGTGTGTGCTGCTGAAGGTGTGTGTGGATCTGTGTTTGACCAGTGTGTGTTGTTGCCCGTAGAGTTCTGTGTGTGTGTGTGTGTGTGTGAGCTGCTGAAGGTGTGTGTGGATCTGTGTTTGACCGGTGTGTGTTGTTGCCCGTAGAGTTCTGTGTGTGTGTGTGCTGCTGAAGGTGTGTGTGGATCTGTGTTTGACCGGTGTGTGTTGTTGCCCGTAGAGTTCTGTGTGTGTGTGTGTGTGTGTGTGTGCTGCTGAATGTGTGTGTGGATCTGTGTTTGACCGGTCTGTGTTGTTGCCCGTAGAGTTCTGTGTGTGTGTGTGTGTGTGTGCTGCTGAAGGTGTGTGTGGATCTGTGTTTGACCAGTGTGTGTTGTTGCCCGTAGAGTTCTGTGTGTGTGTGTGTGTGTGAGCTGCTGAAGGTGTGTGTGGATCTGTGTTTGACCGGTGTGTGTTGTTCCCCGTAGAGTTCTGTGTGTGTGTGTGTGTGTGAGCTGCTGAAGGTGTGTGTGGATCTGTGTTTGACCAGTGTGTGTTGTTGCCCGTAGAGTTCTGTGTGTGTGTGTGTGTGTGTGAGCTGCTGAAGGTGTGTGTGGATCTGTGTTTGACCAGTGTGTGTTGTTGCCCGTAGAGTTCTGTGTGTGTGTGTGTGTGTGTGAGCTGCTGAAGGTGTGTGTGGATCTGTGTTTGACCAGTGTGTGTTGTTGCCCGTAGAGTTCTGTGTGTGTGTGTGTGTGTGTGTGTGAGCTGCTGAAGGTGTGTGTGGATCTGTGTTTGACCGGTGTGTGTGTGTTGTTGCCCGTAGAGTTCTGTGTGTGTGTGTGTGTGTGAGCTGCTGAAGGTGTGTGTGGATCTGTGTTTGACCGGTGTGTGTTGTTGCCCGTAGAGTTCTGTGTGTGTGTGTGTGTGTGAGCTGCTGAAGGTGTGTGTGGATCTGTGTTTGACCAGTGTGTGTGTGTTGTTGCCCGTAGAGTTCTGTGTGTGTGTGTGTGTGTGAGCTGCTGAAGGTGTGTGTGGATCTGTGTTTGACCGGTGTGTGTTGTTGCCCGTAGAGTTCTGTGTGTGTGTGTGTGTGTGAGCTGCTGAAGGTGTGTGTGGATCTGTGTTTGACCGGTGTGTGTTGTTGCCCGTAGAGTTCTGTGTGTGTGTGTGCTGCTGAAGGTGTGTGTGGATCTGTGTTTGACCGGTGTGTGTTGTTGCCCGTAGAGTTCTGTGTGTGTGTGTGTGTGTGTGTGTGCTGCTGAATGTGTGTGTGGATCTGTGTTTGACCGGTGTGTGTTGTTGCCCGTAGAGTTCGGTGTGTTTGTGGACGCGTACGGTCGCAGGAGTCGCAGTGATGACATCAAGTGGAGCCGTCTGCCTCTGTCCTTCGGTAAAACCTCATCAGTTTTATTAGTTAATATGTTAGTTGTATTAGTGTTATTAGAAGAGAAGTAGACAGGAACATGTCATGATGCGTATTAGGGCTGCTCGTTTATGCAGAAAGTGTTCATCATTATTATCACAATGATTTAACACGATTACTCACTGGCTTCGGAAACATCCCTTTATCCATAACTTAGAGCCGTTGTTTGAAACAGAGAGTTGAATATCCGTGCAGGCGTCTTACATTGAGCTCCGACTCAGATACGTGTGTGTGTGTGTATATTCAGATGTGCACCACAGTTTACACAGTTCCTGATGGATGAACCCGAATCCTGTGTTTCTCCACAGCGTACAGAGAGCCGTACCTGTTCGTCACGTACTTCAACTCTCTGGACGTCATCGAGGTTCAGTCTCACTCTGCGCTCGGGTAAACCTCAGTCCCGCTCATTTGTGCTTTCCTTCTCGATGTTTGTTGGAGACTCTGAATCGAGTGTGTGTGTTCAGGCCGCATGCGTACGCACACCTGGATATTCCCAGCCCGCGTCACCTGGGTCCTGCCATCTCGTCCGGCGCCGTGTATCTGGCCTCGTCCTACCAGAACAAACTGCGGGTCATTTGCTGCAAAGGCAATCTGAGTCAGGAGGGGTCGAGCGCAGAGCCGCAGAGAAACGGCTCCACACGCAGGTCAGTGTGTGTGTGTGTGTGTGTGTACTGACGCTAACGTCGTGCTCAGAGTACATGTGGAGTCCTGTCATGTGATCTCACTGGATTAGGAACTGATCAATACTTTTTGCGGGTGTGTGTGTTGTCGCTAACGTAGGGCCCTATGAAATCCTTTTTATTTTTTACCAAATTACCTTTTTTCCATTAAAAAATTTCTGGTTGTCTAAACCAGTTTTTCAAAAAATGTCTATATTAAAAACCTTGAAACTTATACAATTTAACAACACTTTATTAAAAGTTGTAACAAAAGTTCCTCTTTTTTTTTTTCTCTCTTTTTTTTTTTTTCTTCTCAAATTCCATTTTATAGGTTTAATTAAATTGTAATAATCAAAAAGCATGTCTAATTAATTGAAACCATGAAACTTATACAATTTCACAACACTAAGTTACGTATAGGGCCCTATGAAATGTTTTTTTTTTTTTTCAAATTCCGTTTTTATTTATTTATTTTACCAAATTTCTGTTTTCTGGATTCCATTTTAATGGTTTAATTAATTTTTAATAATCGATAAAGCAAATTTAATTAATTGAATTCATAAAAACAACCATTTAAAAAAAAAATTTCATTTCTATGATTTCACAAATTCTGTGTTGTGTATTTTCTGGTAATAAAATAAAGACACAAAACATGAATTTAATTTATCTTTTAATAATATTAAAAATTTAACTTTTTTTGTCAAACTACATGCTGCACAACTGAGCTACTGTTAAACATGGAAGATGTATTATTATTATTAGTGTTGTTATTATTATTATTACATTGAGACATATCTAAATTCTACATTTTCATGAACTTTCTCATATTGTAATAATACTATTTGTACTGTGAATAAAAAAATAAATATTGAATAAAACAAAAATAATTACTGTGAAAAACTGTGAAATTAGAATACTAATATTTCTTAATTTATTCTTTTAAATGTTAAACCATTGAGCTTTTATTTTGGCAGGAAACTGCAGGGAGATCTTGAAGCTTCTGTTTAGTTATTAACAGATTTATGTATGATTCTCATTACACATTTGAAAGATGATTGGCAAGTGCAACACTTCTGTTTTATCTGGTCTTATTTTGATGAATTCTGCAGCGCTTATGATCAGTAGCGACACGAGGAACACTGACATCAGATCTAATGAGGAAGATGTTCAGTGAGTAATGAGTTAAATGTGTCAGTCCTGCAGCTTCATCTGACTGACAGATGACCCCATGTGACCTGAAGTCTGGCTGTGATTGGTCCAGAGGTTCTGACTGTGTTTCTCTTCTTTACAGGAAGAAAGGTGCTTTCTTTATATGTGCAAAGGAGTGACTGAGCATGAACGTTTTAATCTGTGATGAATAAAGTGTTTTTAAGGAGAATATTCTGACTAGTTTTAATGTTCATTTTATGTAATTTTGTAATTAAGGCAAGGCTCTTCAGGTAAATAGAGTAAAAATATCACCATATTTTCCCCAGTTGATTAATCACAGTACGTTTCTGAAATGTAATGTTTGAATATGCAAATGAGGTATTAGCTTCCTCAGCTCCTCCAATTATATCATAGCAGGTGTTTTGAGAAGCTCTTGCTCATGATTTGACTGTTGCTTTCATTTTATCGTGTTTTTAAAAGCATAAATATGTTATTATGGATATGGTGGATGAGGAGACGTGTTTGTCACTGTTGTTTGGTAAGTCGTCCTGTGATTTAAACCGGTTTACTAGCGCACATGAATCTGAATCTGTTCACGGGTCTGATGGGCGTGTGGTTTCACATTAATAACTTTATTAATATATTTCATCTCTTCTCACTGGTGAATGTCTGTCAGGTCTCTCTATAAACACTTTATCAAGGTGTCCATGTGTGTATAGTTTTCTCCAGGTACTGTTTCTATAGCCATAATACATTTAATTAAATATGAGAGCTTCTTCTTCAACTGTGTCCAGTTGTAACATTATAAATGTCTTATGGTCAAGTTCATGAATACATGCTTAAGAAAGCCCTCCTCCTCCCTGAAGGAGGGAACCGCGCGAGTCGGACGCACCGTACTGATTGGGATCATGCTTAGGGAGCCTGTCATCTTAAGCCCCTTTCACACAGAGATTCCAGAAAATACATGGATAATTTGTCCCGGGATCGTTTGATTTTGGTTCATTCACACTGCCAGTGATTTTCCCGGGATCTGTGAGTGCGTTCACACACATCCCGGTAAGATCCCGTAAAGACACGTGACATCAGGATGATACGTGTAACATACGCATCGAGAACATGTACATTCCACAGAGCTGGCGAACGATCTTATGGCATTGGTCCTGGCTTTTGTTCACACAGGGCGCGTTCCAGGACTGATCCCGGCAATGTTACTAGGTCCCCAACCCAGGATCGATCCCGGCATCAATCCCGATACTTCGAGCGGGGCCTACGGTGTTGACTGGCTTCTGCACACGGGAAGCTACCGGCTCGACACGAAGGCTATAGAATCTAGCAAACGTGTTTGGTGTCGCCCAGCCCGCAGCTCTACAGATATCTGCACCCTGTGCCAGTGCCCAGGAAGAAGCCACACTCCGAGTGGAGTGGGCTCGCAACCCAAGGGGGCATGGTGCATCTTGGGATTGGTACGCCAAGACCCAACCTGGGAAATGGGAGAGTCCAGGAACTGAGACTTGTCAATCTCCCTCATATTGGCCAGGTTGAGCCAGAGATGGCACTCCTGGACCACCAAGTTGGACATCGCCAGACTGACCGTGCGGGCCGCATCCTTCGAGGCCGGTTGCGGTGCAGAGCTCACGGTCTGTACTACCCTCGTGCATGTCCATGAGTGCCTTGGCCTGGTGGACCTGCAGCAACGCCATGGCATGCAAGGAGGAAGCGGCTTGCCCACACGCTCTCTAAAGCCTTGCCAGTGAGAACGGATGAGAACTTACAGGCTTTTGACGGGAGATGTGGATCACCCTTTCAAGAAGTAGCGGTCGCCGGACACAACTGCATTGCGACAGACCGCTTCACTGGAGGGATAGCCACGTAGCCCTTAGCCAATCCTCCATCAAGGGTAGTGAGGGGGGGAGGAGGTACTCAGCCGGTTTCAGGCAGAAAAAGGTACCGTCCACAACCTCGTAACCTCCTCATGCACCAAAGATGGGCACTGAGGACCAGCACGGCCCGTCCCGAGATGCCAATCATCCAACCGAGGCGGTTCGGGTCACGGTGGAGGATTCCACGCAAGCCTGACCATCTCGATGTCCCGTTTCAGCATACCTGGCATTTCTGGATCCGGCTCGGGCAACTCTACTCTCCCAGAAGGAGGCAACGGAGCAGAGTCGTCATCTCCAGCAGTAGCTCTCTTCTGGGGTTGGCCAAAAGGGGCGCTAGAGCGGGGCATAGGAATGGGGACTCAGCCCTCACGGATGAAGGCGAGTCTCGATCTCAACGCAGAGATAGTCATGTTCCCGCAGTGAGAACATAGACTATCCACAAGCTGCTTCAGCGTGCTAAATGACCAAACACGTGATGGAACGATCGTGACCTTCAGCTGGGGACAGGGAACGACCGCATCCAGAAACGCACGGGTGGAAAAGCATCTTGAAAAAGACGCAGACAAACCCATGTTACTCTTTCAGGAAATAGTGCTCTCTCTAGTGCCGGAGCACACAGGGGGATGACCGCGGCGACACTGACAGGGGATGGTGCAGCCTGTACCAGTGAAGCACTCACTTCTTCGCCCTCTAACCAACGCCAATGTGCATTGGCTCGTTTAATCAATACTCGAAGATGACAGGATCCCTAAGCGTGATCCCAATCAGTATGGTACGTCCGACTCAAGTATACCATATTTATTAATGAATTTGCTTTAAAATAAAGTGTAAATGACAGAAATACTTTTATTAAATATTGAAACAACTAAGTTATCATGATGGATTTCTGTGAAGGAAAGCAAGGTAACTGACTGTGACTCTCTGTCCTGCAGCCTGAAAAAGCGCAGCCCTCCGACCTGTATTTAAGATTTTTTTTTTAATATATATATATATATAAAATAATATAATATATATATAATATAAATTATGTATAAATATATATATATATATATACATGAAAATATTTCTAAAATATATACATACATGTGTGTGTATTAATGTATACAAAATAATTATACACAGTACACATAAACGCAAACTTTTATTTTGGATGCAATTAATCGTTCCCCAGCTCTAAAAAATAACCCATGAAACCATATTTACCAATGAATTTGCTGTGAAAATAAAGTGTAAACGACAGACAGACACTGTTATAATGCTGTATTTCTGTGAAGGAACGCAAGGCGACTGACTGTGACCCTCTCTGTCCTCTCAGCCCGAACAAGCGCGGTCCCCCGACCTACAACGAGCACATCTCCAAGCGTGTGGCGTCGATGCCGTCGGTCCAGGAGGGGCTCCACCAGCCCGGGACGCCTCACCGCTACCGAGAGGCTCGCACCGAGTTCAGGCGCGACAAGTCTCCGGCGCGGGCCTTGGACCGGGAGAAGTCCCCAGGGAGGATCATGGACCGGGAGAAGTCCCCGGGGAGGATCATGGACCCTCGACTCGACTGTTCTCCGGGACGCGTGATGGAGCTGCGCAGGGAGAGATCGCCTGGACACGCGTTTGAGGAGCCGAGACAGAGACTGCACACCGGATCCGCTCGCACACCCATCAACACCGTTAACAAGGTCAGGGCAACTGAACACACTCACACACACACACTGCACACCGGATCCGCTCGAACACCCATCAACACCGTTAACAAGGTCAGGACGACTGAACACACACACACACACCGGATCCGCTCGCACACCCATCAACACCGTTAACAAGGTCAGGACGACTGAACACACACACACACACACACTGCACACCGGATCCGCTCGCACACCCATCAACACCGTTAACAAGGTCAGGACGACTGAACACACTCACACACACACACACACACACACACTGCACACCGGATCCGCTCGCACACCCATCAACACCGTTAACAAGGTCAGGACGACTGAACACACACACTGCACACCGGATCCGCTCGCACACCCATCAACACCGTTAACAAGGTCAGGACGACTGAACACACTCACACACACACACACACACACACACTGCACACCGGATCCGCTCGCACACCCATCAACACCGTTAACAAGGTCAGGACGACTGAACACACACACTGCACACCGGATCCGCTCGCACACCCATCAACACCGTTAACAAGGTCAGGACGACTGAACACACACACACACTGCACACCGGATCCGCTCGCACACCCATCAACACCGTTAACAAGGTCAGGACGACTGAACACACACACACACACACACTGCACACCGGATCCGCTCGCACACCTATCAACACCGTTAACAAGGTCAGGATGACTGAACACACACACACACACTCTGCACACCGGATCCGCTCGCACACCCATCAACACCGTTAACAAGGTCAGGGCAACTGAACACACACACACTGCACACCGGATCCGCTCGAACACCCATCAACACCGTTAACAAGGTCAGGACGACTGAACACACACACACACACTCTGCACACCGGATCCGCTCGCACACCCATCAACACCGTTAACAAGGTCAGGGCAACTGAACACACTCACACACACACACACTGCACACCGGATCCGCTCGCACACCCATCAACACCGTTAACAAGGTCAGGACGACTGAACACACACACACACACTCTGCACACCGGATCCGCTCGCACACCCATCAACACCGTTAACAAGGTCAGGGCAACTGAACACACTCACACACACACACACTGCACACCGGATCCGCTCGCACACCCATCAACACCGTTAACAAGGTCAGGGCAACTGAACACACTCACACACACACACTGCACACCGGATCCGCTCGCACACCCATCAACACCGTTAACAAGGTCAGGGCAACTGAACACACACACACACTGCACACCGGATCCGCTCGCACACCCATCAACACGGTTAACAAGGTCAGGACGACTGAACACACGTCACACACACTCTGCACACCGGATCCGCTCGCACACCCATCAACACCGTTAACAAGGTCAGGACGACTGAACACACTCACACACACACACTGCACACCGGATCCGCTCGCACACCCATCAACACCGTTAACAAGGTCAGGACGACTGAACACACACACACACACACACTGCACACCGGATCCGCTCGCACACCCATCAACACCGTTAACAAGGTCAGGACGACTGAACACACACACACACACACACTGCACACCGGATCCGCTCGCACACCCATCAACACCGTTAACAAGGTCAGGACGACTGAACACACACACACACACACTGCACACCGGATCCGCTCGAACACCCATCAACACCGTTAACAAGGTCAGGGCAACTGAACACACACACACACACACACACTGCACACCCATCAACACCGTTAACAAGGTCAGGACGACTGAACACACACACACACACTGCACACCGGATCCGCTCGCACACCCATCAACACCGTTAACAAGGTCAGGACGACTGAACACACACACACACACACTGCACACCGGATCCGCTCGAACACCCATCAACACCGTTAACAAGGTCAGGACGACTGAACACACACACACACTGCACACCGGATCCGCTCGCACACCCATCAACACCGTTAACAAGGTCAGGACGACTGAACACACACACACACTGCACACCGGATCCACTCGCACACCCATCAACACCGTTAACAAGGTCAGGACGACTGAACACACTCACACACACACACTGCACACCGGATCCGCTCGCACACCCATCAACACCGTTAACAAGGTCAGGATGACTGAACACACACACACACACTCTGCACACCGGATCCGCTCGCACACCCATCAACACCGTTAACAAGGTCAGGACGACTGAACACACACACACACTGCACACCGGATCCGCTCGAACACCTTAGAACGTTCGTCAGCCAATCAGATTGAAGCATTCAACAGCCCTGTAGTTTAAATTATATTAACAATATCAAAGTTATTCTTATGTTTACTTTATTAAACTTGATTTCACAGCAGAAAGACACGAGGCACAAGCTGAAGCTGGACGCAATTATGCTCATCATAACACCTGTGTTTGTGTGTCCAGCAGGTGTGGGATCAGTCGTCGGTGTGAGTGACACCAGAAGTCATCAGATCCCGAAACTCCCAGCACAACGTCCCGCCCCCGCTCCACATGGCCTTAGAAACACAACACACAGATCTGGCCAGCGTTTACTAGTGCGAACCTTTCTAAACCACACTAACACACACATTGTTTGTCTTGATTTTCCTGTCCTTCTCTTTTTACGTCCGATGGAAGCTCGTTTCTGCCAGTGTAGAAAAAATAACACAAAATCGTACAATTCTGACTTTTTTTCCACAATTGCTAGTTTAGGCTATATCTGTCATTTACAAAGTTATGAGTTTATTTAAAGTTTACATTCCATAATTCTGGCATAATTCACAATTAAGATTTTTTTCTGCTTCCGCCATGGAAAAAATAACTTTATTTCACAAATCTGACTTTTTTTCTCACAATTGCGAGGTTATATTGTGTTGATTTGCGAGAAAAAAATATCTAAATTGTGAGATTAAAAAGTTATTACGTTTCGCAATTTTGACTTTAGTAGAATTAAAAAAAGAAATATTTTTTTTTTTGAATTTTAAAATTAACTTTTCTCAGAATTGCGAGATAAAAAGTATCAATTACCTTTAAAAAAAAAAAAAATTACATGGTGAAAAGAAGGGAAAAAAACTGAAGAAAGTTCAAATTGCGAGATACAAGCTTGCGATTGTGAGGGGAAAAAAATCTAAATTGTGAGATAAAATATCACAATTACCTTTTATTTTTTTTTAGTATAAACTGGCAATAATGAGCAACTTTTTTTATCTCACGATTTTGTTATTTTTAATTCAGCGCGACATAACCTCGCAATTGTGAGAAAACAGACCGATTTCTGAAACAAAAAGTTATAAATGCCATTTTAATTTTCCATAGTGATAGTAGAAAAAAACTTAATTATGAGATGTAACACAATAACAAGCAAACTTGCTAAATGAAAGGTTGAGGAGATTCCCCCCTTCCATGTAAAGCGCTTTGAGTACCCAGAAAAAGCGCTATATAAATGTAACGAATTATTATTTATATATTTATTCCATGGCGAAAGCTTAATCTTAATTTAAAATCTTAATTGTGAATTATGCCAGAATTATGAGATGTAAACTCGCAATAACAAGCTCATAACTCGCTAATGAAATATATAAACTAGCCATTGTGAGGGAATGTCAGAATTGTAGACTAAAATGTATTTTGTTTTGTTTTTCTATTCCGCGGCAGAAATAAGTTTCTATAGTTTCCTCTCTCTCTTCCCGCACTACCCAGAATCCCCGGCGACAGCGTAGCGTCCGTCTCGACGGAACGGAATCTTTGTAAACCTTCAGAATGTCACATTTAACCCCTTTGTAAATACGCCCACGGGATGTTTTTTATAAGACAATATCGAAGCGAATCGCGAGGCGGGTCTATTTTTGTTAAAATCGAAGCGCGAGGAACCGGTTTGTAACGGATGGATTTTGTCTCAATCTGAACATTTTTGCTTGAATCAAGCTGGCGTGTTTTCGTCGTGTCACGTACCGGCTCGCTGTTCGGTGTCGTGTTCGGAGCAACTCTCGTCGTGGCGTGTGTCGTCCGCTTCCCATGAGCCATGATGAACTCAGGATTAGAATGTATGAATCCTAAAGGAATCACTCTCGAATTTCTCCTCAGATGAAGTGCCACCGACGCCATTTCCCGCTCACCGTGATGATGTGTTTCGCGCGTTTAACTCATTCGTGCGGTGACGTCTCGTTCTGTCGCATGGAGACGTTGTAACGGGTTTGTTCTTTTCCCGCTTCTCATCTCTCATTCTGCGCTAATCGATGCCGATGTTAACCGACCGCTGACCAGAGATGTAGCGTTTCTCGTTTTATTATTTTTTATGATTATGGTCCAATAGCATTATCTATAGCCACTAATAAACAAAAAGTTCTATCTTTATCTGAGCCTCTGCGTCTTTCCTGAGTCTCTTTACTTCTCATTTGACTTTCATGATCATGTTTTCTGGTGAAACTGGGTTTTCGGCGAGACAAAATGTCGGATTGGACTTGATTTTCACCTTCAGGATTTGACTGACAGGTCAGTGAAAAATAAGTGGGATTGATGACGTCAAATGAGCGAGTTATTATTTCATTTTGATGAAAGATTATGAACTTTGAATTGTATTGGATTGAATCAGACCAAGAACATTTATTGAGAAAGTAAAGAGTCGTGTTGGTTGAACCTCGAGGTTCACATCTTTAATGCATTACAAAACAGAACTAAAACCATATTTATTCTAATCAGTATCTTCTCATTAATGAGTGAATGCACTAAAGTTTTTGAATGTTACCATGTTTTTACCATGTTATTACTTAATTTAACCCACTTTTATTCCTAAAAAGTTGAGAAATTCTTTGAAAGTTTTCAAGAACTGCAGCAAAACCCAGTCTAATGCAAGAAAATATGTATATTTTATCAAAATGAGAAATTGTATTTGAATATATCAGTATATGAGATTTAACATTGACTTCAAACGCTTAAAACAGTCTAAATTTATGAAATCTACATTGTCTTTTTCTAACAAAACAACAAACTAAATATATTAATTTTACATCCTTAAACCTTTACTTTCATATGACAAAATTATGATAAACAAAGTTTTATGCTGCAATGGTTCATCAGTTATTGGCAGCAAAGTGTTATGTGGACTTTTCCAAACCTAATGAACTTTTGCTCTACAAACACATTAAAATATTACTTTTTTGGTCATTTTATTTTAGTTTCAGGATTATTGTGTGTTCATGCTTGTGCAATGTGTGTGTGTATGAAAGGCTAAATGTATTTTACAAAAGTAATTTAAGACAAATTTAACTAATAGATGGGTGAAAACAGCATGGGTAATAGATGGGTAAAGCCACAGTTCACTTTCAGAACGCTAAAGGTGGAACTATTTAGTTTAAATGGTTATAGTGTATTTTTTTTATTTAGAATATCTGAGGGGAAACATTTGTATTTTTACAATTTTATAAAAATTGTACACTCTTATAAAAATTGTACACTCTTAACACACTTACAAACACAAAAAAACTCTATACTTTTATACAGCAATTTAAATGTCAGCAATGGCGCTGACGTATCGAGAGGATCAATCCTCACATGAAAATATTGATACCAAATGTTTATCTTGTGAAAATGAATGGGCAAAATAAACCTAGTGGGGAAAACTGAACTGACGGAAACTGATTACAGGCATTTATTATAATGGATTTATGTGAAGATTGTTTTAAATTTAATAAATTGAAATTAATTAAATGTTTTAAAAAATCTTGACTTTCAATAATGCTGTAGATGCTGAATGTCTTGAATTACTCATTTCATCCGCATAACTTCAGTTACCTTTATTATCCATAACTCATTTATTATAAAAATCAAAGAAAGTTTATTAGTTAATCTCTCAATCATAATTGTATTGCATTGCATTATATGATTTAAAACTACAGAGCTTTGATCATAAAACTAATCATTTAAATATCATCTTACTAAGACATATTACTAAGTATCCGCTTTACTGTTATAAAGATCTCATTGATTTACATTAACATTTACATCACTTTTTCTCCATATGAATATCAGCATCTGCACCAAATTCACATTTTTGTTCCATTTTGGGCCTCGGAGTAGAAATATAAAATGGATTTTTTTTTAGCTTCATATTCTCATTATATGAGCCACAAAAGCAAACTTTTTTTTTTTCGTCTAAAGGTTCAATAAACATAAAAAAAAAAGATTTCTCAAGTTATTATTTCATATGTCAAGCTTTAGGGTTAGTAGTAAACCAGTAGTAAACTTCTTTATAGAATTCAGACTATTTCAAACCAGGACTACAGGTTAGTAAACTCGAGGTGAAATGAACCTAAATCAACAAGTTAAGCGCAAAAACACTTTTTTAACCCTTGTGCATTGTTCAAATTCCCATCCTTTCGTTATGTTCGTGGCTGAAAACAGCCACTACTTTAAACTGCTGTAAAAATTGATCAGATAAATATTTTTTTGCCATTTTTTTTGCATAAATCTATTAATCAACATCAGTCCTGTTCAAAACTACTAAATGTTTTTAAAAAAATCAAGATTTTAACTCTTTAATTTCCACATTCATAAATTATGTCACTGATTTGGGAGGGGAAAAAACACAAAATTACTTATTTTCAATATAAAATGTGATTGTGGACTGGATTTTTTTTTACCTTTTATCACAGTCTTGGACATGTCAAAGATTAGAAACAACATTGGTTTTGATGCATTGTTAGTTTTT
The DNA here is from genome assembly GCF_949152265.1 of Phoxinus phoxinus. NCBI lineage: Eukaryota > Metazoa > Chordata > Actinopteri > Cypriniformes > Leuciscidae > Phoxinus > Phoxinus phoxinus. Next base: position 1,214,433 of record NC_136878.1, on the reverse strand, counting down.
GTGCAGCATCAGATTTTAACTTTTTCTCCCTCATTTACTGTTCGTGGCTGTTTTTGCCCCATTGACTTCCATTATAACCAGATTTTTTTATTGCAAAGCCATGACACCATAAAATCATGCATTTTTGATTGTTGGTGGTTTTCCCTGTTGGGAAGAGGTCAAATTTGTAATTTTTACTGTTGATAACCAGGTGGCACCATTAACCCTTTATATAGGCCTGTGCAAAAAAAAGCTTAGTTTCTGGCTTTTACATGGAGTTATATGGAGTATAATAGCATAATAAAGTGTGTGTGTGTGTGTGTGTGTGTGTGTGTGTGTGTGTGTGTGTGTGTGTGTGTGTGTGTGAGAGAGAGAGAGAGAGAGAACTCACCTTGATGCGTCTGAGAAAATCAAAATATGCACCTCAGCTCTCAGAACTACATGGAGTAAACAAAAACAAAGTGTATTTATGCATCTGCTGCCTTTTGATGGTGAGAAATGCAGACTAAACAAAAACTAAGCAAGTGGATTTGAACACTTGCATGCAAGCCTGCTGGTCATTTGATGGTGAGAAGAGCAGGCAACATGAGAAAGGGCTTGACTTGTAGAGAAGTTCTAGAGATGATCATGCAGCCGGACCCCTCCAGCGAGCTGCAGGATGTATTGTCTTCTCCCTCTGACACCACAGACTCAGGAGAGGCAGATCCTGATTTGGATGTGGCACCCTTCATCATCCTCTCTAGCTTCCACTGAAGGCGAGGAGGATTCGGAGGATCCTGGGTCTGGGTGGATTGGGAGAAACGGCGAAGTGTGGTTTTCCACCAACGCGGAGACAACTCCCTTTCTTCAGCCTGCCAGAGGCATGACTTCATGGCCGACACGCTATGCCATCGCAAGGGTCCATAACATCGATTCTGTGTTCAATCTGTTTTTTACGGGCGCCGCACAATGAGAAACTGGACCGGGGTGGACTCCACAGATCTCCGTGCATACATGGGGCTACTGATTTTGGCCGGCGTCTACAGGTCCAGAGGGGAGTCCACACGTTGCCTGTGGGATGATCGCAGTGGTCGTGCGATTTTTAGAGCCACCATGTCCCTCTCAAGATTCAAGAAATCAGCAGAGCTCTGCGTTTTGGAGGTTGGTCATGCTGACAATGAGGTCAATCATCTCGTCGGCCCTGGAGTCATGCCTCTGGCAGGCTGAAGAAAGGGAGTCGTCTCCGCGTTGGTGGAAAACCACACTTCGCCGTTTCTCCCAATCCACCCAGACCCAGGATCCTCCGAATCCTCCTCGCCTTCAGTGGAAGCTAGAGAGGATGATGAGGGTGCCACATCCAAATCAGGATCTGCCTCTCCTGAGTCTGTGGTGTCAGAGGGAGAAGACAATACATCCTGCAGCTCGCTGGAGGGGTCAGGCTGCATAATCATCTCTAAAACTTCACTGCAAGTCAAGCCCTTTCTCATGTTGCCTGCTCTTCTCACCATCAAATGACCAGCAGGCTTGCATGCAAGTGTTCAAATCCACTTGCTTAGTTTTTGTTTAGTCTGCATTTCTCATTATCAAAAGGCAGATGCATAAATACACTTACTTTGTTTTTGTTTACTCCATGTAGTTCTGAGAGCTGAGGTGCATATTTTGATTTTCTCAGACACATCAAGGTGAGTTCTCTCTCTCTCTCTCTCTCTCTCTCTCTCTCTCTCACACATACACACACACACACACACACACACACACACACACACACACACACACACACTTTATTATGCTATTATACTCCATATAACTCCATGTAAAAGCCAGAAACTAAGCTTTTTTTTGCACAGGCCTATCTAAAGGGTTAATGGTGCCACCTGGTTATCAACAGTAAAAATTTAAATTTTTACCTCTTCCCAACAGGGAAAACCACCAACAATCAAAAATGCATGATTATATGGTGTCATGGCTTTGCAATCAAAAAATGTGGTTATAATGGAAGTCAATGGGGCAAAAACAGCCACGAACAGTAAATGAGGGAGAAAAAGTTAAAATCTGATGCTGCACAAAAACTAACAATGCATCAAAACCAATGTTGTTTCTAATCTTTGACATGTCCAAGACTGTGATAAAAGGTAAAAAAAAATCCAGTCCACAATCACATTTTATATTGAAAATAAGTAATTTTGTGTTTTTTCCCCTCCCAAATCAGTGTCATAATTTATGAATTTGGCAATTAAAGAGTTAAAATCTTGATTTTTTTAAAAAACATTTAGTAGTTTTGAACAGGACTGATGTTGATTAATAGATTTATGCAAAAAAAATGGCAAAAAAATATTTATCCGATCAATTTTTACAGCAGTTTAAAGTAGTGGCTGTTTTCAGCCACGAACATAACGAAAGGATGGGAATTTGCCCAGAGTGTACTGTTAAGTTTTTGAAAATTTTCAAAGCATTTTCCTAAAATATGTGTAAAAATAAGCTTTGTCACCAAAAATCATTCCATTTGCTGAAACACGGAAAAAGTGATGGCCAAAATAAGACTCAAAAATACCCCATAGTGGCTGAAAACAGCCCCAACAGCACATAAGGGTTAAATCCGGATCATCAATGAAACTCACTCTCGAGGCTCAGGTTGGCAGTGTGTTGTGCTTTAATTTCATTCACACAAACGCCGCAGACTCCATAAGCGACAGCGTTAGCAGCTCATACAAACCCTGTCCAACATAAAGAGAGGAGAGACAGAAGCATTGCATTGTGGGAGATTTCATCAGGGCGAATACAAGCAGACACGTTTGAGAAGGATCTTCTGCATTCCCGTCCCGATCATGTGTATTGCTCAAATTCGCGAAACTCCATGTAGTCCGTAAAGCTTTCATTGCATTGGCTGTACATGTGACATAATATATACATACAAAGTTCATGTACACAGATTCAAGTGTGCAAAACTCCTTGGTTTGTGATCTGCAAAGTCAGACCGAATCATGATCGAGGTCCAAGAGTCAGAAGCCAGGAATAGTCCTATTAAAGTTCTGTCATCATTTCCTCGTCCTCATGATGCCTCAGACCTGAAGAACGCCTGCAACTAAAGGGCCAAACTTAACTTTCAGATCTCATTTGCATACACGTGTTATTCGTCTATCATAGTGCACTATTTGTATGAACTATGTATGATTTTTTTTTTTTTTTTTGAAGCATGATCATAAAAATAATCAAACTGAGACCAGGGAGTGGATTCACAAAACGTTAAGAGGAATGTTGTATATTTTAAGATTCTAAAGTCAAAATTTAAGAAGCATTTGAATTCCTCTTAAAAAAAATCTTTAAATAACTTCTTAAAGTTCACTTGTAATATCAAGCATTACAATATAAACTAACCCTACATATGATGCATATCACTATTATATATTACTAGCAATGTGTGCTCAAGTGTTCTGAAGTGACTCCATTATATAATGTAAACACAGATTGGTCATGCATAATGACGTGACTTTTAATAAATTCGAAATTCAGTATTTAAAATTATTTGATTTTGATTAAAGAAACAACCCGACGCCGTCCACGCTGAAGATCGATGAAGAAACCGATGCTCAATGGAAACAGATTACTGAATACACTGAGGAAAGACTTTAAAAAACCGCTGGCAGGAAAATAGAAAACGCGCTAGTAGGTAAAGAGTTAAAAAAAAAAAATTTAAGCTGGCGGGGAAAAGAGTGAAGAAGATTTTGGTGAATCCGGTCCCTGAACTCTCATCAAGCAAGTTGCGACAGAAATATCTGCGAGCTTATTATGAAAACTTTTTTTTTTAATGCAATTATTAAAATAAACACGCGTTTCATACGTTAGTGCGCCTTTGAGGTGTTTTTCTGTGTGTTGATCAGAGTCTTTGGCAAGTCCGATAAACACCAAAGTCAAAAAATTACGATGTTCTTAAGAAAATATCTGAGCGTTTCACATTCACACTCGTACAAACGTCTCAGAGAAATTTCTCAGACTTCTTTCTTAAAAGTCAGAAAAGAGATCCGCACGAATATTGGCCAAAGAGCTCACAGGATTTTGTCCAGAGGCCACAATTAAAGTGAAAAAGAGCAAAAAATTACATCAATGGTCTATATAATTATACATACTGTACATATCACAATAATCCTCTATTCAAAACGTTGAATTTTTTAAAAATATAATATATATATATATGGACTAAAATCAGAGTTCCACTGATGAAGGGATGAACCCGGAAACGGGAAGCCTCTGGACAGTAAATCCTGAGTATCTGGCCTATATTCCTGAGCGGGTCTTTCTTCAGATTTGTTTAGCTCCTTCTGGATCTACAAGAAGTTAAGTGACTTCTAATTATTAAGTTGCAAGACGTTATTACTCATCAGTGTGGGACTAATGTTTGGCGCTACGCCTTTCCATCCCCTTGATCAACTTATTTTTTTACGAATATTTTGGTGAATCCAGTCCCTGGATTGTGATCCACAGAAGAAAGTCCCGTCGTTCTTTAGATGTGCACTCTGGTCAGACAGAAGCACATGAGGGTGAGTAGATGATGAGCTCCCGATCCCTTCAGCGCTGGCTTTGAGCCGGTTCTCCAGTTCTCCGTGTGATCCGGCTGGGATCCGGCTCAGTTGGAGCTGGCGGTGATGGGGTTCTCCGTGTGATCCGGCTGGGATGCGGCTCAGTTGGAGCTGGCGGTGATGGGGTTCTCCAGTTCTCCGTGTGATCCGGCTGGGATGCGGCTCAGTTGGAGCTGGCGGTGATGGGGTTCTCCAGTTCTCCGTGTGATCCGGCTGGGATGCGGCTCAGTTGGAGCTGGCGGTGATGGGGTTCTCCAGTTCTCCGTGTGATCCGGCTGGGATGCGGCTCAGTTGGAGCTGGCGGTGATGGGGTTCTCCAGTTCTCCGTGTGATCCGGCTGGGATGCGGCTCAGTTGGAGCTGGCGGTGATGGGGTTCTCCGTGTGATCCGGCTGGGATGCGGCTCAGTTGGAGCTGGCAGTGATGGGGTTCTCCGTGTGATCCGGCTGGGATGCGGCTCAGTTGGAGCTGGCGGTGATGGGGTTCTCCGTGTGATCCGGCTGGGATGCGGCTCAGTTGGAGCTGGCGGTGATGGGGTTCTCCGTGTGATCCGGCTGGGATGCGGCTCAGTTGGAGCTGGCGGTGATGGGGTTCTCCGTGTGATCCGGCTGGGATCCGGCTCAGTTGGAGCTGGCGGTGATGGGGTTCTCCGTGTGATCCGGCTGGGATGCGGCTCAGTTGGAGCTGGCGGTGATGGGGTTCTCCGTGTGATCCGGCTGGGATGCGGCTCAGTTGGAGCTGGCGGTGATGGGGTTCTCCGTGTGATCCGGCTGGGATGCGGCTCAGTTGGAGCTGGCGGTGATGGGGTTCTCCGTGTGATCCGGCTGGGATGCGGCTCTGGCGGTGATGGGGTTCTCCGTGTGTTCCGGCTGGGATCCGGCTCAGTTGGAGCTGGCGGTGATGGGGTTCTCCGTGTGATCCGGCTGGGATGCGGCTCAGTTGGAGCTGGCGGTGATGGGGTTCTCCGTGTGATCCGGCTGGGATGCGGCTCTGGCGGTGATGGGGTTCTCCGTGTGTTCCGGCTGGGATCCGGCTCAGTTGGAGCTGGCGGTGATGGGGTTCTCCGTGTGATCCGGCTGGGATCCGGCTCAGTTGGAGCTGGCGGTGATGGGGTTCTCCGTGTGATCCGGCTGGGATCCGGCTCAGTTGGAGCTGGCGGTGATGGGGTTCTCCAGCTCCAGGTCTGCCGGAGGGAGCGCGGGAGGAACGGATGAGGGCCGGAGGTGCCCGACACACGCCTGACACACGCGGTTCGGCTCGCGGAGCTGTTGACTCGCTAGCGCCACCTTCTGGTCACAGCAGCTCGTGCAGAACACATTCCCACAGTTCCTGCAGCGAAGAGAGTGAGAGAGAGAGTGAGGAATAACACTTCTAATGTTCATAAAGTACTTCAGCTTCACATATACACTACCAGTCAAAAGTTTGTTTTTAAAAGAAGTTTCTTCTGCTCACCAATGCTGCATTTATTTGATTAAAAATACAGTAAAAACTGTAATATTGTGAAATATTATTACAATTTAAAATAACTCTTTTCTATTTTAATATCTTAAAATTTAATTTATTCCTGTGATCAAAGCTGAATTTTCAGCATCATTACTCCAGTCTGGAAAACAGTTGTGGACTGGTAGTGTAGTACTTCATACGAAATGGACTTGACTTTGGGTCACTGGTGTGTGTATTTGCAGTAGATCTCTAGTGTGAGAACAGGCGTGAGCTGCAGTGGAGGGCGATGTGAATGAGTGTGTGTGAGAAGGGAAAGATGGATGGACAGACAGAAGAAGAGAAGTCTCACCAGGCCTCATCAACCGGCTCTCTGCCACTGAGAGAGAGAGAGAGAGAGAGAGAGACCGATCAGACGACACTCAAACTCACACACACTGCAACAACACAACACTTCTTATGCACTTTGGCTGTTTGTTTACTCAACAACTGCGTTTTGGGGCCTGAAATTGGGCAAATTTTTGAAAATGATCCCGTTATTGTCCCAAAACTACAAAAAAACGCGTATTTAAGAAAGCGGTGATGCGCATGTGTACTACATGTTTACAAAGTGCCACCGCCACCGCCACCGCCATCTACTGGCCTAGCAGGAGAATACAGCGTTTAGTGGTTTTGACAGCGTTTCGACAGTGTGAAAAATCCGAAGGTTTTACGTTTTAAGTACACGGTTGTCGTGTAAACGAACCCTCAGATTCATTCAGTGCGCCGCTGCGCTCATCAAGTCAAATAGAACCTCATATTAAATATATACAAATTAATATACATATTTAAAGTCCCCCTGTAGTCAATCATTTTATCCATTAAAAATCATCTTTGATCACGAAAATTACATATTTAAAATGCCTTAAACTACATTAAAAGCTGGATTTACACCACAGGGGGACTTTAAATGAATAAACCAGAATTAATTTTGTGGTTCATGAACTGTTTTTCAATCAAAACAAAAGTTGAGGGGCTTTTTTGCATTTGAATTTAGATTATAACACTTTATAACGGTCTCATTTGTTAAGATTAGTAAAGGCATTAGTTAACATGAGCATTGAGCAGTATATTGTACATCATTTATGAACCTTTGTTAATGTTCATGTTAGTGCATATTAATATTAACAGACACAAGCGTTGATTCTGATGATGCATTAGTAAAATCATTGACATTCAGATTAATAAACTGCAGAACTATTATTCATTCTTAGTTCATGTTAACTAATGAGACTAATGTTACTGATTAATTTTAATACATGAACGTTTTTAATAAAGAAATAAATAGTAAATTCAGTATAAAGTTTGGCAAGACCCTTAACAGACGTTACCCAGGGTTCAGTGCGGTGTGAAGGAATATTCCTGATAAACTCGATCCGTAATGTTGATCAGCACAGAGTAATTTTGACTCCTCCCTTGTTTTGTTTTAAACGCACACAGTGAAGCACGTACAGTAGAAGTGAATGAGCAAGGAAGGATTTAAAAGCAGAAATGTGAAGTTTAGTTCAGAACCAAAAACAGCTTTTATTGAAACCAAGCTCAGAAAACCATTTTGTCACATTATTGCGTCATAGTGCGGCGAAAGAAGGTCGACGCCCACTTCTACATCATCACCTCTTTAGCCCCGCCCACTTCTACATCATCACCTCTTTAGCCCCGCCCACTTCTACATCACCTACATGGATTTATTTCCAATTTTTGTTGTCATTTTACTCATCTAGCATCTTAATTTAACAATGTTTAGATATTTGGTCTGGAAACGAGATAAAAACACTAAGTAAGAGAAGCATGTTTTGCTGTGTGTGTGTGTGTGTGTGTGTGTGTGTGTGTGTGTGGCGCTGTACGAGTGAGTGTGTGTGTGTGGCGCTGTACGAGTGAGTGTGTGTGTGTGGCGCTGTACTAGTGAGCGAGTGAGTGAGTGTGTGTGTGTGTGGCACTGTACTAGTGAGTGAGTGTGTGTGTGTGTGTGTGTGTGTGTGTGTGGCTGTACTAGTGAGAGAGTGAGTGTGTGTGTGTGTGTGTGTGTGTGTGTGGCTGTACTAGTGAGTGAGTGAGTGTGTGTGTGTGTGTGTGGCTGTACTAGTGAGTGTGTGTGTGGCTGTACTAGTGAGTGAGTGAGTGAGTGTGTGTGTGTGTGTGTGTGTGTGTGTGTGGGGCTGTACTAGTGAGTGTGTGTGTGTGTGTGTGTGTGGCTGTACTAGTGAGTGAGTGAGTGAGTGTGTGTGTGTGTGTGTGTGTGTGTGTGTGTGGCTGTACTAGTGAGTGAGTGAGTGTGTGTGTGTGTGTGTGTGTGGCTGTACTAGTGAGTGTGTGTGTGTGTGTGTGTGTGTGTGGCTGTACTAGTGAGTGTGTGTGTGTGTGTGTGTGTGTGTGGCTGTACTAGTGAGTGAGTGTGTGTGTGTGTGTGTGTGTGTGTGTGTGGCTGTACTAGTGAGTGTGTGTGTGTGTGTGGCTGTACTAGTGAGTGAGTGTGTGTGTGTGTGTGTGTGTGTGGCTGTACTAGTGAGTGAGTGTGTGTGTGTGTGTGTGTGTGTGTGTGTGTGTGTGGCTGTACTAGTGAGTGTGTGTGTGTGTGTGTGGCTGTACTAGTGAGTGTGTGTGTGTGTGTGGGTGTGGCTATACTAGTGAGTGTGTGTGTGTGTGGCTGTACTAGTGAGTGTGTGTGTGTGTGTGTGTGTGTGGCTGTACTAGTGAGAGAGTGAGTGAGTGAGTGTGTGTGTGTGGCTGTACTAGTGAGCGAGTGAGTGTGTGTGTGTGTGTGTGTGTGGCTGTACTAGTGAGTGAGTGTGTGTGTGTGTGTGTGTGTGTGTGGCTGTACTAGTGAGTGTGTGTGTGTGTGTGTGTGTGTGTGGCTGTACTAGTGAGTGAGTGTGTGTGTGTGTGTGTGTGTGTGTGGCTGTACTAGTGAGTGTGTGTGTGTGTGTGGCTGTACTAGTGAGTGAGTGTGTGTGTGTGTGTGTGTGTGTGGCTGTACTAGTGAGTGAGTGTGTGTGTGTGTGTGTGTGTGTGTGTGTGTGTGTGGCTGTACTAGTGAGTGTGTGTGTGTGTGTGTGGCTGTACTAGTGAGTGTGTGTGTGTGTGTGGGTGTGGCTATACTAGTGAGTGTGTGTGTGTGTGGCTGTACTAGTGAGTGTGTGTGTGTGTGTGTGTGTGTGGCTGTACTAGTGAGAGAGTGAGTGAGTGAGTGTGTGTGTGTGGCTGTACTAGTGAGCGAGTGAGTGTGTGTGTGTGTGTGTGTGTGGCTGTACTAGTGAGTGAGTGTGTGTGTGTGTGTGTGTGTGTGTGGGGCTGTACTTGTGAGTGTGTGTGGCTGTACTAGTGAGTGTGTGTGTGTGTGTGTGTGTGTGTGGCTGTACTAGTGAGTGAGTGTGTGTGTGTGGGGCTGTACTTGTGAGTGTGTGTGTGGCTGTACTAGTGAGTGAGTGAGAGTGTGTGTGTGTGTGTGTGTGTGGCTGTACTTGTGAGTGAGTGAGTGAGCGTGTGTGTGTGTGTGTGTGTGTGTGTGTGGCTGTACTAGTGAGTGAGTGAGTGTGTGTGTGTGTGTGTGTGTGTGTGTGGCTGTACTAGTGAGTGAGTGAGTGTGTGTGTGTGTGTGTGTGTGTGTGTGGCTGTACTAGTGAGTGAGTGTGTGTGGCTGTACTAGTGAGTGAGTGTGTGTGTGTGTGTGTGTGGCTGTACTAGTGAGTGAGTGAGTGTGTGTGTGTGGCTGTACTAGTGAGTGAGAGTGTGTGTGTGTGTGTGTGGCTGTACTTGTGAGTGTGTGTGTGTGTGTGGCTGTACTAGTGAGTGAGTGAGTGAGTGTGTGTGTGTGTGTGTGTGGCTGTACTAGTGAATGAGTGTGTGTGTGTGTGTGTGGCTATACTAGTGAGTGTGTGTGTGTGTGTGTGTGTGTGTGTGGCTGTACTAGTGAGTGAGTGAGTGTGTGTGTGTGTGTGTGTGTGTGTGTGTGTGTGGCTGTACTAGTGAGTGAGTGAGTGAGTGTGTGTGTGTGTGTGTGTGTGTGTGTGTGCGGCTGTACTAGTGAGTGAGTGAGTGAGTGTGTGTGTGTGTGTGTGTGTGTGTGTGTGTGTGTGTGGCTGTACTAGTGAGTGAGTGTGTGTGTGTGGCTGTACTAGTGAGTGAGTGAGAGTGTGTGTGTGTGTGGCTGTACTAGTGAGTGAGTGTGTGTGTGTGTGTGTGGCTGTACTAGTGAGTGAGTGTGTGTGTGTGTGTGTGGCTGTACTAGTGAGTGAGTGTGTGTGTGTGGCTGTACTAGTGAGTGTGTGTGTGTGTGTGTGTGTGTGTGTGTGTGTGTGTGTGTGTGGCTGTACTAGTGAGTGAGTGTGTGGCTGTACTAGTGAGTGTGTGTGTGTGTGTGTGTGTGTGTGTGTGTGTGTGGCTGTACTAGTGAGTGAGTGAGTGTGTGTGTGTGTGTGGCTGTACTAGTGAGTGAGTGAGTGTGTGTGTGTGTGGCTGTACTAGTGAGTGTGTGTGTGTGTGTGTGTGTGTGGCTGTACTAGTGAGTGAGTGAGTGTGTGTGTGTGTGTGTGTGGCTGTACTAGTGAGCGAGTGAGTGTGTGTGTGTGTGTGTGTGGCTGTACTAGTGAGTGAGTGTGTGTGTGTGTGTGTGTGTGTGTGTGTGTGTGTGTGTGGCTGTACTAGTGAGTGAGTGTGTGTGTGTGTGTGTGGCTGTACTAGTGAGTGAGTGTGTGTGAGTGTGTGTGTGTGTGTGTGTGTGTGTGTGTGTGTGTGTGTACTAGTGAGTGTGTTGCTGCGCATTAATGGCCGTGTGATATTCCTGTAGTTGGCGAGTGTATCGGTCTCACCTGCAGTGATGCTTCCTCGCCAGCCAGAACGTCCTCTCGCAACCATAGCAACGGGACGCCGGGTGATCCGAGTACCACTGCGACACCTGGACACACAGATCCAGACAACACACACCAGTTACTTACAAACGAATGCAATACATTATTGTGTTACTCCCTTAAAAGGTAAATAATTGCGTTACTTTTTAAGAAAAGTAATGTGCTTTAGGTGTACGTTACTTTAGCGTCACTTTTTTAAAATTCTTTGGCTTGTTTTTTTATAACAAAAAAGTAATATTTTTGGGCAAATGTAAAGACCCTTTCACACCAAAAGTGAAATAATAATCCTCGGGATGAAGGAATGCAGATTCACGTGTTCAGCTGATCAAGCAAACCTCCAGCTGCTGATGTTCTGGAGAACGGAAGAGTATGGAGGATGATAAATTGCGAGGGGATTTTTGATATCTCGAACGGTTTGGCCGTGGCGAGGAAACAAATTTATGGCGAATATTGGAAACAGGAAGTGTGTTATAACATCCTCATACATTAACTGATCTTGATGAAACTTCAGCAGTGTGTTCGCTGTAAGAGGCCGATCACATGGATGTGACTATTGTGAGTCAAAGTTATAGCGCCACCAACTGGCAGCAGGAAGTGTGTCACTTTCAAAATGCTTTGAATTCACCCTCTTATTTTTACCCGATTTGCTTCAAACTTCATCTGTATAATGTAAACACACGGCAGATGTAGACCTGTGAAAGAATTATTGATATCTTTAATACTGTCGCCATGGCAACGCTTTAAACTTTTATATTCTTTTTGGATGCATTTGAGGCTCTTAACATGCTTCAAATTGCATGAAACTCAACATGCATATCAGATTTATTGTCTAATAGACATGAGTGAAGTTTCAGAAACGGGCGTGGTAAGGGGCTCAGTAGCGCCACCTTTAGTCAAAAATGGGGTATTAGTTTTACCTACAGTAACCAAACTCGGTATCTATATTTATCTCCCCGAGCCGGACAACTTTCTAATTTACAGTCATTAGCTCCGACCAACAGGAAGTCAGATATTTTGGTTTGAATGTGGACTTTTTGGAGCATTTTCCCTCTGCGTCTCTGTGTGTGTGTGTGAGTGTGTGTGTGTGTGTGTGTGTGTGTGTGAGGAGGGGGGCTAGTTTAGTTTAACCCTTTCTCTGCTGTGTGCAAAATCTCTGGCACTTTTGAGGGCCTTAACGTGCTCGAAAACCCTTGAAATTTTGCACAGGTCAGAACCCGCGGCCATTAGGGCCAGGCTGAAGCTGGTACCCGGGCGTGGCAGGGGGGCTCGACAGCGCCCCCTGGAATGGGATTCGAACACTTGTCCGTATATCAAACACGCTTGCATGAATTAATATGAAACTCGGTACACATATAGATTTAATCGGGCCGAACAACTTTCCCTGGGTCAAGTTTTACGCCAGCCCAACAGGAAGTCGGCTATTACGGGTTGATTGGAGAACGCTTGCTCTCGCATTTGAAACACTTCTCCTAGAGAATTCATCCGATGACCACGAAACTCGGTCAGCATGAAGTCAAGACATGGAAGATGATAAATTGCCAGGGGATTTTTGATATCTCGAACGGTTTGGCCGTGGCGAGGAAGCAAATTTATGATTAAAAAAGGATGCATAAAGTGTGTTATAACTTATAACTTATAAGTTTTACCTACAGTTACAAAACTCAGCGTGTATATTGATCTTATCAAGCCGAACAACTTTCTAATTTACAGTCATTAGCTCCGACCAACAGAAAGTCAGATATTGTGGTTTGAATGTGGATTGTGTCTCTCTCTGTCTCTCTGCCATTCTGTGTGTGTGTGTGTGTGTGTGTGTGTGTGTGTGTGTGTGTGTGTGTGTGTGTGTGTGTGTGTGTGTGTGTGTGTGTGTGTGTGTGTGTGTGTGTGTGTGTGTGTGTGTGTGTGTGTGTGTGTGTGTGTGTGTGTGTGAGATATTTTGGTTGGGTGACAGTTGTAGGTTACAGTTTGACAAGAGTTTATAGTTTAACAAAAGCACAATGTTGTGCTTTATTGCGAGTGTACACAAATATAGAGAAACACTTTGAATGATGTCCTGTGTGAACAAAATGACGGAGTATGTTTTTATGTCTCCATTCGATCGAGCCACACACACACACACCACACACACACACACACACACACAGCATTCCAATCTTGACATCGCAGCATGTTCATTATAGCCTTAATAAAATTTAATAATAAAATAGTCAACCTAACATAAAAAAATTACACTGCTCTGTTTAAATAGTCAGTTGTACAGTTCGTACCGTTCACAGTAAGCACCGCTCCACTGTGATGTTTCCAAGCATATATATATATATATATATATATATATATATATATATATATATATATATATATAATTAAAGCTGCAAGCAGCGATGGAGGACCCAAGCCGGTGGCACCGCCACCCTGGTGCCTTTAGTTGCACTTTAGTTGCACTAAAGGCACCGGGTGGCTGTGCCACCGGCTTGGGCCCGCAATCGCTGCTTGCAGCTTTAATTATATATATATATATATATATTTATTTATTTATTGGAGGTTTGCATAGTATTCTGATTCTGCATTTCACTGATTTTATTCATTTTGAGGAATATTGAATATTATTGTGTGTAAGTGAGATGAGTAAATGCTCACTCATATTTAGTCTAGAACTACAATAGCCATCATGTTCACACACACACACACACCTCTGCACTTATGATTCGTCTCAACATGAGGATAGGAGAGCTGTCACTCAATAAATGTGAAAAAGTAACTTGGATATTTTGTTGTAAATTTTAAAGTAATGCATTACTTTACTAGTAACTTGATAAAGTAATCTGATCACGTAACTCAAGTTGTAATGAGTTCCACACACACTGCGACACACATTACCCATCAGCAACACGTGTACCGGGTCCGGGCCGACACTGCCGTCTGGGTAATGCCCTGACATACTCAATACTCTCGGGTAAGAAGACGTGTGAGAGACTGTTGCAGTGATTATACTATTGAAGGGCTCATCGATGCTAAATCCACTTTTATACGGTGTTTATAAATGTGTCTTTGCAGTGTGTGGACATAACCACCATACAACGAAAATATCCATTCACTCCTTTTTTTATCCTCAAAGTCTACACAAAAGATACAGAGTGAGAAAAGCATAGTTTGGCGTGTCCGTTCTCTCCCAGTCCGCTCACCTCTGCTTCCCGGTGTGCGATCGGTTCCCAGCTGGACTCGGACAGCAGATCAGTGGCGCCACAGCGCTGCAGCTCCAGGTGATTCTCCCCGTCCGGAAGAGGCGTCTGTGGCCCACAGAGAAGTGTTACGCCAACTATTACAACTTTAATGACCGACAGTGTTGTGCAATCTGGACACTTATTACTTCATTATGAACAATGTGTCACTTATTATTGAAAACTGGTAACACATCGATGCTTGGGCTGTAAATCAACAAGTAAACAACACAAATCAGCCCCAGTTGTGTCCTGATTACATCGTAACGTGGCATGATTTTATACTGGCCGAGGCCTGATGTCATCGTGTCGTGCTTGATTCCGTTGTAACGTGGCCTGATTTTGTTGTGTCGTGGCCTGATTTTGTTGTGTCGTGGCCTGATTTTGTTGTGTCGTGGCCTGATTTTGTTGTGTTGTGGCCTGATTTTGTTGTGTCGTGGCCTGATTTTGTTGTGTCGTGGCCTGATTTTGTTGTGTCGTGGCCTGATTTTATTGTAACGTGGCCTGATTTTGTTGTGTCGTGGCCTGATTTTGTTGTGTCGTGGCCTGATTTTGTTGTGTCGTGGCCTGATTTTGTTGTGTCGTGGCCTGATTTTGTTGTGTTGTGGCCTGATTTTATTGTAACGTGGCCTGATTTTGTTGTGTCGTGGCCTGATTTTGTTGTGTTGTGGCCTGATTTTATTGTAACGTGGCCTGATTTTGTTGTGTCGTGGCCTGATTTTGTTGTGTTGTGGCCTGATTTTATTGTAACGTGGCCTGATTTTGTTGTGTCGTGGCCTGATTTTGTTGTGTCGTGGCTTGATTTTATTGTAACGTGGCCTGATTTTGTTGTGTCGTGGCCTGATTTTGTTGTGTTGTTGCTTGTTTTTATTGTAACGTGGCCTGATTTTGTTGTGTCGTGGCCTGATTTCGTTGTGTCGTGGCCTGATTTCGTTGTGTTGTTGCTTGATTTCGTTGTGTTGTTGCTTGATTTCATTGTAACGTGGCCTGATTTCGTTGTGTTGTTGCTTGATTTCATTGTAACGTGGCCTGATTTCATTGTGTTGTTGCTTGATTCCGTTGTAATGTGGCCTGATTTCATTGTGTTGTTGCTTGATTTCATTGTAACGTGGCCTGATTTCGTTGTGTTGTTGCTTGATTTCATTGTAACGTGGCCTGATTTTGTTGTGTCGTGGCTTGATTTCATTGTAACGTGGCCTGATTTCATTGTGTTGTTGCTTGATTTCATTGTAACGTGGCCTGATTTTGTTGTGTCGTGGCTTGATTTCATTGTAACGTGGCCTGATTTTGTTGTGTCGTGGCTTGATTTCATTGTAACGTGGCCTGATTTTGTTGTGTCGTGGCTTGATTTCATTGTAACGTGGCCTGATTTTGTTGTGTCGTGGCTTGATTTCATTGTAACGTGGCCTGATTTTGTTGTGTCGTGGCTTGATTTCATTGTAACGTGGCCTGATTTCGTTGTGTTGTTGCTTGATTTCATTGTAACGTGGCCTGATTTTGTTGTGTCGTGGCTTGATTTCATTGTAACGTGGCCTGATTTCATTGTGTTGTTGCTTGATTTCATTGTAACGTGGCCTGATTTCGTTGTGTTGTTGCTTGATTTCATTGTAACGTGGCCTGATTTCATTGTGTTGTTGCTTGATTCCGTTGTAACGTGGCCTGATTTTGTTGTGTCGTGGCTTGATTTCATTGTAACGTGGCCTGATTTCATTGTGTTGTTGCTTGATTTCATTGTAACGTGGCCTGATTTCATTGTGTTGTTGCTTGATTTCATTGTAACGTGGCCTGATTTCATTGTGTTGTTGCTTGATTTCATTGTAACGTGGCCTGATTTTGTTGTGTCGTGGCTTGATTTCATTGTAACGTGGCCTGATTTCATTGTGTTGTTGCTTGATTTCATTGTAACGTGGCCTGATTTTGTTGTGTCGTGGCTTGATTTCATTGTAACGTGGCCTGATTTCGTTGTGTTGTTGCTTGATTTCATTGTAACGTGGCCTGATTTTGTTGTGTCGTGGCTTGATTTCATTGTAACGTGGCCTGATTTCATTGTGTTGTTGCTTGATTTCATTGTAACGTGGCCTGATTTCGTTGTGTTGTTGCTTGATTTCATTGTAACGTGGCCTGATTTCATTGTGTTGTTGCTTGATTCCGTTGTAACGTGGCCTGATTTTGTTGTGTCGTGGCTTGATTTCATTGTAACGTGGCCTGATTTCATTGTGTTGTTGCTTGATTTCATTGTAACGTGGCTTGATTTCATTGTGTTGTTGCTTGATTTCATTGTAACGTGGCCTGATTTCGTTGTGTTGTGGCCTGATTTCATTGTAACGTGGCTTGATTTCATTGTGTCGTGGCTTGATTTCGTTGTGTTGTTGCTTGATTTCATTGTGTTGTTGCTTGATTTCATTGTGTTGTTGCTTGATTTCATTGTGTTGTTGCTTGATTTTGTTGTCGTGGCTTGATTTGGTTGTGTCGTGGCTTGATTTCATTGTGTTGTTGCTTGATTTCATTGTGTTGTTGCTTGATTTTGTTGTCGTGGCTTGATTTGGTTGTGTCGTGGCTTGATTTCATTGTGTTGTTGCTTGATTTCGTTGTAACGTGGCCTGATTTTGTTGTGTTGTGAACTTTATATTTCCTTTAAAAATTTCGCTGTGTTGTGCTCTACCAGGCCACTGTAGATTTACCATCACTAAAGCGTTTCAATATAACATAGGAATTGCATAGAGTCGCGTGTGTGTGTGTGTGTGTGTGTGTTCCTCACCAGCTTCCCGTTGACGTGCAGACGGCTCCAGAGCTCCTGCACCTGTTTCTTCAGCGTCTCCACCTGCAGCTGATGCCCCGCCTCCATCTCTCGCAGGCGCACCTGTACAGCGTCACTGTGAAGACTCAACCCGTCCTGATTGGCCGAAAGCGGATGAACGGGATGCTGGGAAGGTGAGCAGAGGCCGTTGAGGGTGTGGTTCGGACTGGAAGAACTCTCCATGGAAGATTGGCTGCTAGATTCTGAAGGATCATGGGTAGTTGTAAAGGGGGCGTGATTATTTAGATCTAACCCGTTTGATAGCAACTCACTGTTTTCGTTAGAGGAAAGAGGATGCTGGGAATTATGTGGGTGTTTTTCAGTGGAACGTTCCACAGCGTGATCTTTAATATCTTCTGGTGATCCAAACATTTGGTCCTCACTCTCAAAATTATCTGGAATATCGAAGGCAGGCGTGTTATTTACAACTCCCAGCTTCCTGTTATCCTCCTCTCTCACTTCCTGTTCCATTCGGCTGTCAGTCACAGAAAGCTCCGCCCCCTTTAATGCTTCAGAGTCGCTGGTGTTTAAGCCGAGTTTCGGATCGGGACGGCTCTTGTCCGGTTCTTTCGTCACGCTCCTCATCGCGCTCAGACGCTCCTGCCACTTCTCATTCCTGCTGGGGTCGCTGCTGCGGCGGGTCGGGGTCAAACCCTCACACGATGTGTGCAGGTCGTCGTACGACCGAGTCTTTGGTAACCTGCGGAGAACACACACCAGCTTAATGCTCTGCAGTTTGAGCTACAGGAACGTTCAAGTGGAGAAATCAGTGAAAAGTGGATAAAGGCTGAAAATCACGGATGCACCGATATCAACATTTTGGGCGATACCGATAATTCTTTATATTTGAAAGCCGATAACCGATATATCGGCCGATAAATCTAAATCCAAATTTTTATATAATAGAGCCTGATTACAAAAACTAAAGTCTCGCCAGTAAAACCCATGTCCCAAACACACAATTATGATGTTCTCATGATAATGTTATGAAGCCGATATGACAGATTTGCACTGAACTGTATTTTCCTTTTTTGAAGTGATTTCAATCATATTTCAAGTTATTCATAATCATCATGTTGAACAGTGCGCATCTGAAGAGTCTCAGCTGAAGGAAATAATACATTATTTATCGGCTTTAAGATATCAGACTAATGTTCTTATCGGGCCGATAACGCTAACATAAAAAATTAACATATATCGGCCGATACCGATGTGGTGGCGATATATCGTGCATCTCTACTGAAAAGTGTTCAGACAAGGAAACGCATAAGTCACCTGTCATTTACCTGCTCACAGGTGAGGCTGAGGGGGCGGAGTTTGGCACACATGACTCGTCAGAAGGCATGGAGGGGGCGGAGTTAGGCAGGTAGACGGCGCTCCATAGCATCAGATTCCTCACGTGACACACTGGGTGCAAAACCTGACGGAGAGATTCCTAGTGAGGCTGCGTTTATTTGATCAAATATACAGTAAAAATAGTGAAATATTATTCCAATGTAAATCATCAGTTCTCTATGTGAATATATAGTAAAGTGTAATTTATTCCTGTGATCAAAGCTGAATGTTCAGCATCATTACTCCAGTCTTCAGTGTCACATGATCCTCCAGAAATCAGTATAATATGATGATCTGATGCTCACGACACATTTATGATTATTATCAGTGTTGAAATAAGTTGTGCTGCTCGATATTTTAATATTTTTATGTTTTGTAATTTTTATTAGCTGTTTTTTAAACGTCTATATAAAATGTATTAATTTTTATTTCAGTTTAAGTAATTTTAGTACATCAATTTAAACCAAATGAGAAATAAAAATAAAATAAGTTTAAAATGTGAGGTTTATTATTTTACAAAACTTGTATTATAACTTTTAAATATTTTTTATATACTGTATATGTTTTAGTATTTATTTGTATTTAATATATATATATATATATATATATATATATATATATATATATATATATATATAATGTATATTTAATTATATTTATTTCATATTCTATTTTATAATTTATATATTTTATTATATATTATTATATATACCCAGGGCTTGTTAGAGTTAACTACACACTTCAGCTATTTGAAAAATAATAATAATATAATATATATATATTATTATTATTATTATTTTATTTTTATTTTTCAAATAGCTGAAGTGTGTAGTTAACTCTAACAAGCCCTGGGTTAGGGTTAGGGTTAGGGTTAGGAAACCCAGGCCAGCAGACGTACGGTCTCTGAGCGCGGTGAGTAGAGGATGTTGAGGAACGACGAGTTCTCCGGTCTCAGGAGAGTCCAGGCCGAGCACGTCTTCTCCTGAACACACTGATCCTCTCGCTCCTTCACACTGTTGCACAGGAACGTCCCGAACAGACACGAGTACGTGTGCTGCGCTAACTTCACCTAAAGGCACAAACACAGCCCTCGTTGTGATGCACACTCAGTATTTTTGTCTTGTTTCCAGTCCAAATATCAACAAATTATTAAAAAGATATTAAGTCTTGTTTTCTGGGGGAAAAATCTAATTTTACTTTTGCCTAAAACCAGTAAAATGATCTGCCAATGGGATCAGAAAAATAATCTTGTTTACATTTGAATTAACATTATTTTTCTGACCCCGTTGGCAGATCGCTTTGCTTGTTTTAAGCAAAAACTCAAACATTTTGATTTCTTTCCCCAGATAACAAGACATAATATCTTATAGCATTTTACTCATCTGGTTATATGCATCTTGATTTAAGAATTTGTTGATATTTGGACTGGAAACATGACAAAAATACTGAGTAAGAAACGCATTTTTGCAGTGTGTGTACAGGCATGCATGTTCAGCACTGGTCAGAGCAATGAGCGTGAGTACCAGGAAGGCCTCGTTGAACTGGAAGGAGCACGGGAACTGTCTCTGGAGCTGATGAACGCAGTCGAGCCACTGCAGGAACACAGGACAGCGCTCGTTCACATCGTACGCGTTCTCACCGTGACCACAGCGCTCGGCAAACTTGTGACCGTAGTCCAACCACTCGCTCTCCACCAGCACCTGGAAACCCTGCGCAGACAAAGACACACTCTGATAAAGCAAATGATTAAACTTGGTGCAATAGACATTTTTAATCTACTAGGCTTAGGGATGCACGATATTATCTGCCACCACATCGGTATCGGCCGATATATGTTCATTTTTAATGTTATCGGCCCGATAAGAACATTAGTCTGATATATTAAAGCCGATAAATAATGTATTATTTCCTTCAGCTGAGACTCTTCAGATGCGCACTGTTCAACATGATGATTATGAATAACTTGAAATATGATTGAAATCACTTCAAAAAAAGGAAAATACAGTTCAGTGCAAATCTGTCATATCGGCTTCATAACATTATCATGAGAACATCATAATTGTGTGTTTGGGACATGGGTTTTACTGGCGAGACTTTAGTTTTTGTAATCAGGCTCTCAAAAATTAGATAAAAATTTGGATTTAGATTTATCGGCCGATATATCGGTTATTGGCTTTCAAATAAAAATTATTATCGGATATCGGTATCGACCAAAAAATGTTATATCAGTGCATCCCGCTACAACCCTATGATTACATAAGTATTGAGATTGACATTTACATTTATACAATTGTCAGACCGTTTTATCCACATTGCACCCCACGGTGTTGCACAAGGCTCTTTCTCAGTGATATTACCCAGTTTTGAAAAATTAAACCCTAAAAAACTATTCCTCACTTTATTGTGTCCATAAAAGAAGAGAGAGCTGATATATTAAACTGCATTTATATTGCAAAACATGCTTTTCTCACTCAGTATTTTTGTCTTGTTTCCAGTCCAAATATGTAAAAATTCTTAAATCAAGATGTATTTACTAGATGAGTAAAATGCCATCAGATATTTTCTGGGGAAATAAATCAAAATTAAGTGAGTTGATGCTTAAAAAAAGCTAAATTATCTGCTAATGGAGATAAGAAAAAATAATATTGTTTCTGTTTGAATTAACATTATTTTTCATTATTAACCCCATTGGCAGATAATTTAGCTTTTTTAAAGCAAAAACTCACTTAATTTTAATTTATTTCCCCAAAAAGACACAGGGCCCTATCGAAACGCAAGTAACTCTGTGGGCGGATCCCGGCGCTGTTGCTATTATACCGGCGGGATAAACGACTCTTGCGCCGACGCAAATCTAAAATGTGTTGGTCTGAAGTCGCTTCATTACTCATAGCTGTGGTTTGGGCGTAACGTGAAATAATCCAATCAGAGCGTCCTCTCACATTCCCTTTAAGAGCCGGCGCGCTTGTTCCGGCGGATCGCTATTATAACGGCGGATCGCTATTATAACGGCGGATTGCTATTATAACGACGGATCGCTATTATAACGGCGGATTGCTATTATAACGGCGGATCGCTATTATAACGGCGGCTCGCTATTATAACGGCGGATTGCTATTATAACGGCGGATCGCTATTATAACGACGGATCGCTATTATAACGGCGGATTGCTATTATAACGGCGGATCGCTATTATAACGACGGATCGCTATTATAACGGCGGATTGCTATTATAACGGCGGATCGCTATTATAACGGCGGCTCGCTATTATAACGGCGGATTGCTATTATAACGGCGGATTGCTATTATAACGGCGGATCGCTATTATAACGGCGGATTGCTATTATAACGACGGATCGCTATTATAACGGCGGATTGCTATTATAACGGCGGATCGCTATTATAACGGCGGCTCGCTATTATAACGGCGGATTGCTATTATAACGGCGGATTGCTATTATAACGGTGGATCGCTATTATAACGGCGGATCGCTATTATAACGGCGGATTGCTATTATAACGACGGATCGCTATTATAACGGCGGATTGCTATTATAACGGCGGATCGCTATTATAACGGCGGCTCGCTATTATAACGGCGGATTGCTATTATAACGGTGGATTGCTATTATAACGGCGGATCGCTATTATAACGGCGGATCGCTATTATAACGGCGGATCGCTATTATAACGACGGATCGCTATTATAACGGCGGATCGCTATTATAACGGCGGATCGCTATTATAACGACGGATCGCTATTATAACGGCGGATCGCTATTATAACGGCGGATCGCTATTATAACGGCGGATTGCTATTATAACGGCGGATCGCTATTATAACGGCGGATTGCTATTATAACGGCGGATCGCTATTATAACGACGGATCGCTATTATAACGGCGGATTGCTATTATAACGGCGGATCGCTATTATAACGGCGGATCGCTATTATAACGGCGGATCGCTATTATAACGGCGGATTGCTATTATAACGGCGGATTGCTATTATAACGGCGGATCGCTATTATAACGGCGGATTGCTATTATAACGGCGGATTGCTATTATAACGGCGGATCGCTATTATAACGGCGGATCGCTATTATATCGGCCGATTGCTATTATAACGGCGGATTGCTATTATAACGGCGGATTGCTATTATAACGGCGGATCGCTATTATAACGGCGGATCGCTATTATATCGGCCGATTGCTATTATAACGGCGGATTGCTATTATAACGGCGGATTGCTATTATAACGGCGGATCGCTATTATAACGGCGGATTGCTATTATAACGGCGGATTGCTATTATAACGGCGGATCGCTATTATAACGGCGGATCGCTATTATAACGGCGGATCGCTATTATAACGGCGGATCGCTATTATAACGGCGGATCGCTATTATAACGGCGGATCGCTATTATAACGGCGGATCGCTATTATAACGGCGGATCGCTATTATAACGGCGGATCGCTATTATAACGGCGGATCGCTATTATAACGGCGGATCGCTATTATAACGGCGGATCGCTATTATAACGGCGGATCGCTATTATAACGGCGGATCGCTATTATAACGGCGGATCGCTATTATAACGGCGGATCGCTATTATAACGGCAGATTGCTATTATAACGGCGGATTGCTATTATAACGGCGGATTGTTATTATAACGGCGGATCGCTATTATAACGGCGGATCGCTATTATAACGGCGGATCGCTATTATAACGGCGGATCGCTATTATAACGGCGGATCGCTATTATAACGGCGGATCGCTATTATAACGGCGGATCGCTATTATAACGGCGGATCGCTATTATAACGGCGGATCGCTATTATAACGGCGGATCGCTATTATAACGGCGGATCGCTATTATAACGGCGGATCGCTATTATAACGGCGGATCGCTATTATAACGGCGGATTGCTATTATAACGGCGGACCGCTATTATAACGGCGGATCGCTATTATAACGGCGGATCGCTATTATAACGGCGGATCGCTATTATAACGGCGGATCGCTATTATAACGGCGGATCGCTATTATAACGGCGGATCGCTATTATAACGGCGGATCGCTATTATAACGGCGGATTGCTATTATAACGGCGGATCGCTATTATAACGGCGGATTGCTATTATAACGGCGGATCGCTATTATAACGGAGGATTGCTATTATAACGGAGGATTGCTATTATAACGGCGGATCGCTATTATAATGGCGGATCGCTATTATAACGGCGGATCGCTATTATAACGGCGGATTTCTATTATAACGGCGGATTGCTATTATAACGGAGGATTGCTATTATAACGGCGGATCGCTATTATAATGGCGGATCGCTATTATAACGGCGGATCGCTATTATAACGGCGGATTTCTATTATAACGGCGGATCGCTATTATAACGGCGGATTGCTATTATAACGGCGGATTGCTATTATAACGGCGGATTGCTATTATAACGGCGGATCGCTATTATAACGGCGGATCGCTATTATAACGGCGGATCGCTATTATAACGGCGGATCGCTATTATAATGGCGGATCGCTATTATAACGGCGGATCGCTATTATAACGGCGGATTTCTATTATAACGGCGGGTTTGCCGGCACACGCCAGGAGCGGTTCACAGCCGAGGAGACCGGCGTTCTCGTCAGGGCCGTAAAACACAGAGAAGTGACATTGGGGATGATGGAGAAACGGGCTTCGGTTAAACAGGTGTATAATAATTTGGGTAAATGTGTAATCTAGATTTATGTATTTTTTCACATCTTCACGGACACAACAATGATTTCCCTCGTGTGTTAATATTTTTCCTTGTAATAATGTATGATTTGCAGAAATGAAAACTGCTGCGTCTGTTTAGATTAGAGAATCAAAGTGTGTGTGTTGTTCACACGCTACATAATGGCCAAGCACGCGCCCTTAAAATAGCATATGACTAACGCGCGGCGCCGCTGTCTTTAGACTGGGTTTCTCCTGGTCAGTGGCGGAGTTGTTTTCTGGAACTGCAGAATATCACCAGGGAATGTTTGCGCCGGAACACACTCCTCTTTTCACTGAACCCCCCCCCCGACCGCAAGTTCATTCCCTAATTTACCGCCGTGCGTCTGTGGAGGGAAGAGTCGCTGTGCGCGGGTGCAGAATAGGAATGAAACATGCGTCGTGTACAAAGTCAATTGCGCTGGGTGCAAGATACGCCTGTAGTATCTTATGGCATTTTACTCATCTACATGCATCTTGAATTTTTAGATATTTGGACTGGAAACGAGGCACAGATACTGAGTAAGAAAAGCATTTTCTGCAGGGAAACAGAAGAAAGCGTGCAGGAGACCTTGATGGTCCTGTAGAAGGGGTCGAGCAGGAGTTTGGACAGAGCCACGATCTGAGGCGTGCGGTCCCAGCCGTCGGAGCAGTGCACCAGCACAGGCCTGTGGTCCCGGTCCACCGCGTTCACCACCAGAAGACACGCTTTCAGCAGCAGAGACAGATGCTGGAGCCACTTAGTGCCCTCCAGCGCCGACAGCCAGCTGACACACACAGAGAGAGAGAGACACTCATCACATCCGATATGAGCCGGTATGATATTGGAATGAATTATGAAAACTTCGCCGTACCAAACAACTAACATAAAGCAAAGATCAAACTCTTTAAAGAGTTAGTTCAGCCAGAAATGTAAACTCTGTCAGTAATGACTCTCCTCATGTTGTTCCCGTCAGACTCTCCTTCATCTTCGGGACACAAATGAAGATATTAGTGATTAAATCTGAGAGTGTCTCACTCCTCCAGAGGCTTCTGTTGTAATTGAAACTTGCCGGCCCAGAAAGTTAGTAAAGACAATGTTTAAAATAGTCCGAGTGACTACAGCGGCTCAACCTGAAGTTTATCAAGCAACCAGAATACTTTTTGTGCGCAAAAATAACGACTTTATTGAACTCTTGGTGTTCTTCTGTGTGTTCCTCTGAGTGAGTTTCTCAGAGGAACACAAACGCTTCTGGGTTGTACGTCAGAACGGAGGCTCACTATTGGCCGACACTGGTCATGTGTGTGATGCTGGCCAATAGTGAGCCTACTTTCTGACAAAGCGCTGCGCTGTTACACTACGAGAACTCACTCAGAGGAACATGAATAGTTTTGGGTGAACTAACCCTTTAAGAGCACAACTCATAGAAATAGGGAACGCTTTCTCTTTAACAGTGCATATGAATTAATGTTCATGAAACAATTATTATAATGTAATAATGTCTTAATGATTGTTTTTTGTGTGTATAAATCAAAAAACGAATAATATATAATTTATAATAATATTAATTACTAATAATATATATATAATCTATTTATTAGCATATATGCACATATATACATGTGCGAGTGTGTATATTCATATGTATTATTATAAATTATATCTTATTAGTATTTTTATTCATACACAAACATTTCCAAAAAACTGCAATCAATAAGAAATGAGTAAATGTTGCATTTTATATATATATAAATTTAAATGTAAAAAATTATCTATATATAATTTATTCTTATTTATTTATTTATTTATATATGTACATTTATATGAATCTGAGGCGTCCTGCCCCAGCCGTCGGAGCAGTGCATGAGATATATATATATATATATATATCAAACGTCTATATTTTTAACCATAGCATAACAATGTTGGTTTCTAGTTTGACCAGAATTTTGAGATCGGTGCATTGCTAAACACTGTCTCTGTAACCGACACTGCATTCATTAGCATCAGCTTTGAGCTGAGCCGGTCTGCTGCTGTGTTTCGCAGGCTGGCTCATCATGAACACTCACTTGACCGGATCCGGGACCTGAGCGCAGAGAGTGCGCAAACACTGGAAGCTCTTCCGGATGGAGTGTATGTTGGCCATGCCCATGAACATCACCTCACAGCTGGGATAATACTCTACAGGACACACACACACACACACACACACACACAGAGGATGATGTTTGAGAGAGAGAGAGAGAGAGAGAGAGAGAGAGAGAGAGAGAGAGAGATCAGGAATAAGGGTTGGGTATCGATTCCGATCAATTCCTAATTTCGATTCCAGTAAGGTACAAATTAACATGGATATCATTCACATTTAGTCTTATTGCAAAACAAGTAATAGCGCTGTCACTTTAAGAGTCTCTCGCGCTTGAATTGTTTAAAGATATATTGAAGTGTCCAATACCTGGACACTCACACCCGCCTCCTTTCGCCCGATTGGCTACCGCCGCCGCGTACGACCGGGCGTCCATTATTAACAGCTTCTGAGGGGGCGTGGCATTGGGCTCCGCCTCTACGTCCCCATTGGCCGTGTGAGAACCTGATGTGAAAACAGGAAGTAAATGAGCAGCTGTGTTGATTTAGCAGGAAAAACAATTTGTACAGAGACTGTAAAATGAAATTCAAGCACTACTTTCTGGGTTTTCAAGGACTGAGATCTCACTTATAACAAACAATATCATTATTATCTTTTCAATTCTAAAAAAGGTAAATAGATCAATAAAAATAAACTAATAAAACAAAATGGTACAAATAAAGTGCAGCACATGCAATGACTGCGGTAACATTAATCATTGAAAGGATAATATGACAAAGATTTTCTTATTCAAACCGATTTATTTCCATGAATATATGATTGACCTGAAGAATGAAAGCTGTATCATATATATTTATGCACGTTGTTGTAAATATGCATTGAATAATATCCTTCTACCAAACATATATTTACTAGGCATGCACCGATATGTAAACATTTTGGCCGATACCAATAACTGGTAATTCATATTTGAAAGCCGATAACTGATATATCGGCTGATAAATCTAAATCCAAATTTTTATATAATTTTTGAGAGCCTGATTTCAAAAACAAAAGTCTCAGCAGTAAAACCCATGTCCCAAACACACAATTAAAACGTTCTCATTAAAATTCTATGTAGCCGATATGACAGACTGCAACATACATTTTTGTGTGAAAAGATTGTTTTATCAATAAAATTACACACTAATTTTACACATATTGGGTCTCATTCATGAAACATTCGTAAATATACGAGTAAATATGTGAGTGATCTGCACGTAAAGATACCGGATTTATGGAAAACATCAACAATAATACCTATCCCCAAAACAAAAACTCCTAAAGACCTCAATGAATTTAGACCAATTGCATTAACTTCACTAGTCATTAAATGCTTTGAAAAGATCTTGAAGGACACAATCATCCCCCTAACTGTAGATAAACTAGATCCGCTACAGTTTGCCTATCAAGCAGGCCAGGGTGTGGAGGATGCAAAGCTTTTTATTCTTGACAAGGTGTATAAACATCTTGAGAAACCTGCATCACATGTACAAATTTTATTTGCTGACTTTAGTTCAGCTTTTAACAAAATGCAGCCTCACATTCTGATTGAAAGTTGATTTAGGTTACCCGAGCAGATTTTATTACTCATTTTAAACTTTTTAACAAATAGAAGGCAGCAGGTCTATGTAAATGGAAACATGTCATCTGTCCTTGTATCGAACACAGGCTCTCCTCAGGGCTGTGTGCTCTCCTCACTGCTTTTTATATTATATACTAATAACTGCAGGTCATCCTGGGAGAACAGTCACTTAGTGAAGTTTTCAGATGACACAGCCCTGTTGTCTCTTCTACAGGGGAATCAGTCTCATCATAACAGTGCCCTCGAGGAGTTCGCTAGATGGTGTGATGACAGCTTCCTTGACTTAAATGTGTCAAAGTCAAAAGAATTGATTATAGATTTTAGAAAGCTCAGCGACGAACCTAAGCAGAGTGTAATACACAATGAAGGTGTTCAAGTGGCACAGACATATAAATATTTGGGCACAGTGTTTGACTCAAAATTGAAATTCAGTGAGAACACTGATAGTATTATTAAGCGAGCTAACCAGAGAGAATATACCTGCTGAGAAAGTTGAACTCCTTTGGGGTCTGTAAAATAATTTTATGCACATTCTATCAGGCATTCATTGAGAGTCTTTTAACTTTTTCTTTTTTGGGTTGGTTTAACGGTTTAACTGTGAAGGAAAAAAAGAGCTTGAACGAGATTGTTAAAGTATGCTCAAAAATCACTGGTACCCAATTAAATGATCTCGGTTATCTTGGAAAATAAGAGTAGTCCAAAAAGCAGACAGAATACTGTGCCATCCAGATCATGTACTCAAGGAGGGGTTTGTTCTCAGGTCGGCGGTACTATGCGCCAATACGGAAAACAAACCGCTATGCAAACTCATTCGTTCCCTCTGCAATAAGATTGTTAAATGATACCTCATAATTACACAACTGTCTCGTATCCCAATGCTCTGGTCTGTCACTGGCAGGTGAATGTGTATATTGTGCTGTGTGTGTGTATGTGATTGTTTGTTTTTTAACCTTACTGGATGGGTAGGCTGTAAAACTGAATTGCCCCTTGGGGACTAATAAAGAAATCTGAATCTGAATATTTACGCGTGGCCGGGAGCAGGTGTAGATTTCTTTCGGACCAACTAACATTTGGAAAATACGAACATTTTAATGAATCCGAAAATTTACGCCAGAACCACTTTACACACGATTTACACAAGCATTCGTTCTGCTCGTGTTTCATGAATGAGACCCAATGGGTACCCGAAAGAAATCTGCACCGGCTCCAGCCACGCGTAAATAGTGCGTTTAACATCCGAACGTTTTGCTCATTAATAAGGCTGCATTTTAATTCTCCTTAATCGGGTACATATTTACACAGCATTTTAAACAAATATGATATATAGTAATTACATTCGGTTTTTCTTTTAACTTTTATTATGAGAGCCAGTGATAGCATCTGCAAACGGAACACTTTAATCACATTATTAATAGCTTTCAATACGGCTGGATATATTTTTTCGAAGTGAACTAATTAGTTCTTTGCAGTCGAGCTTCATGTCGAACCATTTTCTGTTCACTTCTGGGACTGTTCGATTAACAGATGAAACTCCAGTAACTGCGTCTGTAATATCTGCCAAGCTTCCTTTTTTTAGGACCTGATACGCCACTATGTACGCTTGAAAATAAAATGTGGCGTTTTGAATGAACTTCTGATAATAAAATATTATCTGATAATGAGAAATTTTTATTTTGTCATTCGCTTTTGAGAAGACATGTTGAAATCCTTCGTTTGGTGTCATAATATGATGCCCATATATAGCTGTCAGTCGGATTTAATGGGCGGGGTTTATGGTAATTGAGAATGAGCACGCCCATTTACGACTGATTGGAATTCATAACACACACACACACGTTTCACTCTCACACCTGACGTTTACGAAGTATTTGTGAATCAGGAGGAGAGTTTTCGGGAAGGTCTCTTTACACTCAGATCACTCACATATTTACTCGTATATTTATGAATGTTTCATGAATGAGACCCATTGTCTTTCAATAATTCCCAAGAAAAGTACCTTTTCATAAATATGGCTGATCTCCAGGGTTTTACAGCACTTACATTTCAAAAAGTAAAATTCCAGTACTTTAATTAAAATTAGTATGGGGCTGGAGTCACGCTCACTCACCGGAGTCGCCGAGCGAAGGTTTGGCGTGGCGGTGAACGCATGAGCCGTTAGCATGAGCCGCGCTCAAGGCCGGATCCGTGACACAGGCTTTAGCGATGGCTTGAACCAAATGCTCATCGTCAGCATTTCTCCAACCCCACCAGCTGACCTCTGGCTGCCCACATCGACCAATCACAGCGCCCGAACTCTGGTGTCTGGGTCAAAGGTTAAGATAAAAGTGAGTACTTTAACACAGTGTGGTTCATCCAATCAGATAGAATTGATTAATTTTATTAATTGTATTTATTTAAGAGAAAATTCACTCGTTCTTGACTGAATAGCTTTTGTAACTAATGTAAATGTTATTTATAAAGTGCAGTGTTAATTTACATTTGATTACAGTTTCTGAACCTGAAAATCTTAAAACTACTCGGTTACTAACGTAACCTCAGTTCCCTGAGATAGGGCTCATTTTATTAGGCACGAGCTCTGACGTATGTCTGCGCGCTGTTAGCTGATTGGCGCATACGTCATTAGATGTGCAGTTGCTGCAGCACAGCCAATGGGTGAGCTAGACTCACTTCCTAGCTGTGCAACTGTAATGCGCTTTACATTTTAAGCTTCAATAATCTGAGGAAATATAGCTACACAATACGAAGTGACCGTTCGAAAGGGAACACTGTTTATTTCAATCATATCTTTGTTCAGTTTTTTGCAATAAAACTAAATGTGAATGATATCCAAGTTTTTTTTTTTTACCTTATTGGAATCGAAATTAAGAATGGATAAGAATCGGAATCATTAAAATTCAAACGATACTGAACACAGCTTAAAGGGTTAGTTCACCCAAAAATGAAAATAATGTCATTAATGACTCGCCCTCATGTCGTTCTAAGCCCGTAAGACCTCCGTTCATCTTCGGAACACAGTTTAAGATATTTTAGATTTAGTCCGAGAGCTTTCTGTCCCTCCATTGAAGCTGTATATACAGTATACTGTCCATGTCCATAAAGGTAATAAAAAGATCATCAAAGTAGTCCATGAGACATCAGTGGGTTAGTTAGAAGTTTTTGAAGCATCGAAAATACTTTTTGGTCCAAAAATAACACAAAATAAGACTTTATTCAGCATTGTATTCTCTCCCGGGTCTGTTGTGAATCTGCGTTCAGGACTCCGCAGTGACGCCGCTGGCGTAAGACGCTGATGACGTGTTATCTGGTGCGCCCGAGCTTCGTTTACAGTCTGAGGGAGACGCACGCTATGTTCAAGCTATTCTACATTGTTTGCGTGGATATCATTTTTTTAATGGTGCGTAAATGTGCATGTCGCGGATGAGACACTTTTACAGCGTGCGTTTCCCTCAGTCTATAAATGAAGCTCGGGCGCACCAGATAACACGTCATCAGCGTCTTACGCCAGCAGCGTAACTGTGAAGGATTGACAACAGACCCGGGAGAGAATACAATGCTGAATAAAGTCTTATTTTGTGTTATTTTTGGACCAAAAAGTATTTTCGATGCTTCAAAAACTTCTAACTAACCCACTGATGTCTCATGGACTACTTTGATGATCTTTTTATTACCTTTATGGACACGGACAGTATACTGTATACAGCTTCAATGGAGGGACAGAAAGCTCTCGGACTAAATCTAAAATATCTTAAACTGTGTTCCGAAGATGAACGGAGGTCTTACGGGCTTAGAACGACATGAGGGCGAGTCATTAATGACATTATTTTCATTTTTGGGTGAACTAACCCTTTAACCTGTACTGATCCCAGAACAGTCCTTTCACACAGTGCACGCTCAGACACACCTGTACACGACAGCCGGGATCCTCTTCCAGGATCTGAACGCCGCCACGCTCTCCAGCTCCTGGTCCGACACCGCAGCGGGAACGATGATCTGCTCTGGGTAACTGGCACACACCCTGAGAGATCACACACACACACACACACACGTCTGGTGATGAAGCAGCTTGTGCGAGCGAGCGCTCTGTGTGTGTCAGGTGTGTCACCTGTAGTGTGTGTTGATGTTGGAGATTCTCCAGGCACTGTGTGTGTCGAAGCCCATCCTCTCCAGCTCGCGCTTGAACCTCCGCTGACGTCCTCCTGCAAACACACACACATCAGGTGTGTGGCATTAAAAACTCAGGTTTTACTCATTTCAAGTATTTTCAAGTATCTTGAGTTACTTAATCTTAATCTTTTTCAAGTAACTAACTAGTAAAGTAATGCATTACTTTAAAAAATGTACAACAAAATATCTGAGTTACATTTTTTAATAAGTAACGCAAGTTACTTTGTTCTCACATTTATTGACTGACAGCTCTCCTGTCCTCATGTTGACACGCGGTGTGTGTGTGTGTGTGTGTGTGTGTGTGTGTGTGTAAATACGACGATTATTGTAGTTCTAGACTAAATATGAGTGAGCATTTACTCATCTCACTTGCACAAAAAAATATTCAATATTCCTAAAAATTAATAAAATCAGTGAAATGCAGAATCAGAATACTATGCAAACCTCCAATAACTAAATATGTTTCATAAAACATGCATTTAATCTCACTTTATTGACCAATGTACTTGCTTTTGACCTTTGATTCAGTTTAACCATAAGCAAAAAAACAGGTGTGTGTGTGATTTTACATGAAGCATTTCCTGGTTTACAGAGTGTTTGTTTGTTTGTTTGTTTGTTTGTGTTTATCTTGCATCAAGCCAGACACACGTCTATTTTTGCTCCGTTATTATAAGTTGCTTCATAAACACCTATATTGCCAAAGATTGTGTTGATAAACAGAATTACAGAGCATTTTATCCTTATTTCAATGCATGACAGAATTTATCTGATAATACAGATCGCACTTATGTTAATGCTAAAACCTAGCACCATTTAGTATCATTTATATATAGTAGTTATGTAATATAAATACTTTGTACTAGTATATACCAAGACTAATTATAGTTTATCAGTATTTTGAATTAGCTGTTATTTATATGTTTTAGTTTTCATAAAAAAATTAATTTTTTTATTTGACTTTTTTGTCATTAATTTATATATCTGTTAATTTATATATTTTTATTCGTTTTTTAGAATATGACGATTTAGGATTATTGATTGATTGATTGATTGATTGCTCTGTTTTAGTTTTAGTTTCTAATTATTTCCAGTTTGTAACTTATGGACTGCCAAAGTTGCCAAAATAATAAATAAATAAATGTGCATTTATACTTTTATTTCTTTATGTATCATTGTATTTTTTCCACATTTATTTATACATTAATTTATTTATTTATATATGTATCTATTTCTACATTTATTTCTCCGTATGGTAATGAGGGGGGCGGGGACATTTATTTATTTATTTTACATTTCTTTGTATATTTATTTATTTATTATTCCGACAGCTTTGGCATTCCATAGTAATTTTAGTGCTTTAGCTTAAACTTATTTAAATTAGTCAGTAAGAACCTGTAAAAGCCGCCCTGAAATGTGTGTGTACCTGCACGGCAGATCCCATCATGCAACTCTCTGTCCTCAGCGGACACACTGGCGCTGCACGAGAGGAAGGCGAAGGCGAAGAGCTCCTGTACGCGGGCCGGCGGCCGCACAACTGCGCTGATCCTCCTCAGCCAATCCTGACACTGCTCCGTCGACTGGAACTTGCACCTGAACACAACAGGTTACATTTAAAGCTGCAGTGTGTGATGTTTAGCGGCATCTAGTGGTGAGGATGCGAACTGCACCCAACAGAAGTTACGGTGGCCGACAGGAAGTGATGTCGTGGTCTGAGGCAGCAGAGAGTAGCCAGTTAAACAAGTTTCTTTACAAAGATAATTAGGTTTACTTTATTATTCAGTAAAACGATGTTATTGCGAATATTATTGCTACTTGTTCATCATTGTGTCAGTGTTTTATTCGCTGCTTTAGCTTTAGCCTCTTTACACGCAGAACAACACAGTGACGAAACGCGTTTGTCCGCTCAGGGCCACCGTAGAAACATGTGGATGTAAGCGGACCCGCGGTGTGTGTGTGTAGACAGAAATGCTCATTCTAAGCTAATAAACACATAACGGTTCATTATGTAACGTCTTTAACGTCTTTAGGAATGACACATGCGTCGGTGTACAAAGTCAATTGCGCTGGGTGCAAGATACGGCCCTTTATCTTCTATATTTATTTTAAAAATATATATTTTATAATATTGATTATAATTTTTTGAATTGACTTGATAGGTAGTATATAACCTTCTGTATTGTTCCTATCTACGCTAATATACAAACAATAGATTACATATATATATATATATAGACTTGATATATATATTGAATATTGAAATCCTAGAATAACCCCTGATATGAACTTTATAAGGTTATTTTGTTGTTCATCATCGATGTCTGATGCCCCCCCCCCCTCCCCCCCCCGCTACATAATTAAAGCTGCAAAAGTCGAGTGCATAAAATGTCCAACATACTTTATCCATTTCTGAATTTTCACACTACTCAACTATTTATAATACAAAACGGCGCACTTTTACTTTCCTAACACACATTATTTAGCTTGATTCATCAGTACACATTATTCCAAAGAAAACAAAGTCACTGTCTGCCTCACAATGCCACCACTGAGGATATTGTGCACGTATGATGAGACGCGAGGACACATTTGTTAGTCAAAGCAGCGCAGTTACACACACGCACCTGATGACCTTGCAGTCTTTGCAGGTGACGAGCAGTTGTGTCAGATCCCGACACTCCACACTTTCAATCAGCTGCAGTGGGACCTGATGTACAGAAACACAACAACAACATCACAATTGTGTCTTTTAGGCCTTGAGTGTAACGTTGCTTCAGAGTGCGATCCAAACAAGTGTACTTGTTGTGTACATTATTGATTAATGCTTAAATGTTTGTTAAAGGTGCAGTAAGCGATTTCTGAGAAACACTGTTGACACTGTTAGCCAATCAGCAATAGGGGGCGTGTCCACTCATGATGGGGAGGAGAGAGTGAGCCAATCAGCAGTAGGGGCGTGTCCACTCATGATGGGGAGGAGAGAGTGAGCCAATCAGCAGTAGGGGCGTGTCCACTCATGATGGGGAGGAGAGAGTGAGCCAATCAGCAGTAGGGGGCGTGTCCACTCATAATGGGGGAGGAGAAAGTGAGCCAATCAGCAGTAGGGGGCGTGTCCACTCATAATGGGGGAGGAGAAAGTGAGCCAATCAGCGGTAGGGGGCGTGTCCACTCATCATGGGGGAGGAGAAAGTGAGCCAATCAGCGGTAGGGGGCGTGTCCGCTCATGATGGGGAGGAGAGAGTGAGCCAATCAGATTTAGGGGGCGTGTCCACTCATCATGGGGGAGGAGAGAGTTAGCCAATCAGCAGTAGGGGGCGTGTCCGCTCATGATGGGGAGGAGAGAGTGAGCCAATCAGCAGTAGGGGGCGTGTCCACTCATGATGGGGAGGAGAGAGTGAGCCAATCAGATTTAGGGGGCGTGTCCACTCATGATGGGGAGGAGAGAGAGTGAGCAAGAGGGAGATTTAAAGAAAGACTGTAGAAAGAGAGATGGCTGAGAGACATCAGGCAAGAGCTTTAGGACCCGTGTTTATATTAGTAAAGCCAGAGACCAAAGCAGGAAGGCCTGAAAACAGAAGCGTTGTTTCTGCTCCATATGTGAGTAACATTGGTTTTGCTGTTTCACAGAATCAAGATGCTGTTTATATAATGTCAGCTGTAGTAACAGGACAGTTATGAGTGTCTGTCTGGAGCTGCCGGCGATTAACACCAGCTCTTGCTTGTGCACACTCTTGTGTACTGTATGTTGTCGTTTATTCATCATCTTCGCTTTATTTTTCACTGAGCATTATTTTGCTTTGCCTCAGCTATGATAAAGTGACGTCCACTTTTGCAGAGGTGTTTGTTTTGGTTGATTTCAAATATCAACAATGTGTTTCTCAGAAATCGCTTACTGCACCTTTAATTTAATAAAATCAGTGCTGAGATAGACTCCGCCCACACACTCTCCTGATTGGCTGTGATCTGTGATTGATATTGTGGAGAGAATATCTTCTGATTGAGAGATTGTCGTTCCCGCACGCATGTTCTGCACGTCACTAGAGTCAGATCTCGACACAGGTGTGCAGGTGTTGTTGAGTATGAGAGAAACACGTACACTGATGGCGTTCTCCTGCAGCTTGATGTGAAGGCGGTAGCTGGTTAAGGCAATGACAGATTCCTCAGCCCTCCCGACATGTTCCACACACTCGCCGTGCAGCAGCGGGAACTCGACCTGCCATTACACACACCATTACTAGCGCCCTAATACTGTATATAAATATAAATATATATATGCATGTACAATCATATGTGTGTGTGTATATATATTAGGGCTGTCAAAAAATTAATCGTGATTAATCGCATCCAAAATAAAAGTTTGTGTTTACATAATATATGTGTGTGTGTACTGTGTATAATTATTTATATATAT
This sequence comes from Phoxinus phoxinus, assembly GCF_949152265.1. NCBI lineage: Eukaryota > Metazoa > Chordata > Actinopteri > Cypriniformes > Leuciscidae > Phoxinus > Phoxinus phoxinus. The sequence goes on along the minus strand of NC_136878.1, from coordinate 1,178,198 downwards.
ATATAAAAACACACACAATCATGTATATTTTTAAGAAAAATTGGTTATTTATATATAAAATATTTATATATAATATAAATTATATAAATGTATATACAGTATATAAATGAAAATATTTCTTAAATATATAGGCCTACATGAATGTGTGTGTATTTATACATAATAATTATACACAGTACACACACACATATATTATGCAAACACAAACTTTTATTTTGGATGTGATTAATCACAATTAATCTTTTGACAGTCCTAATATATATATATTACTGTATATAAATATATATATGCATGTACAATCATATATATATATTATTGTACATGCATGCTTGAGGATATATATATATATATGCTTGTAATACAAATTCATTATCAAAGAAGGTGGTAATCAAATGAATGCATAAAACGTATTAACAAGATTAACGAGTCTTTTAAAATGTAATCAAACAAAGTGCTGCTGCACAATAGAGGTTTAATGTTAAAATTGAAAAAAATGTGGATATTGTGGGATATTTTAGAAAACATGTATCAATATTGTGTATTATTAATATATTACTAGACGTACATTCTACTGTACAACAGTTATATATATATATATATATATTATGCAATATATATTATATATTATGCAAACTTAATATTTCAATAGCAGCCTTTTTGCACATTAATATTCGCAGACTGTGTAACGATTAATCGCATCCAAAATAAAAGTTTGTTTACATAATGTGTGTACTGAGTATAATTATTTTGTGTGTATATATATATATATATAAATACACACACATGCATGTATACATTTAAGAAATATTTGCATGTATATATATATATATATATAAATATAAATATTTTATGTATAAATAACAAATTTTTCTAAAATATATACATGCATGCACAAAATAATTATACACAGCACACACACACACATATATATTATGTAAAAACAAACTTTTATTTAGGATGTGATCATTTGTGATTCCGTCCTCGTTTTCTGCATATGAACTTCTCATAGAAGAGCTCATATAGACAATCAAAACCTCCTGTGACTCCGACCTAAACGAGAGCGGAGGACAGAGTTATTCCTGAAGCGCTGTGATACCTGCTGGTGCTCCGCGACGGGGCTCTCACGGGCCTCCGATCTCTCCTGCCCCTCTTCAACCTTCACAACACAAGCATCGTATGAACAGGCATCAGCGAGCAGAGATCTGACAGATGTAAATGAGGGTTAGAGGTCTCACCATGGCCCCGGGGCAGCTGGGTAGAGCGGATCCGCAGGCCACAGACGACCTGAGAGACGGTAGTTAGTTATACAGATCATCTGCATTTATTCAATAGTCCTCAATAAGAGCACAGGACTGTACATAATATATGTGACCCTGGACCACAAAACCGGGTCAATTTTCTGAAAATGAGGTTTATACACCATATGAAAGCTGAATAAATAATCTCTCCACTGATGTATGGTTTGTTAGGATAGGACAATATTTGGTCGAGACACAATTATTGAAAATCTGGAATCTGAGGAGCAAAAAAATGTAAACATTGAGAAAATCTCCTTTAAAGTTGTGCATTTATGTTCACGATTGTGCTGCATTCACTCACACAAATACATGTTTTATATATTTACGGTAGGACATTTACTAAATATCTTCATGGAACATGATCTTAATATCCTCATGATTTTTGGCATAAAAGAAAAATGGATAATTTTGACCCATAATGTATAGTTGCTATTGCCACAGATATACCCGTGCGGCTCCAGGGTCACATTTATGAGCACTTAATGCAATTAAAAAAGGGCCATCCCTGAAGATATCCCTCCATCCACAAACAATGACATAATCAATGAAACATTTCATAATCAATGAGCCGTTCGGCTGAGATCATGCTGATGCTTTTTACAGCGGATCAATAAGTGACCGCATTAGATGAGACTGAACCTATAGATCGTATGGATTTACCCTATAGACACACTTGTCAATATTACCCTCAAAACAAGAAATTATATTTTACATAAATAAAATAAAGGCTATTAATGATTATTTTCAAGGCAAATTCTCCTGTAAATTCTCATTACTGTTAAACAGAACTGTATACAATTATGTTTTATTTAAATCAGCATTACTATCATGATATATAAAAGCTTTATGATTTAAATATATTATTGTTTGCATTATGCATAATCAAAATGATTTTAGATTTAAGTAATGCCTTAATTGTCATGAAGATGATGTCAAATTATGTCAACCACACAGTTTTGTTATTTCTGTCTTACAATAATTCATATCACAGAAGTGCTGGGTAAAAATGTATAGTTGGGATATAAACACTGATGATTACAGTAGAGATTAAAATAGAGAAAGTAACTTTTTGCTTCAGATAAAGATGAATCATTCATTCAAGAGATTAGTTCAGTCTTTATGAGTGAGTCATTGAATCAGTCACTCATTCAATCTGATTATTTTAAAATAATTAATTCAAATTAGTTAAATATTTCTTAAATATACTGCAGCAATTCATATTTTGACAGAACCTCTAGCAAATCACGTTTTTTTGTTTTGTTTAGTTGTCTATACATTACATATCATTGAGCAAATTGTGAAATCACTGTACAAAAATATTGTGAATAATATTCAGGATTTCTCCAGAATCGTGCAGCTCTCGGGATTTATGAATAATTGGCCTCGGGTAATAAATAGAGTCATGTAAGGTCTCAGCGATCTTTACAACACCTGAGGAGGCTTTAATAACGGCAATATTTCTTATCTTATCTTTAGAAAAGGATTTTTATTAATATGCTAATATCTGATCATATGCATCATCACATCAACGTCAGCACAAGACATAGTGTTCATTCTAATTTCATTGTGTTTTGATGCATCAGAAAAGCAAGTTGAAATTTGAATTGGAGAAAACAAGTTAAAAGATTAGTTCACTTCAGAATTAAAATTATAACTTACTCTCCCGCACGTCATCCCAGATGTTCACGTCTTCCTCCAGTGGAACAGAAATGCAGGTTTGTGAGGAACACACTCCAGATGTTCTCCATATAGTGACTTCAATGGTCCAGCGGGTCGAAGGTCCAGATGTGAGTTTCAGTGCAGCGATGCTCCACACATTACATCATCAGGTTGAAAGGTCATGCGTGACAAGTAGTTCCGGCAGGTTCCAAATCACTACGCCAAATGATTTTAGTAATTTCAAAGGTCCTTACAGCGATTCTGAAGTTGGAGGAGAAAGTGAGATGGAGTTGTTCGCTCTTCTCTACATTAGGGTATTACCGTGACCTTTCACCCTGATGATGTAATGTGTGGCGCATCGCAGCGAGTGCAAGACCAGCATTAGTGATTTAAAAGTATATAAATGTGTATTTAGGTATAAAATGTCGGCTGGTGTGTCTAGATGAGACTCTTATTCCTCGGCTGGATCGTGAGAGACTTTGAAGCTGAATCTCACATCTGGACCTTCGACCCGCTGGACCATTGAAGACACTATATGGAGAACATCTGGAGTGTGTTCCTCACAAACCTGCAGTTCTGTTCCACTGGAGGAAGACGTGAACATCTGGGATGACGTGCGGGAGAGTAAGTTATCAGGACATTTTAATTCTGAAGTGAACTACTCCTTTAACTCATCCTCAAATCTTCCTCTATACCACACATGCACTAACATGCACACATTCCACGCGTTTCTGACACATCACGTGACGTTACAGTGAAGGTCTACACACCTGGACCTGGATCTGGATCTGGATCTGGATCTGGATCTGGATCTGGACCTGGATCTGGATCTGGATCTCTGCGTGTGGAGCAGACGCTAAAAGAAAGTAAGAAAGAAAGAAAGGCTGAAAGAGATCATAACACACATACACAAATTTGGAAAATGTCTTTTCTCAAGGCATTGCATACTCTCTCTCTCTCACACACACACACACACACACACACACACTATTAGTGAAAAAACAAAGGAAAAGGAAGCAGAATAAAGTGCATAGATACCGATCTGAACTTGGCCACAGTGATGGAGAAGCTTCAAAACATCATCCACTATTCTCAAGTAGATTAAATAAATAAATATAACAGCTTCTGAGTAAAGTAGGCCATATGTGACCTGATAAACCTGTGCAAACTTCATCATACACAGGAGGGTGGATTAAAGCACACTGGCTTCTGAAGGGCAGACTCACTGATCCGCTGCTGTTAGATGGAAGTGAACACCAATCAAAGAGAGGTTATGCAAACTAAAGGCTTGTTATGATGTTATGCTAACCGGGAATATCTGTAGGCCATATGACAGATATGTTATCATGCTTTTCAGTCCTGCAGAAGTGCTTCAGTGAGGAGTGTCTAACCTCACATGCCAAAGCAAATAATCAATCTGCAAAGGTAGGTCAGATAAAAGCACATAACTTACCTACACTTATTTATTATGTGTTCATGCCAGCTGTTGACTCTAGTGCACAGCAAACCTGGTGAGCTGCCTATCTAGACAGCAGTGAGATGTCAACTACGACTGTGAACGAGTCGATGATGCCTAAACCTGTAGTTTACAAGTGTACAGTCTAGATAGGTGCACTAGATGGCTAGACATGCTAGGTTTAGCTAGTTTGACCATCATTACACTGACAGCTCGACCAGTGCAGCTGATTAAACCGCTCCTGTGTGCATGTTACTCCGTGTTAAACACACATGTCTGTCGTTAGATCGCGATGAGAGTGTGTGGTGTTGTTGTAGTTGTTGATGTCGTTTGTTTGTTGTTGTTTTTGTGGAGGGCGGAACCGTTATCCCGGCACCGAAACCGGTCAATAAAGCCGCAGCAATCGCCGAAAACTCACCTGCTTTCCGAGTTAGTCGCAGAAGATGAGCGTTGTTGCGGTAAAACCGGAGAAAAACCAGAGAACAGACGACAGACAGAATGTAAACATTGAGTGTAATCCGCTCTACACCGCCATGACGTTCTCCTCTCAGCTGAGCTGCGAGTCACGTGACGCGACGACGTCGTGACGCAATCAGGACGTCATGTGGATATCATTTACATTTTATTTATTTATTTAAATGTAAGTATTTGTTAATAAAGAATTGTTCATATTAATAGCAACTACTAATAAATTATACATATTTATTAATTTATCAAACGTATTTAAATATTTAATTATTTTTTTTTATTTTACATTTAAATATACACAATACAACAGTTGGGATGTTTAAATTAAAACGAATTGAAATAAATTATAAATAATTATTAATAAAGATTTATTCAGTTATTTAAAAATAATCCCTTCATTTATTATTTATTAATTGCAAATTACAGAAATTCATAAATTTAGTTTTACAGAAATTCATAAATTAGTTTTTATTTATTATTTATACATTTTTCTGTGTTTTGGACTTTCAGAGATTACCTTTAAAAAAATCATTGTGCTGATTTTCATTTACTTGTAAATCCCAACATTTATGGTCTTGAGTGCAATTCACTCTTGGAAATTCTTTGAATAAAAATACGTTGTTTATCATATAAATATTTACATTTATTAATTTAAAGGCTTTTATCAGCATCACAATTGGAATTATTATTTATTAAATGTATTTAAATAATTTAATAAAGTTTTTTTTACATTTAAATATACAAAATACAACAGTGTAGCAGAGTTAGGATGTGTTTAAATTAAAATAAATGATAAATAATTATTGATAAAGATTTATTCAGTTACATTTATTTATTATTTATTAAATGCAAATTACAGAAATTCATAAATTAGTTTTATTCTGTGTTTTGGACTTTTCTCACTGAAAACTTGTTTTAAGCAGAAATTTGATTAAAAACGTGCATCATACATTTTTTTGTAAATCCCAACATTTATGGTCTGAGTGCAATTCACTCTTGTAAATTCTTTGAAATAAAAAGACATTGTTTATCATATAAATATTTACATTTATTAATTTAAAGGCTTTTATCAGCATCACAATTGGAACAAAACAAATATAGATGAAAGTAAAAATAAGATTCAGATTTTTTCAGTCACCAAAAGGGACTTTTATTCACTTTCACATCCTTTACCATTTAGTCTCCAAACCGTCAAAGTGAACTGACAAACTGAGTATTTATCAAACAAACAATTATTCAGCCATAATATTAATAAAAAAACTGACATTTGTCCAATCAGGATTCACTTTTTCTGTACGAATGAAATAAAAAAGATAAACATACTGAAATCACGTCTAAATTGATCAGAAATGGGTCACATTTAGAAATCAAAGTTGGAGAAGATCTAGTTTGGTTCCTGAGATTATATTCTGTATTATACGAGCTCGTTCAGATCTTCAGCTTTAGTGACGGACTGTACGGCGACAGAAACACGAGTGCGTTGGTGTGTGTCCTCCTCCATCTCAGGATCACAGGCTTCTTGTTTGATTGACAGTAAACCGCTTGAAACCGGACTCGAACTGGCCGGACTTCGAACTGTTCTGGTTTGTACTGGTTCGGTTAAACCATCTCGCCTAATTCTGGACCTGTTAACAGAGAAAACCCACAGGATAGTGTATTTATTTAGTTCTTTGACTATAGAATAAAAATTTCATGCAAGTATATGTACGAATTTTCGTTTACTTGAAAAAGTAATCTGATTACATAACTCAAGTGACTTGACAGTAATCTGATTACATAACTCAAGTAACTTGACAGTAATCTGATTACTTAACTCAAGTGACTTGACAGTAATCTGATTACATAACTCAAGTGACTTGACAGTAATCTGATTACATAACTCAAGTGATTTGACAGTAATCTGATTACATAACTCAAGTGACTTGACAGTAATCTGATTACATAACTCAAGTGACATAACTCAAGTGACTTGACAGTAATCTGATTACATAACTCAAGTGACATAACTCAAGTGACTTGACAGTAATCTGATTACGTAACTCAAGTGACTTGACAGTAATCTGATTACGTAACTCAAGTGACTTGACAGTAATCTGATTACATAACTCAAGTGACTTGACAGTAATCTGATTACTTAACTCAAGTGACTTGACAGTAATCTGATTACATAACTCAAGTGACTTGACAGTAATCTGATTACATAACTCAAGTGACTTGACAGTAATCTGATTACATAACTCAAGTGATTTGACAGTAATCTGATTACATAACTCAAGTGACTTGACAGTAATCTGATTACATAACTCAAGTGACATAACTCAAGTGACTTGACAGTAATCTGATTACATAACTCAAGTGACATAACTCAAGTGACTTGACAGTAATCTGATTACATAACTCAAGTGACATAACTCAAGTGACTTGACAGTAATCTGATTACGTAACTCAAGTGACTTGACAGTAATCTGATTACGTAACTCAAGTGACTTGACAGTAATCTGATTACATAACTCAAGTGACTTGACAGTAATCTGATTGCGTAACTCAAGTGACTTGACAGTAATCTGATTACGTAACTCAAGTGACTTGACAGTAATCTGATTGCGTAACTCAAGTGACTTGACAGTAATCTGATTACGTAACTCAAGTGACTTGACAGTAATCTGATTACGTAACTCAAGTGACTTGACAGTAATCTGATTACGTAACTCAAGTGACTTGACAGTAATCTGATTACGTAACTCAAGTGACTTGACAGTAATCTGATTACGTAACTCAAGTGACTTGACAGTAATCTGATTACGTAACTCAAGTGACTTGACAGTAATCTGATTACGTAACTCAAGTGACTTGACAGTAATCTGATTGCGTAACTCAAGTGACTTGACAGTAATCTGATTGCGTAACTCAAGTGACTTGACAGTAATCTGATTACGTAACTCAAGTGACTTGACAGTAATCTGATTGCGTAACTCAAGTGACTTGACAGTAATCTGATTACGTAACTCAAGTGACTTGACAGTAATCTGATTACGTAACTCAAGTGACTTGACAGTAATCTGATTGCGTAACTCAAGTGACTTGACAGTAATCTGATTACGTAACTCAAGTGACTTGACAGTAATCTGATTACGTAACTCAAGTGACTTGACAGTAATCTGATTACGTAACTCAAGTGACTTGACAGTAATCTGATTGCGTAACTCAAGTGACTTGACAGTTATCTGATTACGTAACTCAAGTGACTTGACAGTAATCTGATTACGTAACTCAAGTGACTTGACAGTAATCTGATTACGTAACTCAAGTGACTTGACAGTAATCTGATTACATAACTCAAGTGACTTGACAGTAATCTGATTACATAACTCAAGTGACTTGACAGTAATCTGATTCCATAACTCAAGTGACTTGACAGTAATCTGATTACATAACTCAAGTGACTTGACAGTAATCTGATTACATAACTCAAGTGACTTGACAGTAATCTGATTACATAACTCAAGTGACTTGACAGTAATCTGATTACATAACTCAAGTGACTTGACAGTAATCTGATTACGTAACTCAAGTGACTTGACAGTAATCTGATTACATAACTCAAGTGACTTGACAGTAATCTGATTACATAACTCAAGTGACTTGACAGTAATCTGATTACATAACTCAAGTGACTTGACAGTAATCTGATTACATAACTCAAGTGACTTGACAGTAATCTGATTACATAACTCAAGTGACTTGACAGTAATCTGATTACGTAACTCAAGTGACTTGAAATGAGTCCCACACACACTGGTTACCTACTGTACCTGTAGTTGTAGAACCAGTTGCTGACAGTGCTAGTTTGCAGAGCTAGCTGTGCCGCCAGTCTCTCGATGGTGTGTTGAGACGGGTACGGCTCGCGCTGATACGCGGCTCGTAGCGAGTCCTTCTCATGAGCGCTCAGAACCACACGAGGCCGTTTAATCGCCTCAAACGCTCCAGAACCATCAGAGAGGCAGAACCCGTCGGACGGCCGCTGGGAATCACGCTTGAGGCGAGCTGCACACATTTATGAGCAAACGCTTATGAATGAGATCCATTCAGATGAAGAACGGAATTAAGACGTTCACATGCACATTGAATAATATCCTTCCAACAAACATGTATTTAGTAGGGATGCAACGATATAAAAATTTTGACCGATACCGATAATTCTTGAAAGCCGATAACCGATATATTGGCCGATAAATCTAAATCCAAGATTTATGGACACATTTTTATAAGATAAAAGTAATTTTATACAATTTAATGTTGTTAAAAAATTACTATTTAGGGCTTTTATAATAAATAAAAGTAAAATAAAAAATATATATATTTTGATTGCGCAATAATACATGATGGGGGAAAAAATACAATAATGCGGACAAAAAGAATTTTCATGATCATGATTTTGAGAATCATGATTTTCAGCTATACAGTAAAAGACACTTTTTTTACAGAAAATATGATAGTTATGGCCTGTAGTATCTTGTGATGACAATCAGTAATAAATAATAAAACAATAATGACAGCAAACGTACCTGCAATTATAGAATCATCTCTAAATATTCTATAGTCTCAAATATACTTTATAACCAAAATATCATAACAGTGTGATTATAATGAGCTCATCTGCATGCGTGAGCACAAACAAGAAGAACGAAATGAAAATGTTCACATGCACGTTGTTGTAGATATGCATTAATATCCTTTTACCAAACATACATTTACTAGGCATGCACCGATATAAACATTTTGGCCGATACCGATAACCGATAATTCTTTATATTTGAAAGCCGATAACCGACATATCGGCCGATAAATCTAAATCCAAATTTATTTATTTTTTTGAGAGCCTGATTACAAAAACGAAAGTCTCGCCAGTAAAACCCATGTCCCAAACACACAATTATGATGTTCTCATGATAATGTTATGAAGCCGATATGACAGATTTGCACTGAACTGTATTTTCCTTTTTTGAAGTGATTTCAATCATATTTCAAGTTATTCATAATCATCATGTTGAACAGTGCGCATCTGAAGAGTCTCAGCTGAAGGAAATAATACATTATTTATCGGCTTTAATATATCAGACACATTTTCTTATCGGGCCGATAACAATAACATTAAAAATGAGCCGATATCGTCCGATACCGATGTGGTGGCGATATATCGTGTAATGTTTACCTCTCTGGTCAGTGTCGGTCAGTCTCTGGACGCTGTGCGGGTCTCGGAGCCACCGATGCATCCGGATGAAGTTCTCCTTTCCCTTCAGACTGAGTTTAGTCCAGGGTTTGGGCCGGGACAGCAGTTCCGACACCGAGCTTTGAGTCAAACCCAGAACCTCTTCACCGAACACACGCTGACCTGACAACCAACAACACCATCAGGCAAGTGGATACATATACATATATTAATACATCAAGTTTGGCTACATTGTCCAATGATGATGTTCCTTCGAATTTTCTTCAAAAAATATAATATTTTATAAATTTAGAGAAAGCATATTTTAATCTTACACAAATATTTAGTGCAAAATTTAACTTGGAATTGCCTTTATTTCCCTTAAATTGCAGTTTTGCAGTTTCTGTTTTTGAAGTGACCGGGTCTTGAGATCAAAGTTCAAAGTAGTGAAACACACACACACACACACACATATATATATATATATATATATATATATATATATATATATATATATATATACACTCTTTTTTTTTTCTTGCAAAAAGGCAAAATTTTATGTACATTAGTACCTAAAACTGAAAAAAAAATATATATATATATATATATATATATATATATATACACACACAATTAATAAAAACTGTTTCAACGTATTAAAATAAACTATAATAGCATTTAAATTATACTAAAATAACACTTATTAATTTTTATATTTATATAATGTAATATTATTTTTTAATATTAATATTTAAATAAGAACTTTCTGTTTTTTAAAAAGTCCCCCTGTGGTGTAAATCCAGCTTTTAATGTAGTGTATGTGGTGTTATTAATCTGCTTTAACACACACCATGTGTAAGTTCATAAGTGGACAGCATTGCTGAGTATTTTCTGCTTAAAACTGCAGTGAACCAAAGACAGTCTCAAAAACACGGTTTGAAATCGCTGGTGTTTCTGACGTCACACACTACCTTGACCAATCAGATCAACGTGTGATCGTCCACCAGTGGATCTCTGAGTGAGTGAGTGAGTGGAGGCGGGGCTCATTTGCATATTCAGAGAACCGCACATAGTAAATGAGGCAAGGGTGTCGAGTTACATAGCTATTTTAAGACTATTAATATTATTTGTCAAGGAAAAAATGATTAAATATGTGATTTTGGTGATGAAAGATGAGTTTTAAGGGAATTATTGCCGTCTCACCGATGTTGTTGACCACGAGCGCTTCTTTGACTCTCTGTGTGATGCTGACGGTGTCCAGATCCAGCGACTCCAGGATCTCGTCCTCACAGCTTCCCACACACACCTGTGTCCTCGGCTGCGCGTCCGTCGGGAACGAGTGTGTGATGGTGGACAGAGGAGCTGGAGAAGCTGAAGGGTGAGTGTCTTCATCCATCTCACATTTGACCTTTCGGATGATGCTTTGGACGAAATCAGCAGGCGACTGAACACTGGGACTCAGTGTCCCATGATGCACCTCTTCCGGCGCCTCGCTCGTCACGTGCATCTCGTGTTTGGCCTGATGTAGGATGTTTCTGATGACGTCCTCCGATCCACGCTGAGACCGGCTGTCCACATCCATCACTGAAACACACACACACACACACAGGTTCAGAAAGAGTTAAACATTTCCCGCATTGTTCATTTGTGGGTTAAAAATCTGCAAAGTTACACTAACTTTTTCCCCGCCAACTTATTCACAGAAGAGCAACAGCGCCCCCTACAGTTTAACAGTGGAAACACGGACTGCCAGAAATGTCCATCAACGGCAGGGAAAGAGTTAATAAAAATCAGTTAATCTTAAGATTCTGTTGGCATTAACACAACATCCAATTTAGAATTCACTGAATTTGTTTTATTTCTACATATTTGTTTGTATAAGTAACTTTAGCACCTCAACTTAAACGTAGAGTATTTATGTTAGTAAGTAGCCAAGGCAAACTTTAAATAACATTTATTTACTACATTTTTATTACTTGAGTCATTTTTTTAAATTACTTACATTTTTAGTCATTTTTGTACTTAACTACCGGTAAACGCAAAATGAGAAAATTAAAGCGAAAAACTTCAATTTTATTTTTATTTTTTTTATTTTTTTATTACTTATATGTAGTAGGCTACTTAATTAAACTAAAAATAATAAGAAAAAACAAAAATTAAATTTTTGATGTATACATTTTTCTTTATTAATTTTTAGTTATTTTAGTAGGCTAAAATTAGAAATGTTGCCGTGGCAGCTATTTCTACACATTTGTTTCAGCTAAAAAATAAATAATGAAATAAAGTAAACATTAAAACTTAAAATTAAATATTATTTTTTATTTCAGCTTGTGGCCAAGGCACCATTTCTCATTTTCACTCAGCTTAATATGATCTAATAAAATATCTAAAACCGATACATTAATGTCTCTGGAAAAATCTTATGATTTTATTGATATTAACGACCTTTATTCTCCGAATTTGCTCAAATTAGACACAAATATTGACTTAAATGACTGTTTATGAAGTCTTTTCCACACACAAGACAAACTTAAGAAAACACAGTTACTTAATTACTAATATTAAATCATGCATTAAAAACATATTTAAAAAAAAAAAAACATAAATCCACTAAACGTGTAATAAATATGTTTAAACATTTATATATTAAAACTATATAAATGTAATATTTAAGTTGATGTGTAAGCCATATACATTTACAGAGAATAATAAATGGTAGCACATGCTGAGCTCGCACTCACGCTCCGATCGGTTCTGATCCAGAATGTTCCTGATCAGCTGATCTGAGCTCATCTGTGGAGAACGAGCCCACGGGACGATGCCTTCAGTGACGAGACAGAGACAGGAGATCATGAACTCGATATAAACACTGATGATTACAGTAGAGATCAAAATACAGTAAATCAGCTTTTGAAAATAACTTTCTGCTTCGGATAAAGATTGTATCATTACATCGTTACACCAGTAGGTGGAGACAAGAGACTCTTAAAACATGAGTTGAGTGAGTCATTGAATCATTCACTCAAGAGATTCGTTCAAAACACTGAATTATCCAGTAATGAAACAAGTGAGTCATTGAATCATTCGCTCAAGAGATTCGTTCAAAACACTGAATCATCCAGTAATGAAACAAGTGAGTCATTGAATCATTCGCTCAAGAGATTCGTTCAAAACACTGAATCATCCAGTAATGAAACAAGTGAGTCATTGAATCATTCGCTCAAGAGATTCGTTCAAAACACTGAATCATCCAGTAATGAAACAAGTGAGTCATTGAATCATTCACTCAAGAGATTTGTTCAAAACACTGAATCATCCAGTAATGAAACAAGTGAGTCATTGAATCATTCGCTCAACCTGACTATTTGACTATCGACTATTTGAATAAATTAAATGTATTAAATAAATTACATGCTTAAATTATTTTATTTTAAATAAATTAAAATTAGAGCAAATATTTAAACAAAAACAAAAACAATCAAAAAAAAATCTGAAATATTAATTTGAAAAAATAAAATAATAATAATTAAAATCTGAAATATTTTATTTTAAATCTACATCATTCTGCAAGATAATTATTATACCAGTTTCCAAACATTAAGCCACCAAATTACCTTATAAGCTAATTTATTAATTTATTTAATTTAGCCTGCCCTATTTGTCTTACTTTTTGAAAACAAGATATTTTAATAAATATTTTAATCAATATCTAATGTAATTTTGCTTCTCAAGTATCTTGTTTTAAGGATATTCAGATACTGACAAAAATACCAAGTACAAAATTTATTTTAATGTTTTTCTTTGACGCTCAATATAAAATCTGCATTATTATGCAAGAGAATTCTTCAAGAACCATCCATCCATGCATAAATAAATAATACTAGTTATTTATTATTATTACTGTTGTTGTTGTTATTATTATTACCTTATAGCCTTTTTTTTTTGCACGATTTTTCGTACTTTTTGAAATTTTGTTTGATTATGATTTGACTTTTCTAACTGTAGTTAGTGTGTAATGTTGCTGTTTGATCATAAACAACATCTGCAAAGTTACAACACTCAAAGTTCAGAGCAAAGGAAGATATTTGCTTTTAAAGAAATCGCTTTTTAAGAACTACAACAAACGGCTGACGGAACTACACGACATTCCTCCCGGGTTAGTGACATCACCATCCCTAGAATTTGCATAAACCCCGCCCCCGGGTCCATGTTGAGAAGAGGTAATAGGATTTCCTAACACACAAGCTCTTGAAGCTCCGCCCCCTGTGCCGGGAGCAGCAGCTCATTTGCATTTAAAGGGACAGACACAAAACGGTGTGTTTTTGCTCACCCTCAAAAAGTGACGATTTTAACATGATATATAAAAATATCTGTGGGGTATTTTGAGCTAAAACTTCACACACACACACACTGGGGACATCAGAGACTTATCTTACATATTGTGAAAAGGGCATTATACCCCCCCCCCCCCCCCCCCCCCCCCTTTAAATAACGTAATTTAGCTGGCCCTATTTTTCCTACTTTTTGAAAACAAGCTGAAACTCTCAGATGTCCGGTGTTCAGTGTGAGATCGCTCACCCCTCAGCCTCTGCTGGACGACTGTGAGCGTCTGCACGCTGTCCTCGTCCGCCAGGAAGCTCTTCATCCTCAGGAAGGGTTCTCGTCCGCGCCGGGTCAGGCTCCTCCAGGGTTTGGGTCGGGCCAGAATATCACTGACGGTTCCCTGAGAGAGTCCCAGCACACAGTGAGCGAACACCCGCTGGCCGACGCGGTGCTTCTGGAGAGTCTCTCTGACCCGGCGAGCGACGCTAGACGTGTCCAACTCCTCCTCCTCCTCTTCCTCATCCTCACACTCTTCTTTAATGAACACCACTGATGATGATGATGATGATGATGATGATGATGAAGACCGCATGTTCTCCACTGGGATATCACTCGCCGGCTCCTCTTTTCCACAGAAGTGATGAACTCTTAACTCGCTCTGGATCACCGGATCTGAGAGAGCAAAGATTCACGAGTTATTAACAGAATATTAAAAACTACACTTAAAAATGTTGGGTTAAAAATAACCCAACTATGGGGTGGTATAGCACCTTTTAACCCAATGCATTGGGTTAAACTCCAGTTAGGTTAAACAAATAACTCAACTTTTTTTTACTGTGTATGTTTGTGTAACGCAAATGAAGGTTTTTTAATCCGGTTTTCTCTTTATATGTGAATTATATTTTATGTAGACTGTATATTCAGTTAAAATAGGCCACACTGCATACATTTGTGAGAAAATAATAAATTAGTACATAAATAAATAATTTAAAATAAAAACGATTAAAAAATAAACACAAAACTAAAAATGATGAAAGATGCCCAATATTAACAGAATATACTGTGACTTTTCTAAACACTATATTTTTGTAAAGCAAATTAAGTTTTTTTTAAATCTGGTTTTCTCTTTCTATGCATTAGATGTTATATGTAGACTTTACATGAGGCTGTATATCCAGTTAAAATTGTTGATAAATATTTAAAATAAAAAAAGTAAAATGCTTACTTTTAAAAAGCAGAAATGTATTTAAATAAATTAAAATAAATAGTTTATAAATAAAAATTATCAAAATAAAACCCCCGAAAAGCTAACATTATTGTATTTAAAATAAATACAAATTAGAGAAAATATTTAGAAATAAAAACAATTTAAAATTAAAACTTGCAAAAAAATCTGAAATATATTTAATTTGAAAAATTAAAAAAAATTTTTTAAAATAAATAGCTCAAATAAAATAAATAAAGTAAAACACAAAAAATTTGAAATTATTTTAAATAAATTAAAATTAGAGAAAATATTTAAAAATATTAATTTTCTTATTTTAATTTATTTAAAATAAATATGTCAGCTTTTCATTTAAAATATTTTTATTATTAAATATTTCAGATTTGTTTGGAAGTTTTATTTTGATTTGTTATTTTTAAATATTTTCTCTAATTTTAATTTATTTAAAATAATTTCACATTTTTAGTGTTTTACTTTATTTATTTGAGCTATTTATTTCAAATTTTAAAGTAAAACACAAATTTTAAAGTAAAGCACATTTGAAATTATTTTAAAGTAAATTAAAATAATAAAATTATATTTTAAAATAAAAACAATCAATCGTGCTCTCTTCCATGTAATGAGAGTGTGTGAAGCCGTCACCATGATCCGCAGAGTCTGACGGAGCGGGAAGCACGTCGTCGTCAGTGTGTGTCGGCGCTCGAGTCCTGGGAGCGATCATAAACAGACTTTAATAACACATTATTGATGATCATATGAGGAGAGAGTATGAGTGCATTACCTGAGCTCAGTTTTGATCTCCTCATAATCCTGTTGTGACTGTAACTCGGCCTGAAGTCTCTGACACACACACACACACACACACAGTTAATAATCACCCTTCATAACAGTTATGGAATCAGATTAGTTTTCAAAGTAACGCATTACTTTAAAAATTTAGACGTTTTTTAAAAGTTAGTTTTTCAAATTATTAACGCAAGTAATTTACACATTTATTGACTGACAGCTCTCCTGTCCTCATATTGAGACACATCATTAGTGCAGAGGGTTTTTACATTTGCCCAAAAATATAACTTTTTTGTTATAAAAAACTAAAAGTAACGCAAAAGTAACGCAATTAGTTACTTTTTAAGCGAGTAACGCAATATTGTAATGCATTACTTTTCAAAGTATCTTTCCACAACTGTTCATAATGAGCCGATTTCTACCTCGATGTCCTGTGTCTTATTGGCCAGCTGCTGTTGCAGCAGTGCGATGTGATTGGCTGATCTCTCCTGGACTTCCTGTAGCAGAGCGATCTGATTGGCTGATCTCTCCTGGACTTCCTGTAGCAGAGCGATCTGATTGGCTGATCTCTCCTGGACTTCCTGAAGTCTCTGCACTTCCTCTTCCAGATGATGAAGGTCACGAATGTCTCTACTGGCAAACATCTTCATCTTCATCATCATCATATCCAGAACATCAGAGCTGAAAATGAGCGAGAGGTCATCTTTATCATCTTCAGTCCGTTAATAGAACTAACGCTTAACATAAAAACATTTATATTCAGTAATATGTGGAATATTTAGGGGCCAAGCACTGAAGGTATCTGTTCCGGTTCTTCTTCTTCTTCTTTTTCTTCCGACTGGGCGTCTATGGCAGCCCATAGAAGCGTATGCGGGAAACTTATTTTGGTTTGACATTCTGATAGAGGACAGTCCCAACAGTAATTGCACCAATTTTGGTGTCTCTAACTCATTCCCTCTAGCGCCACCACCTGTCCAAAGTTTCACTTATATTATGCTAATAACTTTTAAACCTTTAGGCCTATCAACAAAATAATTGTTTCCTCTGATTCCTGAGCGAATGACGATTCGATTGCACCCTTTGACGTCATTTTCCGTCATACAAATATGTCCGCCATTTTGAATTGTCCAAAAAACCTTCTTTTGCAAACTTGTCCTAGACGGTTTGTCCGATTTGAACCAAAATTGCACCAGATCATCTTCAGGCAGTGGGGACAAAAAGTTATGGAATTCAAGTTGATTCGTCAAACCGTTCTCATTAAACGCGCAAACTAATTTTACGTAGAGCTTACAAAAACACACGTAAGGCTGTATCTCCGCAACGCTTTATCGAATTCAAACCAAACTTGGTACATGTCATCACAAGCATGATCTGAGGCAACATGCAGCATTTCGGCGCAGCGCCACCTACTGGTCCGGAGATATGAAAAATGGCTAGTTTTTCTTATAACTTCTGAACGGTTTGTCCAAGAATCCTAAATGTGGTCTCGTTGGATTCAGGGCTTCATGGCAAATCATCTGATGTCCAATTTTCCCAGATCGGCGTTTTTGGCTGTCGGCCATTTTGAATTATGTGCTAAAATGCTGTATTTTATGAACGCATGAACGAATTGTTACGAAACTCGGTATGAGTCATCAGTACGATGCCCTGAAGGAGCCTGAGAAGTTTCGAAACAGCGCCACCTAGTGGATAATTTTTTTCCCAAATGCTTATAACTTTGGGTGTGGTCTACTTATTCTCACGGGAGTCATCTCCTTAGACTCCTGAATTGTTGCCGAGTCCAACGATACCAGACTTGCCAGGTTTCGGCATATGGTTTGTCCAGCATTGTAATTTAGCGCTTAAAAAACATTTGGCGATATCTTCGAAACCGCTAGTCCGATCGACACGAAACCACCGTCAGAAGTTTGAAAACATAGGTAGATAGCTATACGCCAATGCCCAAATCTCAAAATATTGATCGTAAGGGGTAGTAAAATTCAATCAAAGTCACGTGTCAGTCGTTTTTGACGTGTTTTGTCACATAAATGTCTATAACGTTGAATCTAACTGAGATATTTTCACCAAAATTGACACACAGATGCATGGGCTCAGTCTGAGGACACACAAAAAAAATTGTGGGATTGAGCCTCTTGGTGGCGCTAAAACAAAACAAAACATGAAATTCCCAATGACTTCAATGAAGTTTAGTGATGTAAAATGCTATACTTAACGAATGCATTGCTGTAACATTATGAAACTCAGTTTGTGCCATCAACACCATGTCCTGAAAGTACTCAACAGATTTAAAGACAGCGCCACCTTTTGGTCAAAAGTTATAATGAAATTTCCAAAAATGCTAATAACTTTTGAATAAATTTGCCTATAGTAATGACTCAATAGATTCCTTGGGTTATGCTGAAAACATAGATACCAATTTTGCCATAGTCAGCCAAACTTCCTGTCCGCCATCTTTATTTTCTTTTAAAACCTACTTTTTTGAACTCGTCCTAGACCGAACGTCCGATTTTCCCCAAAATCGGATTGTGTCATCCCCAGACCGTGCCGAGTAAAAGTTATGGATTTCGTGTCGATAAACGAAACAGTTTTTGTAAACCGCAGTGGCAAAGTTGAGGCATGATGCCAAAATGACTATTCAGGCTTTATATCTGCAATGCCTTGACATATTGACACCAAACTTTGTATGTGTCATTGTCACTTCACTCTGACCACATCACATCAGTTTCGTAACTGCGCCACCTATTGGTCGAAAGTGATAATCATATTTTTAGTTAATGTATGTGATTTCTCAACCATTTTGCCAAAATTCATCTTTAAATGTCTTTAATTGCTCCTTGCTGCAGTGGGTCTCTCACTTCCAGCCACTTTGGCATGTCTTGTCATCTTGCTTGCGCTTGGCCCCGGTGATTGCTGCTTGCAGCTATATTTACATTTATATTCAGTAATATATCTGGAATATTTAGGGGCCAAGCACTGAAAGTGCGGAGGCACCTATTGTTTTCGTTCCGGTTCTTATTATTATTAGGGGCCAAGCACTGAAGGTGCGGGCACCTATTGTATCTGTTCCCGTTCTTATTCTTCTTCTTTTTCTTTTTTTTCTTTTTTTTCTTCCGACTGGGCGTCTATGGCAGCCTATAGAACCGTTTGCGGGAAACTTATACAAATTGGCACAGTGATAGAGGACAGCCTGAACTATCACCATAGCAAATTTGGAGTCTCCAACTCATTCCCTCTAGCGCCACCAGCTGTCCAAAGTTTCACTCATGTTTATGCTAATAACTTTTGAACCACAAGGGCTAGAAACAAAATTCTTTTTTCCTCTGATTCCTGAGCTCATGACGATTGGACTGCACCCTATGACGTCATTTTCCGTCATAATAGTTTTCCCGCCATTTTGAATTTTCCGAAAAACCTACTTTTTCGAACTCCTCCTAGGCCGTTGCTCCGAATTTCACGAAAAATGAACCAGATCATCTCCAGACCTTGACGACCAAAAGTTATGGAATTCAAGTTGATTCGAATTACCGTTCTCGAATACCGCGCAAATAAATTTTACGTAGCGCTTGCGAAAACAGACGTAAGGCCGTATCTCCACAACGCTTTATCGGATTCAGACCAAATTTGGTACATGTCGTCACAAGCATGACTTGAGGCTACATGCTGCGTTTCGGCACAGCACCACCTACTGGTCCGGAGATATGAAGAATTTATGTTTTTGCTTATAACTTCTGAACGGTTTGTCCAAAAATCACAAAAGTGGTCTCGTTAGATTCAGGGCGTCGTGCTGAGTTGACTGATATCCAATTTTCCCATATCGGCCATTTTGGCTGTCGGCCATTTTGAATTATGTGCTAAAATGCTGTATTTTATGAACGCATGAACGTATCGTTACGAAACTCAGTATGGGTCATCAGTACAACGCCCTAAAGGTACTCAAAAATTTATGAGACAGCGCCACCTTTTGGTCAAAAGTTATAATGACATTTCCAAAAATGCTAATAACTTTTGAATAAATTTGCCTATAGTAATGACACTGGTCTCAATAGATTCCTTGGGTTATGCTGAAAACATAGATACCAATTTTGCCATAGTCAGCCAAACTTCCTGTCCGCCATCTTTATTTTCTTTTAAAACCTACTTTTTCGAACTCCTCCTAGACCGAACGTCCGACTTTCACCAAAATCGGATCGTGTCATCTCCAGACCGTGCCGAGTAAAAGTTATGGATTTCGTGTCGATAGACGAAACCGTTTTCGTATACCGCAGTGGCAAAGTTGAGGCATGATGCCAAAATGACTATTCAGGCTTTATATCTGCAATGCCTTGACATATTGACACCAAACTTTGTATGTGTCATTGTCACTTCACTCTGACCACATCACATCAGTTTCGTAACTGCGCCACCTATTGGTCGAAAGTGATAATCATATTTTTAGTTATTGTATGTGATTTTTCAACCATTTTGCCAAAATTCATCTTTAAATGTCTTCAATTGCTCCTTGCTGCAGTTGGTCACACACTCCCAGCCACTTTGGCATGTCTTGTCGTCTTGCTTGCGCTTGGCCCCGTAATGGCTGCTTGCAGCTATATTTATTATTATTATTATTCTGCTTCTTCCGACTGGGCGTCTATGGCAGCCCATAGAAGCGTATGCGGGAAAGTTGTTCCGGTTTGACATTCTGATAGAGGACATTCCCAACAGTAATTGCACCAATTTTGGTGTCTCTAACTCATTCCCTCTAGCGCCACCACCTGTCCAAAGTTTCACTTATATTATGCTAATAACTTTTAAACCGTAAGGCCTATCAACAAAATTCTTTTTTCCTCTGATTCCTGAGCTCACGACGATTCGACTGGACCCTATGACGTCATTTTCCGTCATAAAAATATGGCCGCCATTTTGAATTGTCCAAAAAACCTTCTTTTGCGAACTCGTCCTAGACGGTTTGTCCGATTTGCACCAAAATTGCACCAGATCATCTTCAGGCTGTGGGGACAAAAAGTTATGGAATTCAAGTTGATTCGTCAAACCGTTTTCGATAAACGCGCAAACAAATTTTACGTAGCGCTTGCGAAAACAGACATAAGGCTGTATCTCCGCATCGCTTAATCGTATTCAAACCAAACTTCCTACATGTCATCACAAGCATGACCTGAGGCTACATGCTGCGTTTCGGCGCAGCGCCACCTACTGGTCTGGAGATATGAAAAAAGGCTATTTTTGCTTATAACTTCTGAACGGTTTGTCCAAAAATCACAAAAGTGGTCTCGATAGATTCAGGGCGTCATGTTGAGTCGACTGATATCCAATTTTTCCATATCGGCCATTTTGGCTGTCGGCCATTTTGAATTATGTGCTAAAATGCTGTATTTTATGAACGCATGAACGTATCGTTACGAAACTCAGTATGGGTCATCAGTACAAAGCCCTAAAGGTACTCAAAAGATTATGAGACAGCGCCACCTTTTGGTCAAAAGTTATAATGAAATTTCCAAAAATGCTAATAACTTTTGAATAAATTTGCCTATAGTAATGACACTGATCTCAATAGATTCCTTGGGTTATGCTGAAAACATAGATACCAATTTTGCCATAGTCAGCCAAACTTCCTGTCCGCCATCTTTATTTTCTTTTAAAACCTACTTTTTCAAACTCCTCCTAGACCGAACGTCCGATTTTCACCAAAATCGGATCGTGTCATCTCCAGACCGTGCCGAGTAAAAGTTATGGATTTCGTGTCGATAGACGAAACCGTTTTCGTATACCGCAGTGGCAAAGTTGAGGCATGATGCCAAAATGACTATTCAGGCTTTATATCTGCAATGCCTTGACATATTGACACCAAACTTTGTATGTGTCATTGTCACTTCACTCTGACCACATCACATCAGTTTCGTAACTGCGCCACCTATTGGTCGAAAGTGATAATCATATTTTTAGTTATTGTATGTGATTTTTCAACCATTTTGCCCAAATTCATCTTCAAATGTCTTTAATTGCTCCTTGCTGCAGTGGGTCTCACACTCCCAGCCACTTTGGCATGTCTTGTCGTCTTGCTTGCGCTTGGCCCCGGTGATTGCTGCTTGCAGCTATATTTACATTTATATTCAGTAATATATCTGGAACATTTACATTTATATTTAGTTGTACATTTAGAATATTTAAATTTAGTAATATATTTAGTAATATATTTTGTATATTTATATTTAGTAATATATTTTGTATATTTACATTTAGTATAGTTGATATATTTACATGTAATATATTTTATTTATATTTAGTATATTTATTTTTAGCAATATATTTGGCATATTTATATTTAGTAATATTTGTATATTAAATATAATAATATATTTAGTATATTTAATTTATATTTAGTATATTTAATTTATATTTAGTATATTTACATTTATATTTAGTATATTTACATTTATATTCAGCCATTTATTTGGTATATTGCTTTGTAGTCATATTTGTGGTACATTTAATTTATATTTAGTATATTTACATTTATATTTAGCAATATATTTGGTATATTCATAATTATATTTAGCAATATATTTGGTATATTCATAATTATATTTAGCAATATATTTGGTATATTCATAATTATATTCAGCCATTTATTTGGTATATTGCTATGTAGTCATATTTGTGGTACATTTAATTTATATTTAGTATATTTACATTTATATTCAGTAATATATGTGGAATATTTACATTTTTATTCAGTAATATATCTGGAATATTTACATTTATATTCAGTAATATATCTGGAACATTTACATTTAGTTGTACATTTAGAATATTTAAATTTAGTAATATATTTAGTAATATATTTTGTATATTTATATTTAGTAATATATTTTGTATATTTACATTTATATTTAGCAATATATTTGGTATATTCATAATTATATTTAGCAATATATTTGGTATATTTAAATTCTATTTTGCCATCCATTTGGTATATTTACATTTCAGTACATTTATGTTTAGTAATACTTTTCTTATATTTAGTATATTTATATTTTTTACTAGCCTATATTTTGTATATTTACATTCATATTTAGTAATTACATTTATATAGCATAGTAGCCTATATTTATCGTAATTATGCATATTTACATCTTCTATTTAGTCTTTAAAATATGTGAATACGCCTGACCTCTAACTACAACTATAGGCTACTAATCCAAATGTTTATGATTTCAGTCAAATATTTATAGTCATGGATATTGCGAATATAGGCTACAAAGAAAAAAAGTGAACGAGGACAGTGATCAGATTCTGACCCCAACTTTCCTCAATATGACGCATCCCTGAATTGACAAAAAAATTATAATTATAAACATAAAATGTGCATGTAATCGAGTAAAAGTGATCGATCGTGCGTATTTCCAGCCTGATCTCATGAAAATGCGTCTCTAGCACGTGTTGTTTATCGTGCAATTTATGCTGGAGAACATGATCATCATGACAAAGCAAACAATAACAATATTTGTACTAAAACATGCGATAAACTGCACAAAAGCTGAAAAGCTATCAGCTAAAATCTCTCCACAAACAGTGTTTCTAATGTAAAGTCCAGGTTGTGTGTGAACTACTGACCCGACAGACACACACTCGAGCATACTGAGCGAAAACTGAAACACACATACCGTACATATGTTTAATCTTCTCTTCTTAATGCATTTCCATGATGTGTGTGAACAACGAGCTTCTCCAAACTAACATCAGAGACGAGAGAGAGAGAGAGAGAGAGAGAGAGAGAGAGAGAGAGAGAGAGAGAGAGAGAGAGAGAGAGAGAGAGAGAGAGAGAGAGAGTGTGTGTGTGTGTGTGTGTGTGTGTGAGTGAGTGAGTGAGTGAGAGAGAGAGAGAAACACACCCAGTGACCGAACAATCCAAACAATCGATCCCTGCAAACAAAGAGCTCGATCAATTCATCAATAGATCAGCTGGCAGGGGGCGGAGCCTATATCAACCAACCAATCAATCAATCAATCAATCAATCTAGAGCCGAGATGACCTTCAGGCTCCAGTTGAAGATTATGCGTCTGCTAGTCTTCAATGTATTTATAAAAGTGCAAATATTCCATCTTAGCACTATTTCTGCTCATAATGCATATTTATTATATCACTAAATATTACTTCAGATCAACATTTCACATTGCACTCGATTTGATTAATTTATTAATTCACTCTGAGTCTGAGTTCATAACATACTCTTGCTATTTATGCGTATAAAGAGACTTCAATCATCCGAATTGATATTTCTACTGTATTTCTACAGCATGTTTCATGTTTTTATTATTATGATTGCATAACAAACATAATCTTCAATGGTTAGTTCACCCAAAAATGAAAATTCATTCATCTTCGAAACACAAATGAAGATATTATAATCTGAGAGATTTCTGTCCCTCCATTGACACGCAATACCAGTTCGATGCTTCAAAACATTCATAAAGAGATTTAAAAACTAATCTGAAAACCTTTTCACAATATTCTGATTTTGAATTTGAGGTTTTCATAATCATAAGTTGTAAGCCATAATCATCAAAATTATAACAAATAAAGGCTTGAAATATCTCACTTTGCATGTAATGAGTCTATATAATATATTAGTTTCACCTTTTAAGTTGAGTTACTGAAATAAATGAACTTTTGCACCATTTAGTCCCAATATTCTGAAGAGACTCCATCACTTTTCATTGATTACAGAATTTTAATTTTTTGGCTGAATTATGTAATAACCCTTTGATCATAATTCCTATTTCCAGAGCTCAATTGTCTTCTCAGTTTTATGATCAAGATTCGAATGGCTTTGAAACCCGAACTCCTGAATCTCCTGCGGGTCTATATGAGGGTCACAGATGACATATTGATCAACTCTATTGGTTTTATTGATCCTGTTGATTGATTTGAAGCTCACGAAGCCAATATTGATTTCCTCACAGCCGGAGCCGGAGCCGGAGGAATATAAATACAGACCCGAAGCCGGCTGTGTATCGCCTGCGCTTCATCATCTGTGCTGCTGTATATCTCAGATCAGCCCAACCACACCAGCACACACTGCACACACCCTACATCAGATATCATCACAGTGACGTGTGTGTGTGTGTGTGTGTGTGTGTGTGTGTGTGTGTGTGTGTGTGTGTGTGTGTGTGTGTGTGTACGTGTGTGTGTGTGTGTGTGTGTGTGTGTGTGTGTGTGTGTGTGTGTGTGAACGTGTGTGTGTGTGTGTGTGTGTGTGTGTGTGTGTGTGTGTATAACGTGTGTATGAAGTGTGTGTATGGATGATGGATGATAGATGGATAGATGGATAGATGGATGATAGATGGATAGATGGATGATAGATGGATAGATGGATAGATGGATGGATGGAATAGATGGATAGATGGATGGATGATAGATGGATAGATGGATGGATGGATAGATGGATAGATGGATGGATGATAGATGGATAGATGGATGGATGATAGATGGATGGATAGATGGATAGATGGATAGATGGATGATAGAAGGATAGATGGATGATAGATGGATGGATGATAGATGAATAGATGGATAGATGGATAGATGGATGATAGATGGATAGATGGATGATAGATGGATAGATGGATAGATGGATGATAGATGGATAGATGGATAGATGGATGATAGATGGATGATAGATGGATAGATGGATAGATGGATGATAGATGGATAGATGGATGATAGATGGATAGATGGATAGATGGATGATAGATGGGTAGATGGATAGATGGATGATAGATGGATAGATGGATGATAGATGGATAGATGGATGATAGATGGATGATAGATGGATAGATGGATAGATGGATGATAGATGGATAGATGGATGATAGATGGATGATAGATGGATAGATGGATAGATGGATAGATGGATGATAGATGGATGGATGGATGATAGATGGATGATAGATGAATAGATGGATAGATGGATGGATGATAGATGGATGATAGATGAATAGATGGATAGATGGATGATAGATGGATAGATGGATGATAGATGGATGATAGATGGATAGATGGAGATGGATAGATGGATAGATGGATAGATGGATGATAGATGGATGGATGATAGATGGATAGATGGATAGATGGATGATAGATGGATAGATGGATATCTATCTCTGAAACGCTTCAGGAAAAAAAACACATGTGGGCGGGGCTTGAGTGTGTCTGTGTGAAATTGATTGGATGGTTGTGGTTTGCTACTGGCTGATCTCATGTGAGTGACAGGTTATAGCCCCGCCCCAAAACATCAGAGAAGAGAAGAAATGCTGCAAGAGGAACTTATTCTCATTCAACATTATGAACACAATGCCTTCCTGTGGCTCGAACAGTAGAGCGCTGGCAACGCCAAGGTCATGGGTTCGATTCCCAGGGAAAGCAAGAACTGATAAGAATGTAAATGTGTATCTTTAAAAGAAATCTTTATCTTTAATTTATATAGCCCTTTTTACAATACAGATTGTATCAAAGCAACTTCACAGTGATAACATGAAAATAATACAACAAAGTTTGCGATTAAAGGGATACTTCAGGATTTAGCATTAAGCTTTGTATCAGTAGAAAACCTGTAATATTTTCCCTGAGACGAGAGATATATGTATTTTTTGTCTGAAAAAAATCGTCAAATGACGAAAAAATTGTCATTCTGTGTCATCCGAGGCTTTTTTGTCCAGAGGCGAGAGACTACAGCCAGTAGGAGGCGCTAGATCCGCATGTGTTCAGCCCGCCCATAGAGGGGCGGGCAATGTAACTGAATTCATGCCGATTGGTGCGTCTCACAGGCGCCTCTCATCAGTAATCCCGCCACCGGCCTCACGCCGTTCTCCCGCGGCCGTCAGCCTCGTCCTGCTCGCCGCAGTAAACATGAGGAACGCCGACTGTAGAACGCTAAAGCCGAATCCCGGACATGTTGGGCAGACTCGTCACGGAGACTCACTAGTAGCCTAGCCTTGTTGTTTAACTGCGCTCTTACCGGCAGGCGTGGCTTGGGAGTGGCCTCATAGGGCAGCGAAGCAAGTGCATTCTGGGAGTTGTTGTCTTTCATCCGCATTAGCCAAAAATACATTTTCTGGCTTTTCTCAGTCTAGAAGGCTCCAACTTCTAAAATAATTTCACATTTCTACTACATAAATGACCCATTTTAAAGGAGAACTCGGGGCAATTTTTAAGTTAATCTTGATCGTTATACCTTTGTGAGTTCGGTCTATAGAAAAAAACCTGAACCGGATTGGTGCTTGCAACACGGAGCCGCTATCGCTAATGCCCAGAGCTCACTCCGCTAACGGCAGTTATGGGGCATATTCATAAAGAGTGTGTGTGCCTCTTAACAGACACAACATGCAATTAAAATGTCTGTCCAACATGAACAGGGTCCTTACATGACGACAAGATGCGTTTAGCAACTTAGCCATTGTTTAAATTCACCTAATAGTGTTTTAGAGACGGCTAGCTGTAGTCTCGCGCTGAAGTCCCGTGGGAACTCCCGTTGTAGCCGGGAAAGGTATTGTTGACGGAAGAGTGTGAGGGGAGTTCTTCGTCTGTATACTCGGGTTCGAATAAATAAGGACGACCATCAAACTCAAAAGCCTCTTCAATGTGTTCAAAATCTTCTATATTCTCCATAGTTACGTTACGAACCATTTCTTCTTCATTTGTGAGCAACTCCGATCATCACTCTTCTATTTCCGTCTGGTTTGGAGGTCGGAGTCATCACGCCGGTCTGGAGACGGGTTTGAGGATCAGTGCCGATGGCTGTCGTGTCGATGAGGCGTTCACCGGCCGGATGAGGCGGACACTTCAGGATGCGTCGTGGACATGTCCGGGCGCAGGTCCACCGTCTGATCCGGATACAGCCTGGATCCGGCGGACTGCGGAGAACCTCGGGATAAACAGAGACACTAATATTAGCATAGACGCCATCCTTCTCATGATGTAACGAGTACATCAGGATTAACGGGAAGAGTTCCCGGATCCGGCTGACTGTGTTATGTGTATGCTAGGACAAAGAGATTTGAACTGACAGAGTGTGTCTGCTTCCCGGGGAATGTTAGGGAGAGTGTTCGCTCAGTTCTGAATGATGCTCAACCCTGAAAACAATATCAGGTTTGAGTCTCTGAAACTCCACTGAGCTCTTAATGCGAATCCCTGAAATACACAAGAAGTGAGGAGAGATCATCGGCAGCAAACAGCTGAGCGCTTCTTCTGTCCTCCAGAGAACCTGTCATTCTAAACCACTGTTGTTCCTACATCACGCTTCTGTGTGTGTGTGTGTGTGTGCATTGAGGATCATCATCTACCTGTCACTTCCTAAACAGGGCATGTGTTATTTATACCGGCCAGTAGAACAGCGCAGCTAATCTACAAAAGCCCATCCATCCGAACCCATTGTCCAGAAGCATTCGGATCCAGCGACGGTCATGGTGAGTATCAGGATTTACGGATGCTTTGGGAATCACTCGTGCTAGTGATAGACTTCGGGATTTAATTCGAGATCCACCGATATATCGGTCAGAGTTATTAATCGGCTGAAACTGAGTTATTCTTCTTTTCAAAAACTTACCAATCAAGGAATAATGTACATATCAGTAAATAAATATTGTGTTAAATTAGTGTTCGCTTCATTTTTAGCATCTAATTTGCTGCACTTATGTTGTGTTTGTTAAAAATAATCAAGAAAACGCAGTTTTCGCTTAAATTATCATTAATCGTGTTCCAATATAACAATACTGTACATACGTTATTCACTCTAAAACATGCTGGGTTATTTTAACCCAAATCTGGGTCTAATATGGACAAACCTAGCCGTTGGGTTACATTTTTAAATTACATTTTTAACCCAACGGTTGGGTTTGTCCATATTAGACCCACATTTGAGTTAAAACAACCCAGAGTGTTTGTGTCAGTTTAAAAAACATACCAGCGATGAATCAAACAATAATGTGCTAAAATGTTAATAGTAAATATTGTTAAATAAATAAAATTGTTAAATAATTAAAAGTAAAAGTTTTCAAAGTAAATATTGAGTCATATTCATGTTCATTTCAATTTTGAGCATCTTATTTGATGCACTTGTGTTGTGTTTGATAAAAATAATCAAGCTAGTTTTATAGTTAATCATGCTCCAATATAACAATACATAATAACAAATATACATTTTAATTTAAATACAGGTGGAAAATTACCAGCTCATTATCTATTCAGTTTACAGACATACTTCAAACTTAAACTCAACCAAATTAAAAATACGATTATAAAACACCAATCTAATTTGCTGCACTTATGTTGTGTTTGATAAGAATAATCAAGAAAAATGTGTTTTCGCTTATAATAATCACAAGGAAGAGTCATAGTTAATCATGCCTCTGATATAACAACACTTAATCACAAATATTGGTAACACTTTATAATAAGGTTCATTAGTTAACATTAGTTGATGTATTATATATATATATAATATTATATTATTATTATTATATTATATATTTACTAACATGAACTTACCATGAGCAATACTTTTGTTATAGAGTATTTTCTAATCTTTGTTAATGTTAGTTAATAATAATCCAGCTGTTCATTGTGTGTTCATGTTAGTTCACAGTGCATTAACAAATGTTCACAAATACAACCTTTGATTTTAATAATGTATTAGTAAATGTTGCAATTAATATTACCTATATTAATAAATTCTGAAGAAGTATTGTTCATTCTTTGTTTGTTAACTAATGAACCTTACTGTAAAGTGTCACCACATTTTGATATAAAACATGCGATGTCCTGGTGGAAAATCATCTCTTCAGTTTACAGACATTTACTTCAACCTTAAAACTCAACCCAATTAAAAATACGGTTATAAAACACCTGTAAAAAGTCAATACAGAAAAATCCTTCAAAGAACTTTTTCTTTGTATCTTTTTTTCCCTTGTTGACAAATGCTCTATTTAGAGCGATGCTGCAAATGAATCATTGAGTTTGAATCATTGAATCATTGATTCATTTACAGTTTGAACAGATTAATGGGAATGAACGAGCTTGTTGCTGAAGTGTAAATGATAAGGGAGAAGCGTGTTGCTGAGGTTTGGTTTCTGCAGGCCCCGAAGAAGGCGAAGAAGAGGTCGGCAGACGGAGCGAACTCCAACGTCTTCTCCATGTTTGAACAGGCTCAGATCCAGGAGTTCAAGGAGGTCTGGTGGCTTTAACCTTCTCAATACACTCTTAAAAAATACACTGAAAAAAAAAAAAAAACTTTAAATTTTACGGTAAAAAATGGCAGCTGTGGTTGGCAGAAACCTACTGTAAAAATTACAGTAGCAACATTTTAGGTTTTACAGACTTAACTTAAATTTACAGTAAAAAAAACATGTCAGTATATGAAATAATGTTAATTTACTGACCTATTGAAGTATTAATATCTGTTTTGTACCATTGTAATACACTGATATCCACCAATCACAGTGGAGATGAGAGTCACATGATCAATCAAAGCTCATCACAAGCAGCTTTACAAGAAAGTTAATAGAAGCGAACACTATCACACACACACACACACACACACACACACACACACACACACACACACACACACACACACACACACACACACACTCACACTCACACACACACACACACACACAATTGTAAAAATGCAATAAACATTAATTTAACAGCATTAAATGTAACATAAAACCCTTAATGTACATAACTGATATTTCAACACAAATACATCAGATGTGAAGTGTCACGCAGGGAATTGTGGAAATGTCAATTTACGTTTTTTAACTGTAAATTATACAATGACTTGTTTTCACTTCTAAAAACTGTCAATGTAACCGTATTTTACTGTAAAATTACATTAAATGTACGGTTAGATCGATCACAGTTATTTACCGTATATAGTACGGAAACTTTCTTTTAACAGTTTTTCACTGTGTCATTTTTACGGTCTTTTACTGTTAAAATCACGATAATTTTTTATAGTGTAAAGTATTGAAGAACCATTTCTGCTTCCATAAAGAACCATTTATAAAAAAAAAGACCTGGTTTTCTGCTAATAAAAGAACCTTTAGTGGTTCATGGATGTTAAAGGTTCTTTAATATTCTGTCATCATTTACATATTCCGAGCCTGTATGACTTCCAAAAGCACAAAACCTGCAGCTCTCAAATATGATTCATGCATATTCCACAGGTTTGATCAGCTTCAGTTTGAGTTTAGTTTATTTGCTTTGAATCAGATTTAAATATTCATATTTAG
The DNA here is from genome assembly GCF_949152265.1 of Phoxinus phoxinus. NCBI lineage: Eukaryota > Metazoa > Chordata > Actinopteri > Cypriniformes > Leuciscidae > Phoxinus > Phoxinus phoxinus. The sequence continues at coordinate 1,146,483 of NC_136878.1, read as the reverse complement.
ATTCGGTCATTTTTGAGCGAATAAATTTAAATTTTACTTTTTTCCGATTTTTTTTTATTCCAAAAGATTGGTACTGGTAAATGTTTTGAAAAATTATATTTTTACTTTTTTCAAATTATATCTAGTGGAAGCGTTTTACTTTCACTTTTATTCTTTTTTCTTTTTTCTTTTGCAGTTGTAGAGTAAAACATGTTTTGGAATATACATATTTCATACAAAATTTTAAATTAGTATTTTTGTGCATTTTTCATAACAATAAAATTATAGCTTTTATAAAATGTATAAGTTCTTAAGTTTATACTTTTTCCACTAATCTGCCAACTATCTTCTTTAAAAAGACACTTTCCACACAAAAGTGAATAAATTGATCATATAACTACTACATAAATATAATTTAGTGCATGCAACCCCCCCAAAATACAAAATATTAAATTCAAAACATTATTGAACTAAAATATAGAACATTAATGGTCTGTGTGTGTTCTGATTTGCTCTGTAAAGAGCAGCTGCTGTCTGTGTTTCTGTAAAGCTCCCTGTGGAATATGATATTCCTGTCTGATCCCTATTGAGGGATGAAATATATATTTATAGAGACTCTCCTTAACATACCAGATTGACTGAATTCTGTTCGGATAACTGGCACTCGTGTGGCATTGTGTGACGCCAGCTCGACTATCTCCTCATCAAACTCCCACAAGCCCAAGTTATCATGAGCTGCTCTTCATATTCAGTTATAGTTCTTATGCTTCAATAAAATATACATCAGAGCTCAGTTAATAATAATAATAATTAATCTCCTGAAGTTTGAAACAATGTTATTTTATTATCACTGATGTAGCTTTTGTTAATATTTCGAATTCAATTTTATAGAATATTTTGTTTTCATATTATTTAAGTTAAAGTTTTAGTATTTAAAAAAAAAATAATTTGTATTAGTTTTAGTTGTTTAAAATATATATATGTTTATAGATTTTTTAAATATGTTTTAGTTTATTTAGAATTAGTTGTATTACCATTTCAACTCAAAGTAAACTAAATTAAAGTAAAATACTTTTAATTTTTTTATATTTTATTTTATTTATTTTATTTTATGTCAGAGCCCAGCACTTTTTTTGAGCACATCCGTGTAAGTAAATTATGTGTAGATATAATCATTTTAGTTAAATCAAAATGGGGGAATGAATTAGTTCAAATTGGCCACTATTAATATATATATATATACAGTATGTACAGTATAGTGTGTCACGTTCAAGGCTCCATATGTTTTATTTCCAGTAATGTAAATACTCTGCATGGTTTAGTTTTGTGTACTGGTGATGATAACTGGGATGATGATGTTCTGGTTCCAGGCGTTCACCATCATGGACCAGAACCGAGACGGGTTCATAGACAAGAACGACCTGAGGGACACCTTCGCCGCTCTCGGTCAGTCACACTAAACACACACACACACACACACACACACACACACACACACACACACACACACACACACACACACACACACACACACACACACACACACACACACACACACACACACACACACACACACACACACACACACACACACACACACACCAGAGAATACACACCTGCAATGTTCTGGAAAAAATACTTTTTAATAGTTTATTTATTTATTTATTGCACAAGTCATACATACATAAATGTTTAATCATTCATTCATTACGTGCATGACGTTGTTTCAACCAAATATTTGAGTCAAATATAGACAGAACTGTTGGTTTATACTGTATGTATATAATAGTAAATTCATTTACATTCAGTAATTTTTTTTATATTATACAGCTTTCCAATTCAGTCCCTTTTATATTAAAATTATATAATTTTGTTTCAACCTATGTTTGGGTCAATGGACAAACCCAGCTGTTAGTTTAATTTAGCTAATTAATATATGAATTAATATTAATATATTTTTTAAAATATTAAAATAATTTGTTTGGCTTGAAGTAAAAATTAATAAAATTGCTTTTATCGGCCGATATAGATATTATGTATGATAGTCAAACAAATAACAGAAATTGGACCAAAAACTCTCATGGCAAAAACAAAAAAATCACTTTACAATATTACATCTGGTTTGTGATACTTAAAAAAAAAAAAAAAAAAAAATTATTGGTTTGGGATACTAATATATGTATTGAATCCCATTTCCAATCATGCCCCTCTCCTGTGATCCCCCATGATGCCCCTGTGATCCCCCATGATGCCCTGTGATCCCCCATGATGCCCCTGTGATCCCCCATGATGCCCTGTGATCCCCCATGATGCCCTGTGATCCCCCATGATGCCCTGTGATCCCCCATGATGCCCTGTGATCCCCCATGATGCCCCTGTGATCCCCCATGATGCCCCTGTGATCCCCCATGATGCCCCTGTGATCCCCCATGATGCCCCTGTGATCCCCCATGATGCCCTGTGATCCCCCATGATGCCCCTGTGATCCCCCATGATGCCCCTGTGATCCCCCATGATGCCCCTGTGATCCCCCATGATGCCCCTGTGATCCCCCATGATGCCCCTGTGATCCCCCATGATGCCCCTGTGATCCCCCATGATGCCCCTGTGATCCCCCATGATGCCCCTGTGATCCCCCATGATGCCCCTGGCTGCAGGGCGGGTGAACGTGAAGCAGGAGGAGATCGACGAGATGCTGAAGGAGGCGTCCGGCCCGATCAACTTCACCGTGTTCCTCACCATGTTCGGAGAGAAGCTCAAAGGCAGGTTTGCAGGAGCCGCGGCTGAACATGTGACGTGTGTGAGTCCTGTCAATCAGAGAGTGTGTGTGTGTGTGTGTGTGTGTGCCTCGGGTTGTGTGTGATCGGCAGCCTTGCTGTGTGGCGTAAGCGATGTTTTATGTACCCTTGAATGCCAAAGCTGTGTATCTCTGAAAATATTTGAATCCTTTCTGTAAGAAATTTGATTGGTGGATTCAAATAAAGAAATCAAATGTGTCCCACAGGAGCCGATCCCGAGGAGACCATCCTGAACGCCTTCAAAGTGTTCGATCCGGAGGGCAAGGGGATCCTGAAGAAGGAATAGTAGGATATCCAGTTATTCATGTTGTGTCCGACCACACACACACACACACACACACACACACACACACACACACACACACACACACACATTTATTTGTGGCTCATGTGGATGAAACACAACAACTCCCAGAATGCAGAGGCCACGCCTCCCGATTACAGAGCCACGCCTCCCGATTACAGAGCCACGCCTCCCGATTACAGAGACCACGCCTCCCGGTTACAGAGGCCACGCCTCCCGATTATAGAGGCCACGCCTCCCGGTTACAGTGGCCACGCCTCCCGATTACAGAGGCCACGCCTCCCGATTATAGAGGACACGCCTCCCGATTACAGAGGCCACGCCTCCCGGTTACAGAGGCCACGCCTACCGATTACAAAGGCCACGCCTCCCGATTACAGAGGCTGTAATTTATTTATTGATCTAGTCATTTAAAAGTAAATAAAATAAAAAATAACAAAAAAATCTCCCAAAAATTGCATTAAAAAATATGATAAAAAATTAAATAATATAAGCTTGACAAAAAAGAAAAAAAGTATAATTTTAGGGCGTCGGGTCGTTTTGACCCGCAAAGGAAAGTGCGAGGGAAGGATTATGCAAAAACTCACTTAATTTTGATTGATTTCTCCAGAAAACAAGAAATAATATCTTTTTATATAATCTAAATATAATTTTATATAATTTTGATATTTGGACTGGAAACGAGACAAAACTTCTACTGAACACCCAGATTTGAGGTTATGGATGTTTATTCTGAACGTGTCTCTCTTCAGTGTGACTGAGATGTTGACCACACAAGCGGACAGGTTCTCCACAGAGGAGGTGAGGCTGGTGCTGATGCTGACGGTTGCCGTGGTTACAGTGACATCTTCATCATCCTCATCACTGACTGGTGTGGTGTGGTTTTCAGATGGAGCAGATGTTCAACGCTTTCCCTCCAGATGCGGCGGGAAACCTGGACTACAAGAATCTGGTGCACATCATCACTCACGGAGAGGAGAAGGACCAGGAATGACCCGGGCAGGCCTCAGCCAATCACGGCGCTCCCTGCGCGCTCGGACACGCCCACTGATCTATGATTGACAGGTGTGAAGCTTGAGGTCGCTGATGTGAGAATGCTCAGATTTTTTTATTTTTTATGTATGTGATTAACTGTATTCTTGGCATGTTTACCTGTCAGCATTTACCTGCAGAATACTGTCGTGTGTAAATAAACCAATCGACATGAAATACTGATGCGAGTGTAAATTATTTTTATCATGTTCGGTCCTGTTTAACGAACAAAAGCCAGTTCCGTAATGACATTTTTCAGGATTCTTTGATGAATATAAAGTAAAAAGAACAGCATTAATCTGAAATAGAATATTCTGTAACATTAAACACTACCGTTCAAAAGTTTGAGCTCAGAATTTTTATTTTATTTTTTGGGGTAAAGAAATTAAAAATGTATACTTTTATTCGTCAAGAATGCATTAAATTGATCTAAAGTGACAGTAAAGACATTTATAATGTTATAAAGATTCTATTTCAAATAAATGCTGTTTTTTTACTTTCTATTCATCAAAGAATCCTGAAAAAAAATGTTCACAACTGTTTTCAACACTGATAATAATCATAAATGTGTCTTGAGCATCAGATCATCATATTACACTGATTTCTGAAGGATCATGTGACACTGAAGACTGGAGTAATGATGCTGAACGTTCACAGTAATAAATTACACTTTACTGTATATTCACATAGAGAACTGATGATTTACATTGTCATAATATTTAACAATATTACTGTTTTATTTGTGCATTTTTTAACTAAATAAATGCAGTCTTGGTGAGCAGAAGAGACTTCTTTTAAAAACATTAAAATCTTCCCGATCCCAAACTTCAGATTCATGTTTGTTCTTGTGAGAAATGGAATGATGCGTTTCTGGTGTGACGTCAATGATTGTCATCATTGGATCAGGTGTGTGTGTGTGTGTGTGTGTGTGTGTGTGTGTGTGTGTGTGTGTGTGTGTGTGTGTGTGTGTTTTCTGGCTCTCAGAACAGGTGTCAGTTCCCTTATTTTCTGCCGGGATAAAGTCAAAGCCTGCACTGTTATTTCTGTGTGTAATCTAATACAGTCCGAGACAATGAGTCTAATCCTGCTGTCACACACACACACACACACACACACACACACACACACACACACACACACACACACACACGCCCACGCCCACGCCCACGCACACGCCCACGCACACGCACGCACGCACACTGAGACGCACACACACACACACACACACACACACACACACACACACACACACACACACACACACACACACACACGCACATTGTTTTCCAGTACAAATCATTTAAAAAATAAAGACTTGAGAATCAAAATTACTGTTTTTTAAACAATAAAATTACAAAATTATTCTCTGAGTGAGTGAGTGAGTGGAGGCGGGGCTCATTTGCATATTCAGAGAACAAGTGTGTCGAGTTACATTCAAGACTTTTAGGTATAGCCAAGGAATTTTTTTTTCAAGGAAAAAACATTTAAATATGTAATTTTTGTGACCAAATGTGAGTTTTAAGGGAATTGTTATATACAGGGGGACTTTACGATATCAAGTATTGTTTTCTAAAAAAAAAAATCAATCAAAATTTCTGCCATGGGTCACTCTTAGAAAAAAGTTCTATACAGAATATAGGATTCTTGAATTTAATTTCAATGAACCCCATATGCCAAAAAGATTATATGCTATATAAGATATACACCTCAGTGTGTTATTATTCATGTTTGTTTGCTATATAGTTTATGTGACTGTGTTGAATTTCTTTGAATTGCAATTATTTCTGTCCATTATAATTCACAGTTATACATCGAATTGAATTGAATTGAAAGGAAAGTCACTGCACAATGACGGACACTAGAGGACAGCACAGCTCTCCAAACATCATATGTCCTTTTCATCTGAGAAACACTTGCAATCTTTCTAAAATATTTGTATTTGAAACTCTTTCCGTTTGTCCAAAGAATTTCAATGAAAGTAAAATCATGTTTATCTATAGGACTATCTCTCTTAGACACAATGTTGTTTTGCAGTGATGCATATAAACAGAATTGTGTCACTGGTTTATTCAGTGTTCCTTCTGCAATCTGACGATATCAGGATCTGCTGGTGGAACTTCTCCAGAAAGCGTAATTTCCTAAAAGAAGAGATGATGAGCATCAACATGTTCCTCATCCAGTAAAATACTGTAATACGAGGATACAACAGTAAAAGTACTGTACATTTTACATTTAAATCAGCATCAATAAATGCATGATCTTTAAATAGGCTGTATTTACAAATTAAATAATATAGCCTAATTATTTGTCGTTGTTGTTGATGTAATGTGAAAGAAGATGCCGTTAGATAGTTAGTTGTCATTAAAATAATGTAAAACGTATTATTTATATACATGTTATATAAACTAAAAGTATTTCATACCAATTAACATTCAACGTCACACATTATTGTGAAAGTCGGCTTTGCTCCCTCCCATTTCCTCCGCACTATTTTTCCTCACTCGTGCAGCTGTGCTGTATTCATCCGCGCGCCGCTTTACAGCAGCTGGGCGGTTGCTGCGTGTGTTGTAATGTGTGTCCTTCCGCAGAGCCGGTGAGCCTCCGCCGCAGCACGCGCGTTTGACGGCCCGCTCAAACCCGCGATTTGTTACCTTTTGTGTAATAAATCTGTTTATTTGTAATCGGAATACTTTTATTTGTCGTTCCTGGTGTGTTTTGAGTGGTGGCGTTTGTGTTTCTTTCGGCTAGTCATGGCTGACATCGACAAACTCAACATAGACAGCATCATTCAGCGCCTTCTCGAGGGTAAGTTTCACGTCAAGCAACGGCATATTCTAACAATGAGGTAAATAATTACAAAATCGTTGTTATTGTAGTGTATGAATATGTATATGTCTGATTTGTCAGCTATCTGGCTCACATTTAGAGCTGTCGAGCTGAGCTAACGGGGTTAGCTGAGCGTTAGCTCCTCATTGACATCAGTGGCTGTGTGTCTAATACACAATATACAGTGTGTGTAGTTCCCCACATAGACGACAGTTATGGCGCGTTTAGTACGTTTGCGAATTTGGAGTTCCGAATACGAGACATTTTCATAATTATTCCATAAAACTCAGGCAGTCACTGATTTGAGACACAGCCGAACTGTACGTGTTGTACGTGAGAGATAATATTAGTTCGCCCCCCCCAAAAAAAAATTATAGTGTCATAATTTACTCACCCTCAAATTTTCCAAACCTGTGAGTTTCTTTCTTCTGCTGAACACAAAAGAAGATATTTTGAAGAATATATGGGAAACCAAACAACATTGACTTCCATTGTATGAGAGAAAAAAAAGTACTATGAAAGTAAAGCAACTTTTTGGTTGCAAATATTCTTCAAAATATCTTCCTTTGTGTTCAACAGAAGATATATATATATATATATATATATACAGGTTTGAAACATCTTGAGGGCGAGTAAATGACTCAATGTACTTGGTGAAATGTCTCTTTAAGGCATCGTTAAATACAAAAATATGCTATACAATACTGACCAAGTGATAATCAGTTAATCAGAGTCGCTGTAAACGATTAATCGCGATTAATCGAATCCAAAATAAAAGTTTGTGTTTACATAATATGTGTGTGTATTGTGTAATTATTTTTGTATAAATACACACACGTGCATGTATATATTTGACAAATATTTGCATTTATATACTGCATATATATATTTTTATATGATTTATATTATATATATAAATAGAACTATTTTATATACAAATAACACATCTTTCTTAAATATATACATGCATGTGTGTGTATTTATATATACAAAATAATTATACACAATACACACACATATATTATGTAAACACAAACTTTTATTTTGGATTCAATTAATCGTGATTAATCGTTTACAGCTGTAATTACTCTTGGAGAGTGTAATCTCAAACTAAAACCAGACACTATATCGGTATCTGTCATATAGGATTTAAAACTATAATAAGAACATTATAATTGTGTGCTTGAGACATGGATCTTAATGGTGAAACTTGTTTTTGTAATCAGGCTCTCAAAAATTACATAAATTTGGGTTTAGATTTATCGGTCAATATATCGATTATCGGCTTTCAAATATAAAGAGTTATCGGTATCGGGCAAAATTGTCATATCGGTGTATCTCTGGTAAACTCTTGTAAAATAATTTTAAACAACTTTTATGCAGTAATAATCACAAACATCTGGGAAATTAATTTAGTGAAAAAACAGTTTAAATAGACAAAATAAATCAAATTAAAATAAATAAATTACAACTAAGTCTAGGCCTATAGTTTTATTATGGAACTGTTTCATAATGTTATTGCTTTATTGTGTGCAATGCATTATAATAAAGTTATGAATCAGCGAGTGAACCCTGTGGTTATGCAATAATGTTAATGTTTTATTGTGTACAGTACAATTCTTGATTCACGAAAAGATGTATTTACATAACACTGCCTGCCCTTTTGTGCTGTATTTACATATGCAAAGCAGTTCATCACGGCTGATCTTATATTCTTTAGCTCGATGCTTAGACTTCTACAGATTAAGTGAGTTTTTCAAGGTGTGTTTTGTTTATTGTTCATCAGACTTTGGGTTCAACACCCATTTCCATTTGAAGTTCATACAGCAGTGACTTTAACACGAGCTTTTGCTTTATATCAATCAGGATTGTTTTCATGCAGAATAAAAAAGCTGTGATATTACTGGAACGGTTTTCTATGTTATTTTTATGATTTGTTCTGTGATTATAAACACTGTTTTGCATGAGTTTTTGACAGAAATGTTGTTCATAATTATAGTTTGACACACAAACATGGATTTTCATAATTCACCTGCATTAAAGAACAAAACATGCACACCTTGAATTATGCAAATCAATAAGCAGTAATAATAATAATCCTCCTAATATCGCTCTAATAGCAGTCGGAATAAGTCAAGTGTCATTAGAGTGAATTGTTCAAATAGGATTCATATTTAATTTGGATTGTAAGGAGTTTAAACCTTATTTAATCATTTGATCAAGATTGATTGTTTTTTTTACAATTCAAGAAATGTCGCTGCTTATTAAAAGTGATATCAAAGTATTAAAATATCAAAGTGCTCATTCTGAATCTGAATACAGATTTATGCTCTTTACAGGTATAAACATATAACAATTCATCAGTTATTCACCATGGTTATGTAATTATATGTTAGATAATATTGTTTTTATTTAGTTCAGTAACTTAATTGAAATGATTCACCGGCTAATTATCGCTTGCTATGAAATTTGGACATAAAGACCATGAAATATTATTTCTGTCTCTCTGAGCAAGATGACGCATGGTGTACAATTTCTGCTAATAATCCCAGATATGTTCATATTTAATATTTCCTACATAATTAGGCTACATATAGAAATTCTTTGTTAGGTCAGTGTGCATCTTAATGATGTTATATCGCTTATGCTAGTCGAATAAACCATAAACATTACAGTTCACGTCTGCAGTAATAATTAATACACAGATATGAAACTAAACTTTTATGAACAAGTCATGACGTGTCACTTTAACCCAACTTTTGACTAAGCGTAAGATAGGGATGCACGATATATCGGCCACCGTATCGGTATCGGCCGATATATGTTCGTTTTTAATGTTATCGGCCTGATAAGAACATTTGTCCGATATATTAAAGCAGGTAAAATATTTATTATTTCCTTCAGCTGAGACACTTCAGATGCGCACTGTTCAACATGATGCTTTTGAATTGCTTGAAATATGATTGAAATATTAATATACTTGATCTGTAGATAAAGGTCTATGGTTTCGCATAAACTTACTTTATCCTGCTCTACCTTAATCATGTTACTTTCTACCGGGTGTCTCTCACAACACGCGAGTAGAGCACTATGATGGATTCACGCGCACAGTAACTGAAATTTAAAACTGTTAAAAGAAAGATTTGTGCCGCGCTGTATTGGAGCCTTTCATATTATAACACTTTTGCGCAATGAAAGATTATTAATAGCCTTTCTTGTTCTGTCCTATCTATCACATGTTGCTTATTAAACAGCTGCGCTATAAATTAATAAAAAAAATCATGATTTTATAGTAGGCTATATAGTCTTTATATAATCTTTTTGATCTCGTTTTTCATGAATGTATATTTTACAACAATACAAAGAGCAATGTCTAACATTTTGCTAGATTTAGTACTACACTTATTGTCTCTTAATTGTTACCCACTAAATGTTTTTTTTTACTAAATGCTCAGATTTTATAAAATTATTGTGCACTTGTGATTTTTCTAGAGTATATTTTACTACTGATTTATCCACTAATCTAGTTTATAATAGCATTTTTGTCATAGATTATGATCATATATTTTATGATTTGTTGTTTTACTTTCTAATGAAGTAGGTCGTGTTTAACACACAAAATAGTGATTATCAGTTATAGAAATTCTACTTGATAAAAAAAAAAAAACTGCGATCGGATCGGTATCCGTAATCCCTAATATATTGTATTATTATTAGTATTAGTTCAAGAATAAAATAAAAATATCGGATTGATGTCGGTATCGGCAAATAGGCAAAGCTACGGCATCGGTATCGGAAGTGAAAAAGGGGTATCGGGACATCCCTAAAAATTTTAATGAGAACATTATTATAATTGTGTGTTTGGGACTTGGGTTTTAATGGTGAGACTTTTGTTTTTACAATCAGGCTCAAAACTTATCGGTCAATATATATATATCGGTTATCGGCTTTAAAAAAAATAAAAAAAATAAAAAAATCGGTATCGGCCAAAATGTTGATATCGGTGCATCCCTAACGTAAGATTTACAGGGTCCCTAAAACCCTTGAAAGTTTGTGAATCTTGAATTTATTTTGTGCAAGAAGTTTCCCTCCGGTGCGCTAATGTGTTATTTCTCCAGCACTTCGTGGCCTGTGCGCACTAGCTTGCTTGATTATCGTTAGTTACATACATTTACGCGCTACGTTAAGTGTTTCCCGCGTGAGGATCTTTGTGTTGTACGTTGCCATGACGTTCACGCGCGCACGGAACTACTACGCTGGAAACTCAACGTGTGTTGTCGGACACAATAAGTGTGTCGCCACATTCAGTGCTTGAGTTTGAGGATAGTGGACCTGGAAAGTGCTGGAAAGGTTCTTGAATTTGATGGGTTTAGTCCGCGTCTGGATGGTGGAATGTGTGTTAACTCTACACAGCGTGTAATGTCCACCCAGCTGGTGCAAACAGACATAGACATGTTCCTTAGAAACCTCTCCCTGTTGTTTCCACCTCGTCAGTGTTTATACGGCACCAAACGCATGTTTATTGCTATACAGCCTAGAAACCCGGCGGTGTGTTGTAACTGCAGCTATATGTGCTCGCGACGCTCGGTGCTAATACTGCCGTTCCCTTGGCAGCGTGTCCCGTTACATAACGGCGCTGTGCTGCCAGGACCCGCCTCGCGGCCCGCGGGTGTGGACTCAGTCCTGGAGCTCCAGTTCTTCTCAGAGTCATGACTTGAAGTGTTTAGGACGGAGAGCAGTTCCTCTTCACACTCGTCCCAGATGCTTGTGCACACGTGATTATGGGCTTTTAGGAATTAAGTGTATTTTGCAGGAAATGCACAGAATCTGTAGTCAGTCAGTATTTTTTTTATTACACATTTTGCACATTTACAGCTCAAGAAATGAAACATGCACTTACAAAAAAAAAGGATTTTTTATAATAAACATTTTTTTTATTTAAATTTGTTTAATTTAAAATAATAAATTATTTTTATCCATTTTTATTTTTTTGTTGTAATAATACAAACACAAATTGTGACACTATATACATGTGCTAATATACAAAATAAACAGGACCAACGAACAAACTTACAGCCAACATAAGACGTGTGTGTGTGTGTGTGTATGTGTGTGTGTGTGTGTGTGTGTGAATCTAAGTGTGGGAAAGCATGTAAACCAGAGAGTATCTGTAAAGTATAACAGATTATATCAACAGTAAAAACAACAAATAATATTAAGATTCCACTGTATCAAAATCAGTAACGGACATAACAATAGAAAAATCCATAAATAACAACAATGCATTTGTTTTATTAAGATTGGGGTTTATTACACTTTATGATTGGACCGTTTGTTTTTGGCTCGTAGATATATTCGAATACATTGCTTGATATTTGATATCAGTTCGAATTAAATTTTTCTCAAAAGTGAGCCCTAATATTCACATAATTGTGTATTTTCAGAATCATGAATAATATTGAACCCACAAAAAACAAAAAAACAATATCATACCAATAAAGTTTGCAAGTCAAAATGCACAAAACACTATTGTAAACCTAACATACCTTTTTTATATATCAAAATACATTCTAAAATCATACAATGTGTAAATCATAAGAATAATAATAATAATAATTGCAAAAATGGCACAAAGTCATGAATGTTGTTATTCTGGTGTCTCTGCTGTCCTGTGCTTTGGGTTTCCAGCACCAAGTCCAAAAGTCTATTGATTTACACACACAACGTAGTATCGAATTTGTAATTTTAATCAACAGTAAAAAAAAATGTGTTAACCTTTTATCATGTGTCTTGGAGTATCGCAATAATATAGTTCATTTTCGTGACATGAGGGGATCGTTACACTCCCGTTTATCTCAGTATCTCAGAAAGCTGCTCTGTTGTCGTTTAACTGTGTGTTTGTGTTAAAAACACGCGTGTGTGTGTGTTTGTGGGAAGGTGCAGTTTGGAATGTGTGTGTCATTCCAGGGAGGGACACAAGCAACACTTCACCCTCACGTTCATGAAATATACTTATAATATATAATCTTTGGGCTTCGGAGATCGTAAAGCTCGTAACTCAGTGTCTCCGCTCCACATGTAGTGTGTGTTAATTGCTCTGAAGTGTTTCTCAGATCGAGGAGGCGAATGCTCAGCTGTGTTTTCTTTGTAGTGGAACTGCTGTGAGCAACAGTGAATCATAGTGAGCATACTAGCACAGTCACGGCCTTAATCTGCGTGGCGGGGAAGATGCTTTGAAGCTTTTTTTCACGGAGCAATTTGTTTTTTTTATTACATAACTAGCAGATTATATCATTTAACAATTCAGAGCAGTGTTTGTCTGTAAAACAATGAGGATCTCAATTAACAGCATTATACTTGGACGAATGACGATACAACAAAAGAAAAACTCCATTATATTTGATAAAAACAGTCACAAAGGTCAATTTTTTTAAATTGAGATGTATACACCATATGAAAGCTGAATAAATAATCTCTCCACTGATGTGTGGTGTGTTAGGATAGGACAATATTTGGTCGAGACACAACTATTGAAAATCTGGAATCTGAGGAGCAAAAAAATGTAAACATTGAGAAAATCTCCTTTAAAGTTGTACATTTATGTTCACGATTGTGCTGCATTCAGTCACAAAAATACATGTTTTATATATTTACGGTAGGACATTTACTAAATATCTTCATGGAACATGATCTTAATATCCTCATGATTTTTGGCATAAAAGAAAAATGGATAATTTTGACCCGTACGATGTATAGTTGCTATTGCCACAGATATACCCGTGCGGATCCAGACTGGGTTTGGGTCACATTTATGGTGCAGATTTTAACGTCATGACTGTTTTCTCACTAGACGCACCAGAGCCGGTTGCGTGTGGCGTCGGTGGCCGCGCAGTGGCGTTCTCGTTATTGGTGAAGGATTCCTTTGAGAAAGTTTCAGCTAATGGTGATGAAGCGCCTTGACCTCATCTCGTGAATAGCGTCTCTCAGCACTCGCTAAAAGAGCCCATTGCTGATTGTTGTGGCTGCTATTATCACTCTTGCAGAGCTGGTGTGTGGAGTGTGTGTCAGGCAGTCCTTCATCCGTGTGTGTGTGAGGCAGGGCTGGTGTGTGGAGTGTGTGTCAGGCAGTCCTTCATCCGTGTGTGTGTGAGGCAGGGCTGGTGTGTGGAGTGTGTGTCAGGCAGTCCTTCATCCGTGTGTGTGTGAGGGTTTGTTCTCGTGTAATGAGATTATGCAGGCGGCCAGTGGAAACTCATACGGGTGTAAATGACTAATTTATTCCTTTATACCTGTGAGTGTGTGTGTGTGTTTGTGGGAAGGTGCAGTTTGGAATGTGTGTGTCATTCCTGGTAATGCATACACTGCCATTCAAAAGGGCGTTTGGGATCGGTAAGATTTTTAATGTTTTTAAAAGAGTCTCTCCTGCTCACCAAGGCTGCATTTATTTGATTAAAAATACAACAAAAAACAGTAAAAAATATGAAATATTTTTATGATGTAAATCATCAGTTTTCAATGTGAATATATAATAAAGTGTAATTTATTCCTGTGAATTTTCAGCATCATTACTCCAGTCTTCAGTGTCACATGATCCTTCAGAAATCAGTATAATATGATGATCTGATGCTCAATAAACATTCATTCAGGATTTCATTTATTTGAAATAGAATTTTTGCAACATTATAAATGTCTTTACTGTAACTTTTGATCAATTTAATGCATTCTTGCTGATTTAAAAATATTAATCTCCCCACAAAAAATTTTTTACTGACCCCAAACTTTGAACGGTAGTGTTTGTTACAAAAGCTTCTTTTTCAGATTAATGCTGTTCTTTAAAACTTTATATTCATCAAAGAATCCTGAAAAATCATTGTAAATAACTGTTTTCAACACTGATAATAATCATAAATGTGTCTTGATCATCAGATCATCATATTATACTGATTTCTGGAGGATCATGTGACACTGAAGACTGGAGTAATGATGCTGAACATTCACAGGAATAAATTACACTTTACTATATATTCACATAGAAAACTGATGATTTAAATTGAAATAATATTTCACAATATTACAATTTTTTTTTTTTTTTTTTTTTTTTTTTTTTTTTTATAAATCATATCAATGCAGCCTTGGTGAGCAGAAGATACTTTTAAAAACAAAAAAAATCTTACAGATCCCAAACTTTTGAATGGCAGTGTATATATATATATATATATATATATATATATAAATAACCAGGATGTATGAATTGTGGTGATATACATGCAAATATGTGTATATATATCACCACAATTCATACATCCTGGTTATTATGCAAAATTTTGTATCATAGAATCTCTGCTATTTGTGCTGGTTATTCAGTGGAAAAATTATTTGTATACTAACTAACGATTTCTGCACGGTATGTTCCGTCCTCCCCCCGTTCCCTAACTCCCTAACTCCCAGCAAAACAAGCCCCAGTCCCGAGCTGTGTGCCAGTGGCTCGAAGCACGGGGTAAAAATAGAAAGCTGGGCAGTAACAGGCCAGGCTTCGGCTGCTCCCAGAGCGCCATAAACACGGGATCGTGCGAACACTGCGAAGCAGGACAGCGTTGAAACCGGGATGATCCGTGTTTTTCCGGGAGAGACTGCTTTGCACATTAGGGGTGAATCCTGTAGGTGATCCTGTGCAAGTAGGGCACGTGTGTAGAAGAGAAGTGATGCTAAGTAAGCTAACTCCCCTCCCTGTGCTGTCGATCTCAGAAAGCAACACGATTATCTACACAATGCCACAGTTTTCCTGCAAGCTCATGTTGTGTTCGTCTGAAATTACTGCAGGTTTGCAACACTGGGAACCGTTGCTCAACTAACCAGACGCATAAATGATGACGCCTGCTGGTGAAGTGTTGGCTGTTTATTAAACGTGCATTGATGAATTGATTTAGGGCTGTGAAAGGGTTAATCACATCCAAAATAAAAGTTTGTTTGCATAATATATGTGTGTGTGCACTGTGTGTAATTATTTTGTATATATAAATACACATATGCATGTATTTATTTAAGAAAAATGTGTTTATATATAAAATATTTACCGGTATATGTAATATAAATTATATATACGCTATTTGTATGCATGTATATAAGAAAAAAATGCTATTATACATGCATGTATACATTTAAGAAAAAATAGCTATTTATATATGAAATATTTTAATATAATATAAATTATATATAAATATATACAGTATATACATGCAAATATTTATTTAAATGTATACATGTGTTTATTTGTATATACAAAATAATTATACACCATACACACACACACACACACAATTTTACTAAGGATTCGATTTTCACAGCCCTAACTTGAGTTGTTTAGATCTATAGTTTTATCTTACAGCTGTAGTTCGTACTAGAGTTATTATTGTTAACTAAACCCATAAAAGAACATTTGTTACTTGAAATAACGTTAACAGGAAATAAAATAAAATAAAAAACTTTTTTTTCAGTTAGTTGCCAAAGCAACATTTTAGTTTAGTTTAACTTGAAGCACTAAAATAACAAACTAATAAAACCTTTATAGACATATTAAATAAATAAATAAACTGATAAAAATAACAAAAGCAACAAAATGACTAAAGAAAATAAAAAAACGCATTATAAAAACTATAATAGTATTTAAATGATACTAAATAATACTGTGTACAAGGGGAAACTGTTATTTTAAAGCCAATAAACCTATATATATCGGCCGATAAATCTAAATCCAAATTTTCATATAATTTTTAAGAGCCTGATTACAAAAACTAAAGTCTCGCCAGTAAAACCCATGTCCCAAACACACAATTATGATGTTCTCATGATAATGGTATGAAGCCGATATGACAGATTTGCACTGAACTGTATTTTCCCTTTTTTGAAGTGATTTTAAATCATATTTCAAGTTATTCATAATCATCATGTTGAACAGTGCGCATCTGAAGAGTCTCAGCTGAAGGAAATAATACATTATATTTATAGGCTTTAATATATCAGACACATTTGTATTATCGGGCCGATAACGATATGGTGGCCGATATATTGTGCATCCCTAACATAATCATTTATTGCTTTCTCTTTATGTATTTCTCCAGTCGAGAGGGTCAAAGAGCCGAACTACTACTTTGCTAAACTCTGTGTGTGTGTGTGTGTGTGTGTGTGTTTGCAGTGAGAGGGTCGAAGCCTGGCAAAAACGTCCAGCTTCAGGAGAACGAGATCCGTGGATTGTGCCTGAAATCCCGTGAGATCTTCCTCAGCCAGCCGATCCTCCTGGAGTTGGAAGCGCCTCTGAAGGTCTGCGGTGAGTAACATTAATGTAATTGTGAAACATAAATGTAATAATGTAATTGTCTGGTTAGATGAGCAGGCGTTCCTCACACATGTAATCCTTTGATTGCAGTTACATCATGTCATTAAAGGAGTAGTTCACTTCAGAATGAAATTTTTTTTTTGATAACTTACTCTCCCGCACGTCATCCCAGATGTTCACGTCTTCTTCAGTGGAACAGAAATGCAGGTTTGTGAGGAACACACTCCAGATGTTCTCCATATAGTGTCTTCAATGGTCCAGCGGGTCGAAGGTCCAGATGTGAGTTTCAGCTTCAAAGTCTCTCACGATCCAGCCGAGGAATAAGAGTCTCATCTAGACACGCCAGCCGACATTTTATGACTAAATACACATTTATATACTTTTAACCACTAATGCTGGTCTTGCACTCGCTGCGATGCGCCACACATTACATCATCAGGGTGAAAGGTCACACGCGACGTAGGCGGAAGAACAGACCAAGTGTTTATAAACCTGTGCTAAGAGTCAAAAGCCATTCACAACAAAATAAAATAAATAAAAGGTAAAACAACGATGTCGGACGATTTTGAAGTTGGAGGAGAAAATGAGATGGAGTTGTTCGCTCTTCTCTACCTTTGTATTACCGTGACCTTTCACCCTGATGATGTAATGTGTGGCGCATCGCAGCGAGTGGAAGACCAGCATTAGTGGTTATAAGTATATAAATGTGTATTTAGTTATAAAATGTCGGCTGGTGTGTCTAGATGAGACTCTTATTCCTCGGCTGGATCGTGAGAGACTTTGAAGCTGAAACTCACATCTGGACCTTCGACCCGCTGGACCATTGAAGACACTATATGGAGAACATCTGGAGTGTGTTCCTCACAAACCTGCATCTCTGTTCCACTGGAGGAAGACGTGAACATCTGGGATGACGTGAGGGAGAGTAAATAATCAGGACATTTTAATTCTGAAGTGAACTACTCCTTTAAATAAAATGCGTCTGAAAACACATTTCTTTAGGCAAGCATACAGTGATATTGTATATGTATCTCCGATCACTTGTGAATTATTTTTGTAATTTCTTTGCTTGCAAATTGTTTTATCTGCATGTAAGGTGTCCTTGAGTGGCACCTATAAATAAATGTATTAAATAGTCATTTTTGATCGCTGAGTAAATGAGGCGCTCTCCTCCGGACAGGTGATATCCACGGTCAGTACTACGACCTGCTCCGGCTCTTTGAGTACGGAGGATACCCGCCGGAGAGCAACTACCTGTTCCTGGGAGACTATGTGGACCGGGGGAAGCAGTCTCTGGAGACCATCTGCCTCCTGCTGGCCTACAAGATCAAATACCCGGAGAACTTCTTCCTGCTGAGGGGCAACCACGAGTGCGCCTCCATCAACCGCATCTACGGCTTCTACGACGAGTGTGAGTGAGCAGGGGACACGGCCGTGACCAGGGAATCAGTCATAAATCATGAATACTCTCATAAAGACGGAATTATCAGTATTGGATGAAATGTCACAGAATTTGGCAGATTTTGGATGACTGAATAAAAAGTAGGGCTATTATTGTGATATGGACTAGAGTCTGAATATCGAAACTCAAAGAGTGTTTTATGAATATGAAGTCTGTGTTAATGACAATGTGTCGTCTACTACACGCATAAATTAGTGTTTACACAGAAACTCTGTCTTCACTACAACTCGCCAATAGTAAAATAAAAATAAAATACAATAAAAGTTTGGTTTAACTTGAAGAAATTATGACAGAAATATATTATAATTTTACAGAACTAAAAGTACTAAAATTATGAATACATTATTCTTTAAGGAATATTACAATTTTTCTTTATTTTTTTTTATTTTTTATTGTAGCAGTAAACATGTGTCCAGCGTTTCCCAATTAATAAAATTAATTTTTGTATTAATTCATTTGTATTAAACCATTAATCCAGAAAAATTAAATCAGACTGAATTTCTGTATAAATAAAAAAATATTTAATTAGGACCTATTATTCTTTTCTTTTTTCTTTTTTTTTTAAATAAATGATTCATTAAATTGATTAGACATACCTTTTGGTTATTCAAAATTAAATTAAGCCATTCTAATGGAAACCAGAAAAATTAAGATTGACAACATGTAATTTGGGGAAAATTAAGTGAAATTTGGAGAAAATAAAAAGGATTTTATAGGACCTTAATATGTGTTATCTTTAAATAAATTGTTGTTGAATTAGGTTCCATAACTTTGATAATTACTCAAATTTTATTTATTCAAAAAGGGATCCAGAAAATAGGATAAAATAAAACAGACAAAATGGAATTTGGGATTCTATAGGGCCCTTCATGTCACACACACACACACACACACACACACACACACACACACACACACACACACACACACACACACACACACAAACCTGGTTCTACTAATGCAAAATTATATTGCATTTGCAGTCCTGATTTTTAGTGTCCGTATTGTTTGGCTGTATATTGTAATCCTGCTAGAAACCTACGGCGTCATGGATGTTCATGTTAACACACATCTCCACATGAACAGAAGCGAAAGCATAACCTGATTTGACTGTGTTGATGTTTTTATCTGTAATAAAAACAAAATGTGCACTTTAAACCACTATGTGTGACTCTCACGCAGAGCAGAATTAATTATTGAGCGCAGTTGCTGTACTGAGTGTGTGTATTTATAGCAGACTCTGTCCCTGTAGAGTCTTTTTATTCATTTACATTTTAACCACTCAACACAGAACCATTCATTTTTAAATAAACCTTGACGCTTATGTTTATGGTTGTATGTTTTAGGCAGGAGACGCTACAACATCAAGCTCTGGAAGACGTTCACGGACTGTTTCAACTGTCTGCCGATCGCTGCCATCGTCGACGAGAAGATCTTCTGTTGTCACGGAGGTGTGTGTGTGTGTGTGTGTGTGTTATTAACGTTGATAAGTGTAGATAAACCTCCAGATATCCCAGAGAGACTTTCACCTGCTGACTCTTCTGCTACGTGGAGTGTTTATGGTATCCATTAAAGTTCACACACATGTGACCCTGGACCACTAACCCCAGTCTGGAGCCGCACGGGTATATCTGTGGCAATAGCAACTATACATCGTATGGGTCAAAATTATCCATTTTTCTTTTATGCCAAAAATCATGAGGATATTAAGATCATGTTCCATGAAGATATTTAGTAAATGTCCTGCCGTAAATATATAAAACATGTATTTTTGTGAGTGAATGCAGCATAATCGTGAACATAAATGCACAACTTTAAAGGAGATTTTCTCAATGTTTCGATTTTTTTGCTCCTCAGATTCCAGATTTTCAATAGTTGTGTCTCGACCAAATATTGTCCTATCCTAACAAATCACACATCAATGGAGAGATTATTTATTCAGCTTTATATGATGTATACATCTCAATTTATAAAAATTGACCTTTGTGACTGTTTTTGTGTCCAAGTCCAAGTCATCATGTCCAATCTCAAATCTGTGTGTTAATCTTTTTCTATATGCTACAAGTTAGTTTCATAAACGCTGTTGCTGGACATTTAGTTTAAAAAATATATATTTCAAAATATTTTCTGAATCTTTGGGTCGTTATTTAAAGAAGCCTCTAAAGAAGACTGCATTTATTTGATCAAAACTACAGTAAAAATAGTGTTATTATTATTATAATGTAAATGATCAGTTCTCTATGTGAATATATAGTAAAGTGTAGTTTATTCCTGTAATCAAAGCTGAATGTTCAGCATCATTACTCCAGTCTTCAGTGTCACATGATCCTCCAGAAATCAGTATAATATGATGATCTGATGCTCAAGACACATTTATGATTATTATCAGTGTTGAAAACTTTCAACTTTGTCAGATTTTGTGGTAACTCATACATTTATTTTTCAGGATTATTTGATGAATAGAAAGTTTAAAAGAACAGCATTTATTTAAAAAATAGAATCTTTTGTAACATTATAAATGTCTTTTAATACGTCCTCGAACTTAAAAACAAACACATTTTTTACTGTATAATTGATTTATAAATTATATACCAAGCAATTAACAGGGAAAAAACTGCTAAAAACACACAATTTTAACTAAATTGAAACCAGTGAGTGTTTATCAAAAAAGTTTTCTCTTTTTAATGTTTGTTTGAACGGCTTTTCTGAAGTGAAGCGAGCCTCCTAACGCTTCTGAAATAAGCTGAGTGAGTTACTCTGATGATGTTTCTGGCAGGCAGGACTTCTAATACATGATGTAAAATGAGAAGCCTGAACATCTGCTTTTCTGTGTACTGAAACTAAATGTTCAGGGTGTGTAAGTCCTCTGACTTCATCAGTTCATGACTTGCACTGACATCATCTCCACATTTCTGACTGAGTCCGTGTGCATCCCAGGCGTATCGCATGCAGTGCCTGAACAGATGCAGCGTCCATATATCGCAGTACAATTGTGTAAATTCACCCCCAAAAAATAAAATTTTCAGAGTTTTAGTGTCAGTACTACATTAAACTACTATATATAATGTATAATAATGCATTGGGGGAATATTTGTGTAAAAGTGTCCTACATTATTTTTAATGTATCTAGTCAGTGACAGCACAAGCAGATTTGTCTAAAATAATTGTGTATTTTCAGCTTCAGAATCATGAATATTGTTATTCTGGTGTCTCTATTGTCCTGTGCTTTGGGTTTCCAGCACCAAGTCCAAAAGCCTGTTCATTTACACACACTATGTAATACCAAATTTAGCATTTTAATCAACGGTACATTTTTTGTTTACCTTTTCTCATGTGTGGCTCAACCTTAAGTTTATAAAGCGACGAGAATACTTTTTGTGTGCCAAAAAAATAACGACTTTATTCAACTTCATGTTCTTCTGCGTGGGCCGACAGACGTGGAGATTGACATGTAAGAGAAGAGATGGTTGAATAAAAGTTTAGTTTTTTTTGCGCACAAAAAGTATTCTGGTCGCTTGATAAACTTCAGGTTGAGCCGCTGGAGTCACTCGGACTATTTTAAACATTGTCTTTACTAACTTTCTGGGCCGGCAAGTTTCAATTACAACAGAAGCCTCTGGAGGAGTGAGACAGCGCTCAGATTTAATCACTAATATCTTCATTTGTGTCCCGAAGATGAAGGAGAGTCTGACGGGAACAACATGAGGAAGAGTCATTACTGACAGAGGCTGAACTAAAGTGAACATAAATCTGACGCGACTGATGTTTCTGCTGTTCCTCAGGTTTGTCTCCAGATCTGCAGTCCATGGAGCAGATCCGGAGGATCATGAGACCCACAGATGTGCCGGATCAGGGGCTCCTGTGCGACCTCCTGTGGTCCGACCCGGATAAGGACGTGTTGGGATGGGGCGAGAACGACCGAGGCGTGTCCTTCACGTTCGGAGCTGAAGTGGTGGCCAAGTTCCTGCACAAACACGACCTGGATCTGATCTGCAGGGCCCACCAGGTGAGCCTTCGAGTGACCCGTCGCAGGGAGTTTGATTGACAGGCGATCTGACCAATCATAATCCGCCATTTTTGTCGGACAGAGCAGTCAGTAGAGTTAGTAGATTACCTTTGGAGGATTTGAGCTTGAGAAGCGGAGTGTACTGACGTCTTTCCGTGATTAAAACAACATTCCTTCTGATGTTCATTCATGTTTATTTAATGCTATAAATAAACGAGGGAAGAGATGATCGGTTCACGAGCGGCTTTAACTGAGCGATCTGTCACAAACATTCAAGAGACACAAAACGCTATTTATTGTTTACATTTCTTTATAAAATGACCAAATTTTGAAAGTTGAGAGTTTGTTTAATATCTAAAGTAAGCTGGTCTGTGTCTGTCAGTGTTGTCAGTGTTTCTCTGCTCCGCGATGTGTTTTTCACTGTGTGAGAATATAGTGTGTGTGAGAGAGGCGTGGCTTGTCGGACATAGCATAGGGTCTTTGCGAACGGTCAAAAAATGAGCCATCACTGAACTTGCTTAAGCTGGACTGTGACGCTATGTTCTTCTGGAAACAAACTTTGTTGCATTATTTTCCTGTTTTCTCTGTAAAGCTGCTTTGAAACACTCTGTGTTGTAAAAAGCGCTATATAAATAAATGTGACTTGACTTGCTTTAGGCCGCATTTACACTGCATGTCTTGATGCCCAATTCCGATTTGCTGACTATATCCGATTTTTTTGACGACCTGCTTACATCATCTTTTAAAAGTGACCCGTATCCGATATTTGCATATACACTATACACTGCCGAAACAACCCAATGTAGACGCTCTGACCAGGAAAATTAAGTAAAACAGCGCGATATGTCAAGTAATAAAAATAACATTCTGATTAATTTCGGGTGGGTCGCGGGTGGATATGATAAATCATTATTAACGAAAATATTTACTACATTCTCAAAATATGAGCATGTTCCATTCCAGTTTAAGTTTCAAGGGAGTAAAGCCTGTTTATGCCATTAAGAAAATGAAATTCTGTCAAATAAATTTTGTTTTAAAGAATTGTTCATTTAAAAGCAGCGCTCACTCATCAGAGTATTATACCAGAGATGTGCGCATCAACCGTCGCCGAGTCCGCCGTATAAGGGGATGATCCATTTATCCTCACACGTTATACATAAGAATAATAGTAATTTGACCAACGGGTGCGGATACTTAAATCAGAGAAAATGATTGGTGCGGATGATTTGTTTTTGGCTGTGGATTCGGGTGACTTGGAGCGCATCCGTACATCTCTAATTATCCAGTGTTTTACTTTTTCGCACTATTTTCAAAGGACAGCAATACATTGGTCTCGTAAGGCGAAGAAAAACTCCACTGTGTAGAGCCTGAATTTGTCCTCTATCGTGCCATTGATAAGTCGATCACAGTTATCTGAGTTGGTGTTTTTAATGACGTACGACTCGCATTTACTGGGGAACATCCGATGTGTCTGCTTACATGGCACACGCAAATGCACGTATCCAATTCATATCCGATTTATTTCCATATATGAGTGAGGCCTGAAACCCATCTGAGAAAATCAGAGTCCATGTGCTTTTTTCCCGCTTACACGTTCGCCGGTCATATCCGCTCTGTGCCACATAACATGAGAGGAAAACATCAAAATTGGGTCACTTGAACCATGCAGTGTAGATGGGGCCTTAGATGAAGGGTTCAGACCTTCGAGAGGGTTTATCAGCTGACAGTAATAAGTGTCTTGAATTTATCCCCTGAGTAACCATAAACAGATAAACTAACTATCCAACTAGTTGTCTGACAGCTAGTCAGTGATTAGTCATGAGTCTCTGTGTGTGTGTGTGAGCCAGTCTGGTGTTATGCAGAGCGTCTGGTTCTGCTGGGCGAGTCCCTCAGTTTCACGTTACATGAACATCCAGTTATTGGAAATGTGAAACTGAACATACTAAACCCGGAGCGGATACGAGCCGACACCTCCACATTGTTCTGTGCTTTCAGAGGACTCTCATTATGTGTGTGTGAGGGAGTGTGTGTGTTTCCTAAACACTAATCTATATCCACTCATACTGTAATCTACTGACTCACCAGCGTACACACACACACATTTCCAGCGCATCTGAAAATAGCATTTAGAGAAACTGAAATTTCACTGTAAATAATCACGTAGTCATGACCATATTTATATAATCCAATGATTCAAATCCATTTATTATTTGAAACTTGGACTCGAATTAGAAGATCAGATTATATTAAACTGAACATACTGAACCCGGAGCGGATACAAGCCGACACCTCTACATTATTCTGTACTGTCAGAGGTGTGTGTGTGAGTGTGTGTGTGTGTGTGTTCCCTAAACACTAATCTATATCCACTCATGCTGTAATCTAGTGACTCACCAGCGTACACACACACACACACAGACACACACACACACACACATTTCCAGAGCATCTGAAAATAGCATTTAGAGAATCTAATTGTGTGCGGAAAATAAAGTGGTGTTCAGGGTAGAGTTGAGCAAGAAGTAAGTTAATATCATAAAGTAGCTAAAAATGCATTTCCCTGTAAATAATTACGGGATCATGATTCATGACCATAATTATATAGTCCAGTGAATCGTATACTTCAACTCATTTATCATTTGAAACTTGGACTTGAGTCAGAAGATCAGATGATTCACTTCTAATGAAGGAATTGGTATAAAAACATTTATATTATTATGAAACAAAACTAAAGACTCAAATGAAGGACGTACATTCTCTGCACTGTGTGCTTGTGTTGTCCAGTGTGTGACGGCGTTCAGGTGCAGTTCCAGGCTCGGCCACTAGATGGTGTGTGTCTCATCAGTAGAAATAATGATGTTTGATTGGTGTGTCTGTGCTGGGCCTATTAAACTATTTAATTATCAGAAACCAAGATATCATTTCTTATGTAATTTTACTTATCTTGATGTAAGAATTTTTAGATATTTGGCCTGGAAACAAGATAAAAACACTGAGTGAGAAAGCAGTGAGTTAGTTATAGGACCTCCTGACGTTGATCTCCTCATCGTGTCTCTTGTCTTCAGGTGGTGGAGGACGGATACGAGTTCTTCGCCAAGCGTCAGCTGGTCACGCTGTTCTCTGCGCCGAACTATTGTGGAGAGTTCGACAACGCCGGAGCCATGATGAGCGTAGACGAGACACTCATGTGTTCCTTTCAGGTGCGCCAGATCATGTGATCATCTGCTCTCTCTGCCACTCGGTTAAACCATCTAATGATATGTGACCCTGGACCACTAAACCATGGGGCAATTTTCTGAAATTGAGATTTATATATCATCTGAAAGCTGGATAAATAAGCGCAAATAAGATAAATAGGACAATATTTGGTCGAGACACAACTATTGAAAATCTGGAATCTGAGGAGCAAAAAAATGTAAACATTGAGAAAATCTCCTTTAAAGTTGTGCATTTATGTTCACGATTGTGCTGCATTCACTCACAAAAATACATGTTTATATATTTACGGTAGGACATTTACTAAATATCTTCATGGAACATGATCTTAATATCCTCATGATTTTTGGCATAAAAGAAAAATGTATAAATTTGACCCATACGATGTATAGTTGCTATTGCCACAGATATACCCGTGCGGCTCCAGACTGGGTTTGGGTTCCAGGGTCACATTTGGTAACACTTTACAATATGGATCATTAGTTATCTACCTTAACATGAACTAAGAATGAACAATACTTCTTTAAAAGATCATGTTTCTGCTCTCTGAGCCACTCGTTAAAATCATGACTGTACTCAATCCAAAAGGCTGTTAAACTGCATTTAATATCATTATTATGCACTAAATTTTTATGAAATCACACTATTTGTGAGACTACACGGAATATTTTGGGTTGCACTTTATTTTAAGGTGTCATTGTTGCAGTGCATACACTCAAGTACTGAATAAGTGCCGATTGTATTCATTGAAATCCCAAAAAAGTAGTGCTTGAAAGTCCTGTAATTTCATTTAACAGAATCTGCATGTTATTTACATTCACTTTATTGTGTCTTTACGGTCTATTCTAATGTGTTTTGCAGATTTTGAAGCCAGCAGAGAAGAAGAAGCCAAACTCCAGCCGTCCCGTGACTCCGCCCAGGAACATGGTCGCCAAACAAGCCAAGAAATGAGGGTCATGTGACCCGTTGAACTCTCAGTCCTCTCGTGTCACGGATCTGAAGACTGAACTTTAATTCTTTATCTTGTATTTTCCTCCTCCACCGTCCTGAGCGGCTTCTGACACCAGAAAGCAGCGTTTTATTTGATTTGAGTGTTTTTTTTAGTTCTCGGAGCTTTTATCCGTGTGTGTGTGTGTGTGTGTGTGTGTGTGTGTGTGTGTGTGTGTGTGTGTGTGTGTGTGTGTGTGTGTGTGTGTGTGTGTGTGTGTGTGTGTGTGTGTGTGTGTGTGTGTGTGTGTGTGTGTGTGTGTGTGTGTGTGTGTGTGTGTGTGTGAAGGAGCTGGGATTTCTGGGATTGTAAGTCGACACTCCGCTGATGACTCGATTTGCTCGCTCAAACCACTGTGAACAAATGAGATGTTTCACTCGCTCTGGTTTATGCACCTTCAGTGTCTCTGCTTTTTTCTATTTTTTTTTTGTCTTGTGAACGTGCCATGAGGTTTGATATTCAGTCCGATTTTAAAAAATGCTTTATGATTTTGACATTTTATATTCTCATGATTTAAAGAATGATTTTATTTGAGTGTTTTGATCACGTAACATTTACACTACCGGTTAAAAATTTGCGTTCAGGAAGATTTTAATGTTTTTAAATGAGTCTCTTCTGCTCACCAAGACTGCATTTATTTGATTAAAAATACAAAAAAATACAGTAAAAATTAGAAATATTATTATAATGGAATACTGCTTTTTTCTATGTGAATATATAATTAAGTGTCATTCACTCCTGTGAGTTTTCAGCATCATTACTCCAGTCTTCAGTGTCACATGATCCTCCAGAAATCAGTATAATATGATGATCTGATGATCAAGACACATTTATGATTATTATCAGTGTTGAAAACAGTTATTACAGTTTTATTTCAGGATTCTTTGATGAATATAAAGTTCAAAAGAACAGCATTTATCTGAAATACTGAAATTGCATCTTTTGTGACATTAAACACTACCGTTCAACAGTTTGGGGTCAGCAAGAATGTTTTATTTTTTTGGGGGGGAAATAAATAAAATAAATACTTTTATTCATCAAGGATTAATTAAATTGTTCAAAAATGACAGTATATATATATTTTTTTAATGTTACAAAAGATTATATTTCAAATAAAAGCTGTTATTTTGAACTTTCTATTCAAAGAATCCTGAAAAATATTGTAAATATAAAAAATAATTATAAATGTGTCATGAGCATCAGATCCTCATATTATACTGATTTCTGGAGGATCATGTGACACTGAAGACTGGAGTAATGATGCTGAACATTCACAGGAATAAATTACACTTTACTATATATTCACATAGAAAACTGATGATTTACATTATAATAATATTTCAAATTTTTACTGTATTTTTAATCAAATAAATGCAGCTTTGGTGAGCAGGAGAGACTCTTTTAAAATCTTCCCGACCCCAAAGGCTTGACTGGTGTATCTCCGTTTGTTCTTCTTGATGAGGTGTGTGTGTGTCTCTCTCAGACGGACTCGTGTGTTGCATGTGTGTGTGGGACCCGAGGCCTTCCGCATGTCTTCAGAGTACAGTAGCTCCTCATCAGGTAAATCACGTCAGGAAAACTTTCTACAGTGTTTAGATCCACACAAGCTCACTGTAAATACACACCAGGGGGTCGTTCAGGCTTGGCAATAATTCCCTTTTACACACTATAAATACTTCTTATACTTGCGAAATAAATTGAAGGGAGAAGGAAACACTATTGCGTTGTTTGTGTTCACTTTTTAATGAATGTTTATGTTTCTGGAACCATATTCACTAAATATAAGACATATGATTCTTAACTTCTGTTTTCTTATTTCTTCACTATGTAACCGTGTGTATCGGTACCGGAAGATCATGAACCATGGTTAATCATGTATTAGTAAATGCAGAAATTAATAAACGCTGTAATATTGTTTATCAGTAGTTCATGTTAACAAGCAAAATGTTGTGTTAAGACAAATTTTCAAGGAAAAATTAAAAATGTTTTTTAATAGTGTTGCGCGATATATCGGTATCGGCTGATATTGGTTTATTTTTTTGTTATCGGCCCGATAAGACAATGTGTCTGATATATTAAAGCCGATAAATAATGTATTATCTCCTTCAGCTGAGACTCTTCAGATGCGCACTGTTCAACATGATGATTATGAATTGCTTAAAATATGATTGAAATCACTTAAAATAAGGAAAATACTGTTCAGTGCAAATCTGTCATATCGGCTTCATAACATTATCATGAGAACATCATAATTGTGTGTTTGGGACATGGGTTTTACTGGAGAGACTTTAGTTTTTGTAATCAGGCTCTCAAAAATTATATAAAAATCTTTCTATAAATTTATCGGCCAATATATCGGTTATCGGCTTTCAAATATAAAGAATTATCGGTATTGACCCAAAATTTTCCTATCACCCTTAATTTTTAAGAACATAAAATGAATCTGTTATTAAATCCCCAAAGGTAAGATGTTTAATAAATTTAATGATTGCTTTATTAAACATGACAACAGAACACGGACTATATTTGCATATTATTTCTGCATAAAATGCATAAGATATTACACTTTTTTTTTTTCAGCATTCTTTGAATAATTATGAATTGCTTAAAATATGATTGAAATCGCTTCAAAAAAGGAAAATACAGTTCAGTGCAAATCTGTCATATCGGCTTCATAACATTATCATGAGAACATCATAATTGTGTGTTTGGGACATGGGTTTTACTGGCGAGACTTTAGTTTTTGTAATCAGGCTCTTAAAAATTATATAAAAATCTGCTTATAAATTTATCGGCCAATATATCAGTTATCGGCTTTCTAATAAAAATAAATATCGGTTATCGGTATTGACCAAACTTGTCATATCCTTAATTTTTAAGAACATAAAATGAATCTGTTATTAAATCCCCAAAGGTAAGATGTTTAATAAATGTAATGATTGCTTTATTAAACATGACAACAGAACACGGACTATATTTGCATATTACTTCTGCATAAAATGCATAAGATATTACACTTTTTTTTCCCCAGCATTCTTTGAATAAAAGTTAATGAACAGCATTTGGTTAAAATAGAATATTTTGTAACAAAACGCTTCGAAAGTTTGGGGTCAGTAATTTTTTCGTTATTTTTTTTATTAGACTATAATTTAATTCAGCATGAATGATAAAAAAAAGTGATTGTAAGAATTTATGTAAGGGAAAATGTGCATTTTGAATAAGTTTATAAACGTAAGAATCCTTAAAAAAAGTATCACGTTATAAAAAAGATTAAGCTGACTTTAAAACACACTTTCCTGCATTAATTTATAGACTAACTGATCTATAAATGAACATGCATCCCAGAACATCGTGTGAATGATTTACTGTCTTGTGTAGTGTCTTTTAATTCTATTATTATTTTTGGGTATGATGTAGTTTATGATGGAACCAACGGTCAGTGTAATTTTCACCATGATGGGTACTTTGAAGATTGATATGATTGTGTATATGATCTGTCGATAGCTGTGCAACATATTCATATTACAAGAATCTTTCATAGTTTCTTCATCAGCAACTAATCCAGCTGCATATGCAAATGAGCTTGAAACAAAGATCCATAAATCTCCAAGTCGTCAATCGCTACTCCACACTCACCTCACAATGTTCTTCAAAGACGTGTACACTGCAAATATTGGACATTTTCAAACTGAGGTTTATTAATAAGCAGTATTATTATATATTTTTAATAAAAGAGCTCATTTGCTACATACTTTACTATATATTCACGTAGTAAACAGCGGTTTGACATTGGAATATTCAGGGTTTGTTCTGTATTTTCCAACTGTCTTGAAGAGCAAAAGAGACTTTCAAAAACATTTAAAATAGCAATGTTTCAAACTTATAGACACGATGATTTTATATTTTCTTTTTTCATTTGAAATGTGACGTACTTACATCAGAATGTATGATTTATCAGTGCATGTTTTTCTAAGGAATGTTTCATGATAAACTGTCATTAACCCCTTCCTCACTTTCAGCTCAGGAAGTCCCCTAGTGACATATAAGGAACACCCAGGTTCAGTCATGTGACAATGTGTGCATTTTTGTTGTCATGGTAACATTTCCAAAATGATGGATACTAAAGGTGTTTCAACCCATGCAACAATTCTAATGTTTTAATAACATATTCTAGATTACACTTCACCTGATTTTAATACATTTCTTGAACATGTTGAAATAAAACAAGTTACGATAATATTGTGGTGACTTGCGTCAGATCGGGCTGTTAACCTAATACAGTAGATGCAGTTTTGATGTGACGTATGTGTCACTTTAAGATAAAATGGCAATGAGCTGCTCAATTAATTTATTGTTATGCATTTTCTGATGCTCATGTCAAAGCATATTTTAATAAATGTAAACATAAAATGTCAAAATTAATTACATTGTTAATGAAATGCCTTTTAAAACTGTGTTGCATGCCTGTCATTAAAACAAGATGTTGATATCATATGTTGGTCCTATTTTAGGTTATTTTAACTTTATTGTAGTGAGAATAACATGAATAGATTCAGGGAACAACTGGATGATCAGAATGTGCTGAAGATTGTCCAGGGAGATGACGACACTGATGACCCTGATTACACCCTCAGCAAGACCGACACGGAGGAGGAGGAGGAGGAGGAGTCGAGCGGGTCTGATGCAGACATTAGCCTACAGTGATTTACATTTAGAAACTGCACAACCAAACAAACTCTGAGAAGCAAAACACAACCAGCAAGAGTAAAAAACATTGTAAAAAACATTTTGAACATTCAAAGGTGTCACATCTGAATTAATAGAATCACATCTGGATTAATAGAAAATCTGTAATAATAGAAATACATCTGACATAATATAATCTATAATAATGGAAATACATCTGAATTTAATATAAATAAATCTAGAATAATATACATACATCTGGAATAATATCATCTAGAATATAGAAATATATATATCTAATAGAATCTGGATTAATATATTCTAGAATAATATAAATAAATCTAGAATAATAGAAATACATCTGTAATAATAGAAATATATCTATAATAATAGAAATACATCTGTAATAGAATCTAGAATAATAGAAATACATCTGTAATAATAGAAATATATCTGGATTAATAGAAATACATCTGGATTAATAGAATCTAGAATAATGTAAATACATCTGGGATAATAGAAATATATCTGTGATAGAATCTAGAATAATAGAAATACATCTGGATTAGAATCTAGAATAATAGAAATACACTTAGCATAATAGAAATACATCTGTAATAATAGAAATACATCTGGAACAATAGAAATACATCTGGAATAGAATCTAGAATAATAGAAATACATCTGGGATAATAGAAATACATCTGTAATAATAGAAATACATCTGTAATAGAATCTAGAATAATAGAAATACATCTGAAATAATAGAAATACATCTGGTATAATAGAAATACATCTGAATAATAGAAATACATCTGTAATAGAATCTAGAATAATAGAAATACATCTGGATTAATAGAAATACATCTGTAATAGAATCTAGAATAATAGAAATACATCTAGAATAATAGAAATACATCTGGATTAATAGAAATACATCTGTAATAGAATCTAGAATAATAGAAATACATCTGTAATAATAGAAATACATCTGTAATAGAATCTAGAATAATAGAATACATCTAGGATAATAGAAATACATCTGTAATAATAGAAATACATCTGTAATAATAGAAATACATCTGCAATAGAATCTAGAATAATAGAAATACATCTGAAATAATAGAAATACATCTGGGATAATAGAAATACATCTGTAATAGAATCTAGAATAATAGAAATACATCTAGAATAATAGAAATACATCTGTAATAATAGAAATACATCTGTAATAGAATCTAGAATAATAGAAATACATCTAGAATAATAGAAATACATCTAGAATAATAGAAATACATCTGTAATAATAGAAATACATCTGTAATAATAGAAATACATCTGTAATAGAATCTAGAATAATAGAAATACATCTGAAATAATAGAAATACATCTGGTATAATAGAAATACATCTGGAATAATAGAAATACATCTAGAATAATAGAAATACATCTGTAATAATAGAAATACATCTGTAATAATAGAAATACATCTGTAATAGAATCTAGAATAATAGAAATACATCTGAAATAATAGAAATACACTTGGGATAATAGAAATACATCTGTAATAGAATCTAGAATAATAGAAATACATCTAGAATAATAGAAATACATCTGTAATAATAGAAATACATCTGTAATAGAATCTAGAATAATAGAAATACATCTAGAATAATAGAAATACCTCTAGAATAATAGAAATACATCTGTAATAATAGAAATACATCTGTAATAATAGAAATACATCTGTAATAGAATCTAGAATAATAGAAATACATCTGAAATAATAGAAATACATCTGGTATAATAGAAATACATCTGAAATAATAGAAATACATCTGTAATAGAATCTAGAATAATAGAAATACATCTGTAATAGAATCTAGAATAATAGAAATACATCTGTAATGGAATCTAGAATAATAGAAATATGTCTGTAATAGAATCTAGAATAATAGAAATACACCTGTAATAGAATCTAGAATAATAGAAATACATCTGTAATAGAATCTAGAATAATAGAAATACATCTGTAATAATAGAAATACATCTGGAATAATAGAAATACATCTGTAATAGAATCTAGAATAATAGAAATATGTCTGAAATAGAATCTAGAATAATAGAAATACATCTGTAATAATAGAAATACATCTGTAATAGAATCTAGAATAATAGAAATACATCTGGGACAATAGAAATACATCTGTAATAATAGAAATACATCTGTAATAATAGAATAAATAAATGACTGTCTTCAAACAAGCGCAGGGAATAAAGGGAGCATTCACATGAAGTGTTGCATTATTTCTTTATTATATAAACAAATACATTCTGTATTAAAATAAAACAAAACGATTGCAAAGATTTGATTCATAAACAGATCTGTGCAAATAAAGTACAATTCACAAACCCCTTTATATTTTCTCCAGCCAGGATATGAATATACTTCTCATAAACGGAAGATCAAGCATCTCATATTCGTTAAATCTTCTCTCTAATGGTTTGATCTTTATTATGATGTCGATCGTTGCTCATGTGTCGTCCAGCAGGATTATGCTTTATGGATTATTGTATCACAGCTGTCTACGGCTGATGGATCGGCACTCAAACATTTCTATTGCATTGAATATTTCACCAAATGTTCAGCACTTAAAAGTCAGTGTCAGTGATATGAATGAAAACCATGTATGCATAATAACCAATAAGAGGTTAAAGGTCGTGAGTCGCTGAGCGTGTAAACGGTGCAATATCGTATAAAGCTGGACTCTGAGGTCTGGATGTCCAGCCGGAGGAAAGAAAACTCAAGGCAATGCGGTGAAAGTGCGTCTGTAGAGTTGATGACAGTCAGACCTGGTTTTGCATAAACGGAAGAATCGTGAGATTTGAGATGCTGTGATTATACATGCAAACCCAGACATCAGAACATTCCACACAAGGTCATTTTCCAGTCTAAAAAAATGAAGATTAAAAATGATCAAAATAAAAAAAATTGAAGATGTTCATATTCATAATTACTCTTTTTTTAATGCATTGCACTTTGTAAAAAAAAAAAAAAGCACTTTATAAAAAATTCTTGGAATTTGCATTAGTCTGGCTGATCAGGAAAAGGAAAACAAAATCTTATTTCCATGTGAACAAATGAAGTTCTCTGAAGGAAGACTCTGAGTTTGGAACAGCAGAATGTGAAACTTTGACAACGATGATCAAAAGATTGACAGATATTATATGAAATTTGACATAAATATTAAGATTTACACGGTTGCAACTAAATGGGTAATGGACTAACAACGAACAATAACTGCATTCATCAATCTTAGTTCATGTTCATTGAGACGCTTACTGGCCCAGTTTACCCCTCTGGTGTCCTCGCCTGGAAGACAATATTAATGTTTTAGTTCTATAATGTTTATTTTAATTTTAATATTCTATATTCACTTTTTGAGCGTAGACCTGCAAATGAAACTCTCGAAGTTCTTGAAGTTTGGATTGGAAGGAGATCCGTGACAGATTATTGCTGATGTGTAATGAAAAATGCATAAATACCATTTTAAATATCTATATGAAATATGTATTTTCCAAACACATATTACTCTAAAACTGTGCGAAAATCAAAGCCATAAATCTAAACAAGTTGTTCCATATTTGCTGCAGTACCGAACGCTTCCACTAGAGGAAACTCTCATTCTTTTACATTTATGAGTTTCGTAATATTCCAATAATGACAAAAAAAATCATAAAAAAAACAAAAAAAGCCCAAGAGCTCCAGAGGATAAATCTGTCAACGCAGCGTCGACTAACATGAAGATTGTATTTTTAATAACTAACATTAACTAAGATGAATAAATACAGTATATTGTTCAAGTTAATCTATGCATTATTACAGGAGACTGATGAAGAATCAATGTTTTAGAGAAATTGAGAGATTTATGAATTCTACAGATCTGAATTTAAAAATCTGTTCAGCCTCAATTTAGTTATTAATATTTCAGAACTGTTTATAAACTTTAATAATGAGTTTTCATCTGTGGCTCATTCTCACTCATAATTCTGTGCAGTCTGGCGGTTTAATTTCCAAACGTCTCTCGAGAGCTTTAAACAAAACAGGGATTAGTAAGTATTGAGTTCTGATTTAATATGTTTAAATAATTATGAATAGAGGATGTGTGTTGTGTTCAGTTCAGCTCATCATATTTACTAAAAACACGTCTTTGTCGACCGCATAATTACAAACTGGAAAACAGAACGGTATAAAACACACGGCGACTCACACACTCGACCCGGCGCTTCATGTCTCGTATGAGTTATGGAATATTTCATAACTTGCTTGTGTCATTATAAAGTGTGTTTGCTTGTAAAGGAGCAGCGTGAACATTCTGACAAACGTCTTCTCTCGCGCTCCTCGGAAGAAACGACGGGTTTTGATGTTTGGATTTGTTGGTGAAGAATCCTGTGCTATAGTAGGAAGCGTCCCGCAGCGTGTGTGTGTGTGTGTGTGTGTGTGTGCATCAGAGCGAGGTCTCGTTGGTGTGTGGGCGAGACGTCTCCTCCTCCAGAAGAGAGATTCGCTGCTTCAACATCCGGACCTGCGTCTCGTGCCGCTCCACCATCGACATCATCTGAGACTCCAGCTTCTTCAGCCTGTTCTGGTGCTTCTTCTTGGCCTTCTCGTACGCGGCCACCAGGTTACTGCAGACACACACACACGCGCACACACACACACACACACACACACACACACACACACACACACACGGGCACACACACGCGCACACACGCGCACACACACACACACACACACACACACACACGCACGCACGCGCACACACACACACGCGCGCACACACACACACACACACACACACACACACACACACACACACACACGCGCGCACACACACACACACACACACACACACGCACACACACACACTGCATGAGCTGAGAAACTTAAGGAAGTAAAAAAGCCAAATGTTTTTGAAACAATAAAGCTTGTTGAATTGCACTACTTGAAAAAAAATATGAATAAAAATATGAACCGTGCTTGCATTTTAAAGCATTGTATTCTTATGGTCTGAAATTCAACATGGTCGTATATTTAAAATGTGAATATTTCAATTCTAAACATTTCACATCCGGGAACGGCAGGAATAGCAGTCGAGAACCGACTCATAATCTAATGGATGAAAAACATAAACATAAAAAAAAAATACAAAAGAGAAACATTGCTTTGGCAACAAACTTGAGCTGCAAAAATTACAATAAATAAAAGCTAATTAGAACTATTCATTTTTTTTTATAAAAAAGACAAAAGTCTTGACATGAAACATGAAAAATTTAAACTTAAAAGAAAAGAACTGAAACAAGCTGATGTAATACAATTACTAAAACTAAATTTAGAGGTAAATAGAAATATTTAAAAAATTATAAAAATTAAATAAAGCAAAGAACAAAGAAAAAAAAGAGAGATATTACACAAAATCTTAAACGTAAAAAAGTTGATGAAAATTAGAAATGAAGATGAAGTACTAGAATCACTATAAAACTAAAATTAACAAACATTTTTAAAACTGACAAACTTTGCTTTGGCAACAAACTGAAGTATGAAGATTACAATAAATAAAAGCTAATTAGAACTATTAAAAAATGACAAAAGTCCATAAAATGAAAAAACTTAAACATAATTAAAAAAAAAAGAAAATTAGAAAAATGGCTGTCAAATACCCTAAACAGGCTGAAGTCCTAAAATTACTAAAACTT